>NC_140977.1:21801231-21846231 GCF_056783735.1 Eptatretus burgeri
TCTTCAGATGTCCCAGGGTGTTTGGTCATGCACTCACTGGTCATGCCGAGTGCACCTGGCAGCTTGATGTACGCCAAGCCAAGGATTACTTTGTGGGTCTTGTACACCTGGACCTGCCTGGCACAAGTTCTCCTTCCATTCCTGGTTCTTATTGGATCATCAGACACGTTTCCTCAAATGCTGCTGCTTCTTCTGTGTGAGCAACCAATTCTGAACTATATTGTTTTAGTGTGTTGAGTTGGTTGTTTTTAAGTGGTACTTGAAGGTGGATAGAGATGTGTAAGATGCCGAAGATGCCAATGATCTTGAAGGTCTTGGTTTCCACCGAATAAAGCTCAGCAAGGTGTGAGGCAGGGGAGCCAGCCCAGAGGGGAGAGCAGTCTTCTATCAATATTATTTGGAGATTTAGCTCATGAGCAATGCGTTCAATGGGACGAGCATTTTATCTGCGCACCAAATTTGTCAGCACTGTGATTAATTTGCAGTTTGAAGTGCTTGGACTCTTTCTCTTCAAATTCTCTGTGAAGTTGAGAATTCTATTTATGCATGGTACCCATCTTGCTCCAAAATTGAGTTCTGAAGCCTCGTTGGACCAGTCACACGATACCATTCAGCAAATAGTAGGGCTGTGCTCATCTTGTTCCGATGAAGGATGGCCTTAAAGGTGTGTGTGTGTGTGTGTGTGTGTGTTAATATTGCTCCAATCGGACGAGCAGAACCAGGCCAAATGAGATTACAGGCTGGATTGGATAGCGGTCAGGTAGTGAGGGGCGAGCCTCACTTGCGCCGCCGTATTGACTTCCTTGTTAAAAGGGAGGCATCATGAAAAGGGAAGCGTCTTCTTTTTTCGTATGCTGCACGTGGCTGCGGGTAGCATCATTACCCATTTGGTGCAGCCGTGCTGCTGATGCAATGCCCCCTGTAGGTTAGAGCATGAACTTGTAATTTGTTCAGGGTTCTGGCAATAGCTCGCATACAATTCGCGAAGGACACCGTGAGATCTTTAAGGTCCGCTCACTAATGTTTCCTGATGGCAGGCACACTTTAACGTCCAACTGAGAGACGGCACACTGTTCAAGAGTTTAAAACGGATCACCTTGCCTGGTGTTTGCTTAATGGTTAGGGTGGCAAGCTTTGGATCCTCGGGTCTTGAATTCAAATCCCGCTCAGCTGTTGAATTAATACCAGGTGGGGTTAACTCGGCCTGTCATCCTTCCGAGGTCGGCAAAACGAGTGCCAGCATGCTGGTATCCTGCGTCGGAGTGGCGACCCGTCCAGGATTGTGCCCAACAGCCAAGGAGACTGCTTAGATAGCACCTACACTCTGCACAGAGTATAATTCCAATCTCCTTCTTCTCCTCCTGCCTGCAAAACATTAGGGTGGCAGTTGATAGCTTTTTTTTTTTTTTTTGTATACCTTTGTTGAGGCTCGTATGAGAGCTAACACACAACTCACAGCAAGGAGGCATGAGACAAGAGGGGCGGAAGTGGAAGGGACAAAACAGTGGGGAACAGACACATTAGGTGAACTGTGGAAGGGAGAGGGATGGGGATGGGACGGGGAACATGGCGAAGAGAAGATGGACATTTCAGGGACTTTCAGGAAGGAAAGCAGGAGAAATGAAGGAAGTGGGCTTGGGTGGATTATCGGTGGTAGAAAAGATCGAGGATTTGGATGGGGGAAGATAAGAGGTGGTGGTGAACAGCTGTTTTGAAAGCCTGGAGGGAAGAATGGGAAAGAATAGAGTGAGGAAGTTTATTCCAAAGGCAGGAAAAAAGAGGAATGAAAGAGTGAAGATGAGCAGTGATTCGTGATTTTGGTAGTTTTACCAGAAGGGGGTTGTTGGCGGACCTTGAGCGCCCTGTGGAAATGTGGTGGGGACAAATCGCAGAGAGAGCAGGGGGGGCAAGGCTGGAGAGGAGTCGGTAGAAGACAGAAAGACCACCGACCAACCTGCGGTGATTGAGTGAGAGGCCTAAAGACTCAGCTTCATTGCGGGAGATGCCGATGATCTTAAATGCCCTGGTTTCGACAGCGTGAAGCCGAGAAAGGTGGGAGGTAGGAGCACCAGCCTAGAGGGGAGAGCAGTACTCCATCAGGCTACGGACAAAGCTTTTTAAGTGGTCAGGAGCTCAAGAGGGCCGAGGAAGGACTTTGCACAACGGAGGATTCCCAGTCGGCGACTGGCTTTTGAGGCGAGGTTGGAAATGTGACTTTCCCAGGAAAGGTCATGGCAGATAGTGAGACCTAGAAGCTTGAAAGAAAAGACTTCTTCCAGAGGATTGTTGAGAAAGTGGATGGGGGGGTTTTGTAAACGGTCCTTTCGAAGAGACATAGTGAGAGTGTGAGATTTGTCTGGATTGAAAGACATGTTCCACGTGTTGGAGCAGTTTGTGATTTTATCCAGATCTGCAGTGAGCGAAGAAGCTGCTGCTTGCCGGTCTGAGGGATGACAGATGGTACGGCAGAGGGTGGAGTCGTCGGCAAAGAGAAATAGAGGATTTTCCAGAGAGTCCGAGAGATCATTGATGAAAACCAGAAAAAGAACAGGGCCCAGAACGCTACCTTGAGGAACTCCAGCCTGCACAGGAAGAGGGGATGAAAGAACTCCATTTAGGGCCACACGTTGACTGCGACAGGAGAGGAAGTCTGCGAGCCATGAGTGGAGATGGCCTTGAATACCATGGGAAGAGAGTTTGGTGAGTAGGGCAGGGTGCCAGACTGTGTCAAAAGCACGTGATATGTCCAGGGATACAGCTCGGATTTCCTGTCTGGCATTGAGGACCGCCATCCATTGATGGGAGAGCAGAAACAGCAAATCCAGGGTAGAGTGACCTGGTCTGAAACCAAATTGATGATTGGAAATCAAGCCATTGGAGAAGAGGAAGGATTTCATGTCTGAAGCGATGATGGATTCTATAACCTTGCTGATGATTGGGAGAAGGCTGATTGGTCTGTAGTTACAGGGATCTGTTTTTGCACCTTTTTTATGCAGGGCAGTGATGTTAGCAGATTTCCAAGCAGATGGCAGATGACCTTGGGCAAATGAGAGGGTGAATAAAACAGAGAGAGGGTGAGCAAGAGCAGAAGAGCAGGCTTTGAGGACACGTGGGCTGATGCCGTCTGGACCAGTTGCAGAATCTGACTCGAGGTTTGAAAGCAAGCTCTCCACCTTGTCAGGAGAAAAGGATACAGAGTCCAGGGACAGTTGGGTGCGACTGGGTAAAGTGGGTAGAGATAGTGATGGGTTTAGGACACAAGATTTAGCTGCAAACACCGAGTTTAGACATTCAGCTTTATCACGTGTGGAATCAGCAGTGCGTCCATTTGAGGTAAGGGAGGGGATGGAGGGGGAACATACACCAGAAAGAGATTTGATTAAACGGCACCAGGATTTTGAGGAGGGAGAGAGGTTTGAGAGTTCAGACTTGAGATGAGAAAGATGTTGTTTTCTGGCTCTCCTGAGGGTAGATACACACTTGTTCCGAGCTTTGTGGAAAGAACTGAGATTGCCCTCAGTTGGGTTTGCTTTCCATGAGGCAAAGGCAAGTTGTTTCAGGACAACTGCCTCGCCACAAGCTTCAGTAAACCAAGGGAGGGAGGAAGGGTAAGACAACTGAACACGAGAGGGGATAAATCTGTGCATGAGGGAGAGCAAGTTTCTTTGAAAGAATTCCCAGGATGAGTTGATGTTTGAGAAAGTAGAGATAGGAGACCAGTCTGTAAGTTTGATGGCTGCTCGGAGACCCTGCCAGTCGGCTTGAGTGAAATGCCAGACTCGACGGCGGTGAGGTGGTTCTCTGATGACAGCCAGAGAGATGTCCACTTTAACAAGGACGTGGTCAGAAGAACCAATTGGAGCGAAGGAAGAGCAGCAGATATTGTCAGGGAAATTTGTCAAAATCAGATCCAGAAGAGATGGAGTACCATTGGTTGAGATCCGGGTCGGGAAGTTGACTGATTGAGTCAGTCCCAATGAGTCGCAGAAAGCTTTTGCTGAGGTGCCATGGCAGGTGAGAGAGGTACCCACACCGAGCCAACTGGCGTGATGACAATTGAAGTCACCACATAAGAGGAAGAGAGAGTTTGGATGAGAAGATAGAAGATGGTCCATGTTTTCGGATAGTGAGGTGTAGATGGAGTCATCACTGTTCGGTGGACGGTACAGTACACATATAAACATGAGGTGGGAGTGGAGGGGAAGCCGAAGCCAGAGGTATTCCTGGGGGTGTGGGGGAGTGAGAGCAGTGCATGGAGAGTGAGGAATAGAGTCTTTGATGAAGAGAGCAACACCTCCACCAGGACGAGGCTCAGGTCTGTCATACCGTAAGAGGGAGTAACCAGGGAGAGATACTTGGGAGTCAGACACGTCTTGGGAGAGGAAAGTTTCTGTTAGGCAGATAATGTCTGGTTTGTCAGTGGCAACCTGTATGGAAAGATCTGAAAGGTTTGAGCGAAGGCCCCGGATATTTGAGGTCCACACTTTTAATGAAGAGGTAGGGGAGGAGGCTTTGGGTGCAGGAGGTGGAGGGGGAGGAGGAGGGTAGGACAAGGGACGAGGGGGGCAGGTAAGGAGGGTTGCTGAAGGAGTGTGGGGTATTGCAGAATAGCGAGGGGAGGGGGCCGAATGAGGAGGAGAAAAGGCTCTGTGGTGCTGGGGGAGAGGGGGGACAAGAGACAAGGAAGAAAGCAGTTGAGGATTTGAGGAGGTGGAGTGAAGAGATGGAGGTGAGAGGGCAGTGGAGGGAGGCAGCTTGGTGGATGAGAGGGGGGGCAACTTTGAGAAGGAAGAGTGAGGGGGATGAAAGGTGGGAGAAAGGTGAGGGGGGAATTTTTGAGAGAGGTGAGAGGGAGGCTTGGAGGGAGAAGAGTGGGATAGTTGCTTTGAGAGTGAGAGTGAGGGGTGAGGGGGGTGAGTTGGCACTGAAGTTGGAAAAAAAGAATGGTTGATGGAAAGTGAACATCCATGGCAAACTGTGGTTTTTAAAAGTTTTAGGTCAGAGATGCGATTTAACACAATTCTTGATGGATGCAATGAAGGCGAATTCAGAGCATGGAGAGAAGAAGTGCTGTAATAGTTGGATTTTTTAGGCAAGGAATGAAGGAGAGGTCGAAATGAGAGCAGTCTGTTAAAATAGCAGAAGAGTTGTCCATTGTGAAACAGTAAAGAGTACCACATGTGTGAGAGAGGAAGATGAAGCATTATAAGATCGTTTTTGTAGTTAAAAATAATGTATGAGAGAGTTCAACAGATTAGGTCATGGAAGTGGAAAAAAAAAAATCGAGGAAGAAGACGAGGGGGAAGTTAAGAGGAAGAAGAAGAAGCAGAATCGGGAGAAGGTGAGCGTGTTGTTGTTGTTGTTGTTGTTGTTAAATAAGAACAGAGTTCAATTTGTTCGACCACTTTATTAGCGTGGAACGACAATAATCAAACAAGTATTGAACAGGTTGAAACACCCACAACATCCCTGGCTCCGGGTCAGGCTGCGCATGCGCACTGGCACAGGGGACCGTCGATATGTGGAATTACCGTAAAGTACAATGTTCTCTATCTCCCTCCGAGTCTTTATTATGTTAATAGATAAAGGCTGAGAAAATATTAAGTTTAATGAATGAACAAAAGTTTATATCGCCCATCGTGTGACTATTCCATGCAGTAGTCCTTGTGCCAGGCAGGCACGCTGGTCGCTCTGGTGGATCGGCGTTGACCTATCGCTGGTGCTGGTGGTGTCACATCGGGCCCCAGTGGGGATGGGGCTCTCGGGGTTTCAGGGGCCGATGGTGGCGTCTGAAGGATCGCGCGCCTCGGTGCGCCTCGTCCTGGTGCTGCTGGCGTGTCTAAAACGGGTGTCGTCTTGCGCCGGGGTGTGCATACTGACGTCAGTGCCGGCGTGGGCCCCGTTGGCGTCGCAGATGTCACGGGTTCGCTGTCGAGGTCAGGCAGTTGCGGTGTTACAACGGGTGCAGGTACAGTGATGCGGGTTGCTAGATCATCATAGATAGACCGGGGTGGCAGCTGGTCATTGCGAACTGGGCTAAACTTGCGCAGGAATTTCCTGTTCCGAAGTGTGACTCTGCCCGAGCCATCGATCTTGATCACGTATTGGTCGTGTTGGCGTACCTCCACGATACTGCCTGTCTTGTCCCATTTTTTGGGTGGAATCCTGTCTGGTTCTGTACGCGGACTTGGTCCCCTACAGCAAGTGGCGGAAGGCGTTTGGTGTGTTCTGCCCAGGTGTCGGCTGTGCGGATATGACGTTTGCGGAGGGCCTCCTCCCTCGCTTTCAGGGTCTCATGCCAAGTGTCGTGCGGTCTGTACTTCCCGGGGATAATTGGGATGAAATCGCGTATCGGGCGGCCGAAGACACACATTGCCGGGGAGATCTTCGTGTCAGGGTCAGGCGTGTTACGATATTGTAGTATCGCTCTCTGCACAGCGTCAGTGTCAAGTTCTCCCTGCGGGCTGGTGTTGTCCGTGATAAGTCGTTTCATTGTCTTAACTCCAATCTCCGCGCGACAGTTGCTGTGAGGGAAGGCCACCGATGACAAGCGGTGGTGTACGCCCCATCTGTGCAGGAATGACCTGGTCTCGGTGGAGGTGAACTCCGGTCCCCCATCCGACGCGAGCTCTTCTGGTGTCCCGTACGTCACGAAGGCGCGACGTAAGTGGTTTATGAGTCCGGCGGCGCCACCCGTCGACTTTGAGATGATCGGCCAGTTTGAGTATCTGTCCACCGTCACAAGGTAGTGTGCACCCCTGTGTACAAAGAAGTCCGAGCACACTGCCTGAAAGGGGTAAACGACCGAAATAGGTGGAGTTGGTGGCGCTCCAGGCTGTGATGGTGCCATCCGGTGGCAGTGTTCGCAGTTTTTCCGAGTGGCGCTGATGTCGGCCGACATGCCTGGCCAGAATACAGAGGATTCTGCGCGGGCGGTCATCATTGATACGCCCTGGTGGGCAGCGTGTAGGGCGCTCAGCACATCGCCGCGGAGTGAGGGTGGTATGACTACTCGGTCCTTGTATAGGATCACTCCATCTGTCGATGTAATGTTCTCGCGGTACTGGTGATAGTCGCGAATTGTCTCTGGCATCTCGATTTTTGAGTCGGGGATGCCGTTCATTGTCATTCCCTCCAATATGTGCATATCGCCATCGCTGCTGGTGGCTTCCCTGACGCGATCCCATGTTACTGATCGCAATGATTTGAGGCCCGCGGCACACCATGCCAGGTTGTCCTCGACGTCGTCGTCATACTCCGGCTCAGTTTGGCGTAGGAGGGACAGGACGTCGGTGTGCGTGCTTGGTTGGAGGTGGGTCGCTATGGTGGCATTGTCATCTGGAAGGTTCATGAGTGGAGGTCGCGTGGTGCCAACTGGCCTGCGCGACATGGCATCTGCCGCCTTGTTCTTCATGCCCGGGATATGTATGATGCGGAAGCGATAACGCAGGGTCTTCTCCTTGAGGTTCCTGAGGCGGGGGTTGGGTATGTCGTCAAGTGCTCTGTCCGAAAGGAGTTTCAGCAGTGGTTTGTGGTCTACCGCAACGATCAGGTTCTCGCAGCCCAGTACGAAGTAGCGCGCTTTGTCCAAGGCGTCCGCGACTGCGAGAGCCTCGCCCTCTATGGGCGCGTATCTGGATTTTGCCGTGTGTGTAAATCTGCTGCCGACCAGGGTTATTTTCCATCCATCAGTGCAGCAGAATGGTCTAGCTGGCACGCATCGGCAGTGCTTTTGAAGCAACCAGAATCCGATTCCCTCCTTCGACCAGTCCGTGGCGATGCATGTTGGCTTAGTTTTGTCAAATATGCGGACACCGTGTTCGATTTCTTGTACGATCACGTCTTTCGACTCGCGGAATATGTCCTCTAACTCCATGGACCACTGGAAGCGTTCTCCACTTTTCAGGAGCTTCCGGAATGGCTGCATTCGTTCGGCCATACTAAAGGCGTAAGCCACCTGGTTGACAAGCCCGAACCACGATCTGACGTCGGTGATGTTACGCGGTTGTGGGAAATCGTGGATTGCTTCCAGGTAGCGGCTGCACGGTCGCACGTCGGTCATGGTGATGGTGAAGCCCGCGAAGTCCACCGTGGGTGCGCTGAAGACAAACTTCTCCAGGTTGAGGATGATTCCATTCCGGCCGCATATATCCAGCCATTGGACCGCCTGGAAGTAGCTCCCCTCAATCGTGTCTGACCATAGGAGCGTGTCATCTACGCACTTGGTCTTGTTACCAATGTCCGCGACGATCTCATCGTATCGTCGTGAGTAACCGTCCCCCGATGCCATATACCCTTGTGGGGCAGATAGGTACCGGTAGCGCCCCCATGGAGTGATGAAGGTCGTTTTGTGGCGGTCGTCCTCGTGTCGGCGGACGCTATGGTAACCGTTCCATGCGTCGAATACTGTCTTGCACTTCCCGTTAGGTACGCGTCTCGCCTGGTGGAACGGGGATTGGGTGTGGTGGGTCTCGCGGAACGCATGCTTGTTCAAGGCCTGAAAGTCGACGGTGCGTCGCGGCTTGCCATTCTTTTTCGCGCAAATTACCATGCGGTGACACCATGTCACCGGCGTGCCGACGGGTACTTCCTCCAACACGCCGAGCCGAACGTCCTGGTCGAGGCCTGCTTTTACCTCATCTTGCCAATGTATGGCCACGGAGATGGGAGTGTGATGGGCAACCGGTGTCGCGTTCTCACTGAGCATAAGACGTAGTGGCGGGCCGGTCATTCTCGGTAGTGGCTGGTGTGGGCACGTGTTGAATGTGCTCTGAGCATACATCCTGAGTAAATGTGACTGTAGTGCCTCTCTGTTGGCCTCGGTCGCTGGCATGGGGAGTGCGGTCGGCTTGGTCGGCGGTTCCGCGCGTCGCGGGCAGTCGCACAATTCCGAGGTTGTCAGATTCACCTCTCCGAGTGTCGGGAATCTGTCCGAGATCATTCCCAGGTCCATGCAGGCCGCGCGGGAGAGGAAGATGCGGTCTGAAGAGTCCGTCACATACGCGATTTGGCGCGTCTCCAATCTCCGAGCGTCGTCACTGTTACCGGCGAATCTGACTACCACGGCTCCGAGGATACGAATTCCTCTGTTGTTTGTGGCCTTCATGGTCATGGATACAGGTATGAGGTCCTCGGTACTCAGGCCCATTTGTTGGACGACTTTAATGCCGATCAGGCAGCTCTGGCACCCCGTGTCTGCCATAGCGGGTAGGGTTACCGCGCGGGTGTGTTTCAGGAGGTTAAAACCCAGCGCTTTGTAATCCTCGCGCTTGTTGGTGAGAGTGAGGTTGACGTATGGCTGCGGGTCGGATATGCGTTTCATCCACTTATCGCACATATCATCGTACAGGTGGTGAGCGAGGGGAAGCGTGCGCATTTCGTCCTCTGTGCTGGCCATGGTGACCGTGCATAGCTCGACGAAGGCTGCCGTCTGCTCGTCGTACATCCCGTCGGTCTCCTTAGATGGGGGTCTTGCCGATCGGCCGCCCAGGCACGCCTTGTCGAGGTGATTCTGGCGGTCACACTTCCGGCACTTTTTACCGTATCCGGGGCACTCGGCGCGTCTGGCGCGCCATTGAGGCGTTTTGCCGTGGCCCACCTCGCCGCAGTAGATGCATACTCCTTCGGGCTTGGCCTTCCGTTTTTCCGGCCTGGCTCCTACTCTGGCGCGGACGTCCTGTCGCTTTCCCCGCCGATACGAACTACTGATCGCGTCCGTGCTCTGAGTGTCAAGCAGGCGCGATGCCGAGCGTTTTCCAGACTCTTTGGCCTCGATATACTCTATCATGTCCTTTAATGGCATGTCCTGGTTCTTCTCACCGAGTAGGTCAAGTTGTATTGCTTGGTCCACGTTGCGCAATATCTCTTCGGTGAAGTCGTTGACCTGATCGCACCCCGCCTTGGTGCACTTCATTTCATACTTGCACGTGTCCGCCTGCCCTTTGATGCGGGCGTGGAACGACCGGACGGGCTCCTCGTGTCCCTGCCGCATGTTAGACAGGGCCACTCGAGCTACCATCGTGTTCTCCGTCCGGACGGCGAGCGCCTTCATGGCGGCGAGGACGTCTTCTTTATCGCAGCCCACGAGGCTCCTACCTGCCGCGCGAGTGAGGTCCTTTCTCAGCTCCACCTCACAGCACTCCAGTAGCTGCGCGACTATATCGGGTCCGACAAGCTTAGTACCTGTTTTGTATTCGCCCCAGCGGGTTATGAAGTACGACCAGGCCTCGCCCGTTCCGGCCAGTGCTATGGAGGGACGCTTGAGTTTCTCCATCTTGGCATTCGAGCTCGCTGCCCTGGGGGCGGCGACGTGCACAGTGGCGTGTATACTCAACATGGCGGCCACCACTGCCGCCTCTGCGTGTGTAGCCATATAGTCACAACCCTCGATCGGGCACTCTGCTTCCACCGGCGCCATAGGAACAGTTATTCTGGAGTAAACGTTCTATTTTCGGTGATGCACACGTGTGTACAGTGTCCTGGGGGCGAAGATTGGGTACAGAACCCGAGAAATCCAAACTCACTGTCGACGTTCTCGTGGTCCGTTTTCACCCAGTCGCGTCCTCCTCAGCACCGACGATCTTTACTCGACTGCATCAAGTTGTTTGATTATAAATAAGAACAGAGTTCAATTTGTTCGACCACTTTATTAGCGTGGAACGACAATAATCAAACAAGTATTGAACAGGTTGAAACACCCACAACATCCCTGGCTCCGGGTCAGGCTGCGCATGCGCACTGGCACAGGGGACCGTCGATATGTGGAATTACCGTAAAGTACAATGTTCTCTAGTTGTAGGGTTTTTTTTTTTTTTTTGAGATAAGAAAGAGATTAGTTGGGAGAATGGGGGATGTTTGGAAAGTGGGGAGGATCAAAATTGAAGCTAATGGGGAGAAAAAACAAACAAACCAAAAAAAAAAAACGATCGAACACCGAGTGGAACCGGTAGGCCTCAAGCACCCGGTAAGAACGTCGACAAAAATACTCACAAAATAGCACGATTTTTTTGAAACAAAACCGAACTAGCAACACACAGGAACATGTAGGTGAGAAAATTAAACAGTTAAAACGGGACAAATAACAACCAGGCTGTTAGGATCGAAATTAAGCTGGATCGAAATGCGACCCCATGCTCGCTGATGCAATGCATCAAGACCTTTTTTTCGAGAGCTTAGTCTGTTGAAGTATTTAATAATCTTGTGATGTGCGGCGGCTGACAACCATCGTCAGTAAGGTATTGGGACTCGTCCGCGATCGTCGTAAAAGTTGAACATGTTCGACTTTTACGACGAGTTGTCGGCGACAGTCGTCCATCACCTGTGGAACCAACTTCCACATCATCATCAATCTCATTCTTCACTCCATGTATTCAAGATGTATATCCTCGCCTGCCCCCCATTCTTTCCCCCATGCCTTCTTAGCTCTGCCACCGAAGGTGAAGGAGGTTATGTTTTCACCCCCTTTCTGTCTGTCTGTTTGTGTACAGCACATCTCACAAAGTTGTGGACGGATCCGAATGAAATTTTGAGGACAGGTTCAGTGTGTGACAAGGACGAACTGAGTAGATTTTGGATTAGATTTTGGATAGTAGAATTTTTAAAACTGATTCGGATTTTGGATAGTAGAATTTTAAAAGTGATTATTCATCATCGAGAGATAGGACCAAAAACGATATACAGTATAGCACGATATCTCAAAAAGTTTAAGACGGGTTTGGACGAAACTTAGTGGACAGGTTGGGTGTGTCACAAGGACAAATTGATTTGATTTTTGGTGAAGATCCGGATCCGAATCCGGATACGAGAATTGTTTAATTTTAAAAGTGATTCTTCACCATTGAGAGATGATCGGGCCAAAAATGACATATAGCACGATATTTCAAAAATATATCGTTCTCGTTGATCAGGCATTACGTGGCGGAGGTATACGCTCTGCCAAATGCCCTTCTAGTTTGTCTAAGTCTCCTATTTTGTCCTTCATCCATGCTGTTATTCCTGGTGTTGGCTTAATGGTTAGGGTGGCGGGCTTTGGATCCTTAGGTCCTGAGTTCAAATCCCGCTCAGCTGTTGAATTAATTGCAGGTGGGGTTAACTCGGCCTGCTCTCCTTCTGAGGTCAGCAAAACGAGTGCCAGCTTGCTGGTGTACTGTGTCGGAGTGGCGACCCGTCCAGGATTGTGCCCAAAAGCCAAGGAGACTGCTCAGGCAGCACCAACGCTCTGCACAGAGTATGGTCCCAATAAATAAAAAAAATCCATGCTGTTGGTGTGTTTCTCCCCTCTCTACTGTTCCTTTTGGACTGTTGCATCTTAATCCGCTCTGTGTTGTAGCTCTTCCACAAGCCTTAACTTTGAATCCAAAAAAAAAGCCTTAAACTGGGTTGTGAGTTTAACATGTTATATGCTTAATAAAAATGACTTTTCGCTGACTATTCATGAAGTGTACATTCCAGATTGTCCCTCATTCTTTCTTCTTGTACACCCTGTGTGCACGCAGGCACAAGTTTGAGTTTTGGGACAGTGGCACACACGTTGATCTCTACCTGTCTGTGCTGCCAAAGCATGTCGCCCTCTCATTCGACCGATCAACGAAACAATTGTCCATCATCAATGCTGAGACCCAGCAGCTCTTAATAAGCGCACGCGTGCAAGGTGCTTCCCTATTCCAACCTGTATTTGGGTTAGAAGTACCCGGCACCATACATCTTGGCAAAGACACTGCTGTTTCTCTTTCAAGATTGACCTGCTGACGTTTATCAGCAATCATTGTTGTTGTTGTTGTAATCAAGCTGGAATATCTTTTGAATTTTGGGGCGGTGTTTGTTTCCGAACACGTCGGGGCAGTGTTTGTCTCCGGCGTGAGGACAGCCGATAAGGCACCAACTTAAAAAAAAAACCCATCAAAACTGTTTGCTCGACGAGTTGCTTTCCACAGGAGATAACTGGAGTTCAGAGAACACCTTACGTTTTTTTTTTCAGACGTTTACCATCCTCGTTGCAGCGTCTAATCTTCCAACTGAATCTCGTAACTGAGAAACATTTAACTTGTACTTTGGTTTTAGTTTGAGCAGCCTTTGCGATTCGTTTACTCTTTTATACCGACAGTAGTGTTTTTTTTGGTTTACTAAATGACTTTTTCTTTCCTGCTTGGGTTCATCCAACTTTTGTCTTTATTTACTTATTTATTTTATTTTTTTCATCATTCTTTGGTAATATCGATAAAAAAGGGTTGAAACTGCAAATGTCACACAAAGACCGAAATCCACCTGAATGTCCAACAGCGCGCAGTTTGATTGAAGGCAAAAAGGTAAAACTTTGTGACGTTAGAAATAAAATTCTCAATCCCTGTGCACTTTCTGGAGAGTCTCATACCGATTGAGCTTTAAAATTTCATAACAGAACTACAACAGCACTCGGTAGAGCTCATACCTCCGTCAGGCTGAACAATTTACATTTTGTATCCACTGATAGGCCGGATCTGCATCCGGACCTGAACCAAAATATAAATATAAGCTTGTACTTGTCACCGAACCAACTCATCCATCAAGTTTCGTCCAAATTTTTCCGCAACTTTTTGAAATATTGTGATATATATATATATATATATATATATATATATATATATATATATATATATATATATATATATATATATATATATATATATACACATGTGTGACCCCATCTCTCAGTGGTGAAGAATCACTTAAAATTCTCGTATCCTGATCCGGATCTTCACCAAAATTGAATCAATTCGTTCTTGTCACACACCCAACCTGTCCACCAGGTTTTGTCCAAATCCATTAGTAACTTTTTTGAGATATTGTGCTCACAGACAGACAGACAGACAGACAGACAAACAGGGGTGAAGACATAAGCTACGTCCACCTTCAGTAACGGAGATAATAAAACAAAAGGAGTCCACTCCTGGCAGACGAACTCCATTTACTTTTGGCATTGTTATGGTAAACAAACGTATTTTTCTTTCGGCACACAATAACACGGCGTCAATGGGTTTTTGTTTTGGTGTTTTGTTGTGTGAAACGCATTCATCGTGTTGCAATTTTAGAAAAAATACAGAAGGGAAACTGCTGCGTCAGATTGGAAAGTTATGTTTTATGCAATCACTGCAATGTTTCAAAAACTTGATATGACGATGATCTTTGCTGGAAAGGTAGGGTGTAATTTTTTGGGATATTTTATTAACTACGTGCGTTGATTGCGTTCTGTTGATGATCGTGTGTACGCGCGCGTCGAGCATGTTCGCCTGTGATTGATGCGGCGGAAAATGAATGCACAGGGGAAGTGAGTTGCCCTGTGGTTTGATTTAATGAAAAATCGAAGGCGTTATTAGTCACGTCATGCTGATTGTGACACGCTGGAGGATGCTGATTGTGACACGCTGGAGGATGCTGATTGTTTACTGTCGCGTTTGGTGGCTGCTGCCGGACGATGAACCCTTAACAGTCCACACAAAGTGAGACTCCTGTTTTCATCAACAAGCTGAAGATCTGCCCTGTTGGCAAAACATCATGGAATTCTTCCTAATTCCTCACCTGCTTTTATTCTCACTCGTCCTTTGTGTCGGTAAGTTTTTCAAAACGTTTATGTTCTGCTCATTGATGGTAATTGATAAACATTGATAAACACTTTTGGAAAATTGTAAACTTTCTGTTTTTTGTTTTTTTTACATCCACTCAATTATTCCCACTTTGTGCGATAGTCTGGGGGGAGAAGTTCTGCCCTAAGTCTTTTCGGAACTGGCTGGCCATGCCTGACGATCACCGACTGAAGGTGATTCGGGTATAAATTTGTCAGTTGTTCAGGTTGTCGGCGATAACGACTCTGATAACTACTATGTGCAAAATATGCCGTGAGATCTTTAACGTCAAGTAGTGCTGAACACACGGGTCCTCCGTCCGACTTGATGTCCTTCCAACGGACGAAGCACACATTTTGATAAATCATCGTCCTGCTTATAAAACACCGGGTGACAGTTGAGAGTTGCGTCGGGATTCAAACCAAGCTAGGCAGCTCAAGGGGAAAGTGCATCCAACCTCCAAGATATCCTACCGGCCTGAGCGTGTCTTCCATTCCGCAGATGAAGAATCCATTTTCTTGAAATGTTTGTTACCTGGCACTTGTTTAATCTCTTTTCTGCTTAACATTTGTGTGCAACATACAGCTCAGCTGATGGAATGAGACCCTGTTCACCACTGAGTGGTTTTGTTTCCCTTTGTCTCCTGATGACATAAACTCTGTTTAGCTGGAAGGAAATTTCTTGAATATGTCATTTTACTTGGTCTTCCAGATTTCACCTTATTCTGGGGGTTTTTTTTTTTGGGGGGGAGGGGTGTTTAACCTCTACCACTGAAAGCGAACGGAGGTTGTTTCCACTCCTGTTTTTGGTTGTTTGTTTGTCTGTGAGCATGATATCTTAAAAGGTTGTGTACGGATTTGGACGAAACGTTGTGGACACGTTGGGTGTGTGACAAGAACAAGCCGATTCGATTTTGGTTCAGAGGGATCGGGCCTATCGGTGAGATACAAAAGGTAAACTGGTCAGCCTGGCAGGGGGTATGTGTTCTACCGAGTGCAGTTCTAGTTCTTAACTTGTATCTTGGTATCCCTTTTTGATGTTTTCAGTTTTGCTCGACTTTTATTTCTTCATCTTAATAATATGATGTTGCGATGTTATTGTATTAATACCGCGTCTTTTTAATGTCTCATTCCCCTTGAATGTTGTTGTTGGTTTTTTTTTTTTTACTAATATTGTAGTCCCTGCTCTCCATTCAAGCCATCTTGACCAGGAGGAGGAGATTGGGACCATACTCTGTGCAGAGCGTTGGTGCTGCTTAAGCAGTCTCCTTGGCTATTGGGCACAATCCCGGACGGGTCACCACTCCGACACAGGATACCAGCAAGCTGGCACTCATTTTACCGACCTCGGAAGGATGACAGGCCGAGTTAACCCCACCTGGTATTAATTCAACAGCTAAGTGGGATTTGAGCTCAGGACCCTCGGATCCAAAGCCCGCCACCCTTATCCATTAAGGCAACACCAGGCATATCTTGAGCTGTAGAGTCAGTCTTGTTCTACATCTATCTAAATGATTTCTTTGATTTTTCTTAAAAACTGTTCATTCCTCTTAGAAAATGACATCCCAACAACAGGTGGTAGCAGTTCAGTTACTTCCCTTTCTGTTGGCCTGGAAAGGATCGGATGCTTGTTTGACAGCTTCAATTATGTCTTTCAGTCCAGGCAAATGTCACGTTCTCATCCTGTTCGATATTTGGGAGAATTGTTCAACTCCAGCTGATTATCCAAAGACCTGACGACTCCACCCTCGTGAGAAAAATACTCCTGGCCTCACTATCTGCCGAGCAAGTGGAAAGCGGACTATGCAACCCGTTTCTCTTGACAGCCACTGTAAGATGTGCAGTCCCTGGAACTCATTGGTCTCATTGTCTCTCATAACCTTTCATGGGACGAACATGTCACAAAACTGTCATCATAGGACAGTCACTGCATGGGTATTCTCCATAGAGATCAGGTACCAAGCTTATTACGGTATAAAAGGTTTTCATAAGGAACTCCGAGGAGTGTTGCTCCCCACTTTGCCCTGGTGTTTCTGCTTCACACCTTGCTCCCTTGGGGGCAGTTCTAAACAAGGTCTTCCACGCCATTGGAATCTCAAGACAGGAGGTGTCGATAATCCCTCACCTGCCCGTCCATATCCCAGACATGCATGGTCTGATTTTGGTCAAACTTGGCACAAACACAGTACGTGATGGCATGCACGTGTCCCTCGCTTTAATTTGCGATCTGATCAAAGATGGTTGACTGGTAGAGTGGTGGCCATTTTAGTTGTAAAAAAAAATCCGATGTTGAACACGTTCTCAACCATTTTTCGAATATGCATTGACCAATGTTGTTCAAGCTTTGCACACAGATAATGAATGATAGCTTGCACGTCATTTATTTTTAAGATCAGAACCAAGATGGCCATTTTGGTTCATATAAACGTGTGCCCTATATACCACGTGTTGTTTTTGGTCATTCTTTTCTTAAGTGGCTCCTAGTTATAAATCCTTTTATAAAGCATATCTGAGTTACCAAGAAAATTATTCAATTATCTTATCATAACTTAACCTCCTTTCAACAGAAGAATTTGTAAAACATTAAGTTATAACTATTTTTGGTGTTCTATTATGATTAGTAGTCGTAACCATTACATACATGTAGTCGTAGTAGTAGTAATAGTACAGCTGTATACTGGACCATGTTTATCACTCAACATTTTCATTTCATGAACAATGTTTTAAGGAAGTTGGGGTTGAATTATTTGACAACTATCCAACTTTTTCACTCACTTTTGAACACCCATTCTCTTAGAATATTGCAAGGTGGCCCTACAATTTTATTAGCCCCCCGGTTGGACTTGGTCCGAAATGAGGGCTTATGTATTTGGTCTCAATTTTCGTGTCCGTGGATGTGTGGTGGAAATCCTCGAACCTCCAGCAGAATCGAACGTCACTCCAGTAACTCCAGTGCGAGTTGAACCATTTATCCATGTGTACATGGGAAGAAACAAATTCACAGAGCAACACCAGGATGAGCTGTTGTGAACTTCCTTCTCTCGGAGTTCCGTTCACAAGACGAGCTTTTTTATTGCAAAAATATTTGCATAGAAAGGGGGAAAGAGGGGCATAGGTAGAACAAAGAACAGTACATGTTATCTTCGCAAAACTACATATCACGACATAGCAGAACACCATATCTGGTTTGTGTGTGTGTGTGTGTGTGTGTGTGTGTGTGTGTGTGTGTGTGTGTGTGTGTGTGTGTGTGTGTGTGTGTGTGTGTGTGTGTGTGTGTGTGTGTATGTGTATGTGTGTGTGTGCGCGTGTGTGTGTGCGCGTGTGCGTCCGCAACCATATCTCGGGCATGTACTGACCAATTTTATTCATACTTGGCACAAAGACAACACATGATGGTCGACATAAGCACGTCATTTTTTTTTTTAAAGAGATCAGATCCAAGATGACCGATTGGCGGCCATTTGAGTTGTAAAAAAGCTGATGTTGAACACGTCTTCAACCATTTCTCGGACATGCATTTACCGACGTTGTTCAAACTTGGCACACAAATAATAATCAATATTGGCTTACATATGCACGTCATTTTTTTTGAGATCAGATCCAAGATGGCCAACTGGTGGCCTTTTTTTAACTTGAATGTCTCCCCAACCATTGATCAGACATGCATGGTCCAATTTTATTCAAACTTGGCACAATCACAGTACATGACAGTATACACGTACACCTCGTCTTATTTTGTGATCTGATCAAAGATGGCTGGCTGATAGACTGGTGCCCAATTTAGTTGTACAGAAATATGGGCTGGTCCTTTAACTCCGTATAGCAAAATTAATAAAACAATGGGAGCGATGACATTTTATGTCTTTTTTACTTGTTTTATTCAATGTTCTTTTTCATACCGATACCATGAAGCATCTTTCCTGAAAACCTAAAAAAAAAATTCTGATTACTCTTTTCAATTTCACCCCGACCATCTTTTAGTACAGTTTACAAAAACAGCAATTTCAATTGAATGATAATTTTCTATTGTCTACAGTTGTAGAATTTATTTTAGGCATAAATAAATATTATTAAATGTCATACTGTTTGTGTAATTCAGTATGTCTCCCCCAAAATATATGAACATTGAATCCCTTTCGTGCGAAAGCTACATTCCCAATCGTAAACATCATACATGTCACGTGACCAACTATCTTACACAATATAACTACGTAACTGAATAACGTAATCGTACACAATCTTCCATGTCACATGACCACTCAAGTCAGTTGCATATACACATAAATCTTGTAAATATGGACTAGCCTTTTTAACTCGGTACAGCAAATTACCAAAACCACGGGGGCTATGACATTTGATGTCTTTTTATCCTTGTCTAAAGATGGAATGTTACACTAAAGTGTTGTTTGATTTATGAAAAATTAAAAGTTTTTGCACGTTTTTTTGAATCCAGAACTAGGTGCGCATAAAATTCTGATATTTGCTCTTCACAGGATCACAGGTTCAGGATGCAAATATCTGCACAATTGATGGACCGAAGAAAATGTGTGTACAACAAATGGTGATCGCCCTAAGGGGCGACGCTGTAACTCTTCCCTGCCAGTTTACTTACGAGGGCGCATTACCCATAAAACAACGGAAACTGATCATTTCGAGACATCAGGCTCAACATGATGATGTCGTTCTCTACAACAGCGACACAAAGTACCAAAAAGAAGAATTCAAGAATAGGCTTCAACCACTTGGAAACACGAATGAAGGCAATGGGTCAGTGAAGATCACTGACGTGAGAGTGGAGGATGAAGGGACTTACACCTTTCGATTTGAGTACTATCAATTGAATTGGGGGGTCATGTGGAATTATGTTGCTTTCCAAACAAGGGTGGGAAAGGGAACAACGCTTCAAGTTCATGGTAGGTATCCACTGTTAAAAAGGTATTTACACTGGTAAAATAATTTCATGAATGTGTGTGTCATTGACTGATGAAGACCTCCCACATACTCAATCTCTCTCTCTTCTCTCTCTTCTCTCTCTCTCTTCTCTCTCTCTTCTCTCTCTTCTCTCTCTTCTCTCTCTCATCCTGATGCACGGCCACATCTTTTAAGTTACAAATTCCAAACTTTGACAACAAATACAACTTTGTGTGGGAGGTAACATGGCCTATATGGTTGCGGCCTCCCACAGGGAGGCAGGGGAGTGTACATTATCCATACAAATGTGTACCATATAGCGCCACTTAGCGGTGGCAGAGGGTATTACAACTTCCTTTTTTACCTGGGCAATGCTGAGGTTAAATTAAAGCACTTTTTGCATGGGTAAATTTGTCCTTCTTCCATCCCCCCCCCCACACACACACACTCACACACACACACACGCACATCCCCCCCAACGGAGGGGCCTGTCAAAGCCCATCATCGTGTGAGACATTTCTTGCGGGAAGGGACATCTGGACGAATGGGGGGGGGGGTGAGGATGAGAAGGAGGTGGGGGGAGGGGTTAAGGGACTCTATTCACAGATAAATTTGGCAAACAGGATGACTAATTAGTCCATCAGTGAGCGAAATAATCTGCTTGTTTTATAAATCAGAAAATCATGCGCAGGACATAATAAACTAGGCAAGGTCGATGGCACGCCACCTAAAGGAAAGTTGAAAGATGGCAAAAGGTTCCACGACAAATTACACATCAAATTTTGAGTTTAAATAAAATCTTCTGTTTTGATCCCTGTGACCCTAAGTCCTCACCCCCTGGGCATGAACCAAGGGTCAAATCCAAAAAAATTGTTACAGATTTCATTCGTCCCCTGATGTTGATTGCATATAGGAAGGTTCATTGAAAATGTGTCCATAATTGCATTCTTGGTATTTGAGTACATAATTGCACACCAAGCCTGGTGTTGACTTCATGGTTAGGGTGGTGGGCTTGGGATCCTTAGGTCCTGAGTTCAAATCCTGCTCAGCTGTTGAATTAACACCAGGTGGGGTTAACTTCGACCTGTCATCCTTCCGAGGTCGGCAAAATGAGTGCCAGCATGCTGGTATACTGCGTCGGAGTGGTGACCCGTCCAGGATTGTGCCCAATAGCCGAGGAGACTGCTTAAGCAGCACCAACACTCTGCACAAAGTTTGGTCCCAATGGATGGATGGAATTTGACCTTTTGACCCCACCCCAGGAGTCCAAGGGGTGGGGCCAAAGATGATACTGCTCTCGCACCTTCTTGCCATGTCTTAGTCATAACTGCCAAGTTTGGTGAATTTCTGCACAACCGTTTTGGAGGAGGTAGCATGATGAACGGACAGATGGACAGACAGACAGACAGACGGAGCCAATTACAATATTCCCCCATTTTCCTTTTTTAAGCGTGGGGATCACAACGACAATTCCTAAACCTCTTGGGTATAAACCCAAAGAGGTCCTTGTATGCGAGCTTTCTGTGACCGGTTTGTTACACGACCGGGCACACTTGTGAAACGAGACTTGTTTTTGCTCACATTTTTTTTTGCTCATACTTAAATACACAAAAATCCTATCTCAAATCCATTAATTCAATTGTTCATTTTGATATTTAAACTTACTACTTCTTTTTCAGATATCTGAATTGAAAGTTATAAACAATATAAAAGTTTGAACACTGACAATCATATCTCCCAAGAGTTGCATTTTTATCATTTAACTAAAAGTAGAATTGTCTTAAAAACTTATACATATATATATATTATTTTTTTTTTAACATTTAACACTTAAAACCTATTCGTTGATCCTCGTATCACAGTGTTGCATGAAGCGTAAACGTGTGGTCCCACAGTGCGGCCGAATATCCGGCGCATATGGAAGGAGTTTGACAACTCCGGCAGGCCGAGCGTGCTGAAGTGTGAAGCTGAGGCGAAGCCAGAACCCAAAATCTCCTGGCTCAACCCACAGGGCCAGCTTGTCAATGCTGTTGACCTGCTAAATCACAGCAAACCACCAAATGGACTAATAACAAAAATCAGCAGCTTGAACATCATGGGAGAAGGGCAAGATGGAGTATACATCTGCATGGTGGAGAACAAGTATGCCAAGGTGCAGAAACATTTGATTATTGAGGAGTCTGAAAAGAACAACATCACGCGGTTCAGCAACAAAAGCAAACTGTGGTTCATCGTCGGCGGGGTAGCTGCTGTGATTACCCCTTTGGTTTTGCTGCTGATTGTCTTCAAGTGGAGATGTCAATCAAGTCGAGAAGGTTAAAAATCTATTTCCATGAAAACATGACCCTTTGTTGTGTTTATCATCAAGTTTTGTTGGTGCTGTTCTTCTTGTGTTTTTTAAGCTAGCTCAGCACACGCACGCTGAAGGCAAATCCTTGCACGAAGTGTCTTTCATTAAATTTAACTCCAGAGTTTTCATATCACTCTTCAATATGTTAGATGCCTGCTCAAACTCCTCCAATGGAGAAATTGATATGCTGAGGTAGGCTGGAGCCTGATGGTTGTGACCTCGTTCAATTAAAGATGGTGTTGCTTCATCATAATGTGCATGCCTTACATTAAACCCTAACTCCTTGTCCCATCCCATTACTGATCCAGACCCTCTAAGTCCCACTCCTTCACCTTCTGGAAATAGATCTGTTTAAATGCAATGAGAACGATTGAAAACGCACGTCTCTTCTATTTCACAGGAAGCGTGGCTCGTGCTGAAGCAGTTATTCAAGAACTGGTGAGTCGACATCATTATTTCATTATTTAATACCAATGCAATTTCAAAGCTGTGTTGGATATCTCATTCATCAAGTCCTGGCAGGGTTATCAATTTTTTAGCGATTGAAGCCACACAAATGTATAAACTCTTGGAAGACTAGAGCAACAGAGGATATGCAAGGTTAACCTGACAACAGCAAGGTGAGAAACAGGTGCACACAGAACATGAAATGAGGGCTGTTAGGAAGGAAGGGGCAGTGCTGTAGGCAAGAACATTTGGGTGTTCGGAGGGTTAAGGGGAGTAGGTAAGGATAGTGGTAGGTATAAGATGTCAGTTGAAGACAGATGTGGTTCGGAGGGAAGAATGGATTTTAATTGCATCTTAAAGGGGTTCTACAGGTATGAAAAGGAGGAACAAGGGAATGGAAATGAGCAATAAGCCTGGATTTAAGGTTCACAAGGAAAGGGTCACAAGAAAAATACCTACATTTGTCTTGAAGGAGCGGCTGTAGGCTGGAAGCAGGATGAGAAAGACTAAAACTGAGGAATTGGAAAACTCAGAGTTAAATGACTCGGAAACAACTTTGAATGGATTTTCAGAGATCGAGTCATTGAAGAAGATAAGTAATCTTAAGATAAGATCGAGTCATGCCAAGTAATCCGGATCCGGATCTTCACCAAAGTTGAATCAATTCATCATGGTCACACACCCAACGTGTCCACCAAGTTTCTTTAGAATCTGTCTGCAACTTTTTGAGATATCGTGCTGTATATCGTTGTTGGTCCTATCTCTCAATGGTGAAGAATCACTTTAAAAATCCTAGTAGTCGGATCTGGATCTGGATCTTCACCAAAATCTAATCAGTTCGTCCTTGTCACACATCTAACCTGTCCACAAAATTTCATCCAAATCCGTCCACAACTTTTTGAGACATCCTGCACACAAACAAACAGACAAACAAAACAGACAGACAAACAAATGAAAAATCACTCATGGAGTGACAACTTGGCAAAACAGCACAAAGTAGAATGGCACTCGGTAGAGTGCATACCTCTGCCAGGTGGAACAATTCACGTTTTGTATCCCACTGATGGGCTGGATCCGAACCAAAATCCCATCCACTTGTTCTTGTCACTTCTTCAGCTCATCCACCTTGTTTTGTCATAACTCATCCACAACTTTTTGACATTTTGTGATATATTTAGTTTTTGGCCCTATCTATCAATTTTAGAAATTAGGCCTGTGTTGACCTTTTCACCTTACAATTAATTGGTAGTTGAATTCCATGACCTGACATGGAAATGCTCTTCAAATTTCAAGTCAATCAGATGAAAATTGAGGATTTTAGAAAATTTGGCCCAAATTGGCCTTTTGGCCTATTTTCACCTTTTGGCCTATGTTTACCTCAAAATTAGTAGGTGTTTGAATTCAGTGACCTGAGATGAAAATGCTCTTCAAATTTCAAGTTAATTGGATTAAAATTTAGCATTTTAGAAATTTGGCCTATGTTGACCTTTTGGCCTATGTTTACCTCAAAATTAATAGGTAGTTGAAATCAGTGACCTGATATGCAAATGGTCTTCAAATTTCAAGTTAATTGGATTAAAATTGAGCATTTTAGAAATTTGGCCTATGTTTACCTCAAAATTAATAGGTGGTTGAATTCAGTGACCTGATATGCAAATGGTCTTTAAATTTCAAGTTAATCAGATGAAAATTGACAATTTTAGAAACAATTAAAAAATTTGGCCTATTTTGGATTGACCTTATGGCCTATGTTGACCTTTTGACCTAAAATAACCTCAAAAGTAATAGGTGGTTGAATTCATTGACCTCATATGCAAATCCTGTTCAAATTTCAAGTTAATCAGATGAAAATTGACTTTTAGAAACGATTAAAAAATTTGGCCTATTTTGGGTTGACCTTATGGCCTATGTTGACCTTTTGACCAAACATAACCTCAAAAGTAATAGGTGGTTGAATTTATTGACCTAATATGCAAATCCTGTTCAAATTTCAAGTTAATCGGATGAAAATTGACTTTTAGAAACGATTAAAAAATTTGGCCTATTTTGGGTTGACCTTATGGCCTATGTTGACCTTTTGACCTAAAATAACCTCAAAAGTAATAGGTGGTTGAATTCATTGACCTCATATGCAAATCCTGTTCAAATTTCAAGTCAATCGGATGAAATTTGATGATTTTATACAATTTGGCTCAAATTGACCTTTTGGCCTATGCGGACCTTTTCGGTCGACCAAATTTTACAAAACTTCAATGCAGTACCGTCGCAGGGTCGGTGACATTAATCTCTGAAATTTTTAGAACGGTCGGTTGAGCAGTTTGGGCAGGAGGCGAGCGGATAGACAAACAAATACAAAACAAACAAGTGGTGCCAGGCACAACAAATCCCGCCCATTTTGTAATTTTGACCGATGACCATGACCCCCAAAACTTCGGACCCTACCGATCTTCACAAATATGCATTTTTCACTGTAGGAATGGGTAGGATTATAAGTGACAAATAGAATAAGGTTCACTATAAGCTTAGTTTGAAGTAAATCAGATCATTTTTGATGAAGTTATGAGCGAAAAACGATTTTGATCTTTTCGTGACCTTGACCTTGATCTTTGATCCAATTGGACCCAAAAGTTAATGGGGTCGTCCAAGGTTCATTGCCCACCTGTGGATTAAATTTGATAGTGTTTGCTAAAGCCGTTTTGCCATAAAGTTGCTAACAGACAGACAGACAAATAAAAATGGCCCATAGGGCCAGGACTTGACGAAATTCATAAGTGATCATGACTACCACGAAAAACCGTAGATAGCACTTACCATGTTAAATTAAAATACCTGTCACCTCCGTAATCCGTAACGGATGTGACCAATTTTTAATCCAGTCAAAGATACTCCCCTCCTACGTCCGTGTTTCAAATTTGAAAGGAATCCGTTAAGATTTGGCAGAGACATGAATTTTTGAAAATCGGCCCATGCTAAAAGATACGGATTTTCACGATTTTCAGGAATTTTTCCTGACCTTGACCTTTGACCTTGACATGCCAAAAGTTATAGGGTTCTATTCTGGTGGCCAATAAGTCCATTGGTGAAGTTCCATGACATTCCGACTCGAAATGCGACCTGTAGAGCGAGATGTACACACAAACAAACAAACTGAACCGACCAACATACTTGACAAAATCGCAGATTTCGTCAAGTAATCATAGACTGCTACTTACGAAATCGTCAACTTGACCTCTGACCTTGTCTAATAAAAGCTGTCCCTAGAGAAGGTAGCGACGCAAACCAGAAGTTTCTACGATGATTCTGTACCAAACCATCAAAAATCGAATGTTTGACCTCACTGTGACCTTGACCTTTGACCGATTTTGACCAAAATCTAATCAGCACTAGCCACCACCCTCCTGTATCATGTGGTGTAATTTGACAATGGTAGCTTCTTCCGTTCTCGAGTTATAACTTTTTTTTGGATGTTTGACCTCACTGTGACCTTGACCTTTGACCTTGACATGCCAAAAGTTATAGGGTTCTATTCTGGTGGCCAATAAGTCCATTGGTGAAGTTCCATGACATTCCGACTCGAAATGCGACCTGTAGAGCGAGACGTACACACAAACAAACTCACAAACTGAACCGACCAACGTACTTGACGAAATCTACAACAAACCGGACGATTACAATATCCCACTCCCTCCCTCCGGGGGGCGGGATAACAAACAAACGGAGGTGATGAACATACTTGTTTAAAAAAAAAAAATTGCCAAATAAACAGACAGAAAGGGGTGAAAACATAACGTCCTTCACCTTTGGTGGCGGAGGTAATTCCTGTATTTAAAACATGTCGTTGTAGAAATGACTTCATTTCCATGAAGACCGATATTTAGAAACTCAAAGGTTGGTGTTTAAAGACAGGGGGGGGGCTCCCTTGAGTTTATGGAGGGTTTTAAGGAAAAAAGTAAGGAATATTCGAATATGCAATGATCCTCTAAGGATTTCCTTCCAGAGAAACTCGAGGAAATATTGATGTAAATCCTCAAGAATGCTTCACCTTATGCACCCAGGCCTAGAACCTTAATTACCAGCCCGAAGTGGGTTGTATCTACTTTTGCACATTTATTGTCAATGGAGGTCATGTCAGCTTTCATCCTATCAGACAGGATGTAGTCAAAGGTGAACAGAAAGCAGAACAGAGAAGAGTGAAGAGGTGAGTCTGTGATGAAGTAGGGGATCGACTGGAAGGGAGGGAACGGGGGATTTGAGTCCCGGAAAGGAAATGATAAATGAAGGTGTGACATGTGGGGTATGTCGTGGAAATTAGGGATGGGTCAGAATTTTCATCTCTTTTATTATTATTATTCTTTCAGTGTACATAGGTCAGCAGGTGAAGTTCTGCTTCTGCCTCCGACGACACTATTGGATACAATTAGCTATACCTTCTAGACATTTGACTCATTTGCAACAAGCTCACTATCCTCTGTGCTGAAAACAAAATTCTCTATAAACTGAGGAATTGGAAAACTTGAGAAGAGCCTTCTGTATCATCCATCTTGTCCACCCCATGCATCCTCCCCACATTCCCTTATTTGTCCCCAAGTCTCCCTCCATTTTGTCCTTCAACTCACCTGTTGGTGTACTCTCTCTCTCTCTCTCTCTCTCTCTCTCTCTCTCTCTCTCTCTCTCTCTCTCTCTCTCTCTCTCTCTCTCTCTCTCTCTCTCTCACTCTCTCACTCTCTCACTCTCTCACTCTCTCACTCTCTCACTCTCTCACTCTCTCACTCTCTCACTCTCTCACTCTCTCACTCTCTCACTCTCTCACTCTCTCACTCTCTCACTCTCTCACTCTCTCACTCTCTCACTCTCTCACTCTCTCACTCTCTCACTCTCTCACTCTCTCACTCTCTCACTCTCTCACTCTCTCACTCTCTCACTCTCTCACTCTCTCACTCTCTCACTCTCTCACTCTCTCACTCTCTCACTCTCTCACTCTTCCATGAGCCTTGGCTTTGTGTACAAACAGACCCATAGGAAAGCAAGCTTGTTTTTCTGGTACTGTTTCCTATCACCATGGCAACTGCCAATTTTGTTTTTATGCAATTTTTAATGTATAATGAATCTTAATTTTGATTTCTTATTTTATTTACATAATTCAAAAAGTGCAAACTACATGCATCCCATATTGGAGATGAACTCTGGATTATGTTGTGGTCTGTGTGACAGGGAGATGATGGAGCCAACACCTACCTGACTCCAGGGAAGGATCAATGTCGGGAATCGGACATTCCGTTGTACGAGACATTGCAAATTGAAAGTATTGCCATGTCTCCAGTTCCACCTTCTGCTGAGAGTGAAACTAATGTTTCACAAACTGTCTAGACTCCAGTTCTTCTGTGGACATGCCTCAGCGGTGGAGTGGGGGATGGGAGGGGGGGTTGAGTCTGGAGGGGGTTGTTGACGAACAAAATCACATTTGAGATGAGTGGAGACAAGGAATGAGAGAGAGGAAAAGGGAGGTTAATGTCGTGTCAAAGGGAAGAAATAAAGGGGAAGGACATAGGGAGGAAATGGGAAGAGAAAGGATGGACATGAATGGAACGTATGGGGAAATGTGGGGTGTATCAAAAGGTTTCACCAATCTTACATTCCGACTATTATGTAGATGTCCCAGGAGACACAAACACATCCGTACAACCTTATTCCAGTCCCTTCAACATATGCCACCATGCAAGGCCACATACGATGCATTCTCAAATGAACATTTAGCATTATTTGAGTCATGGAAGCAACATGATGTGCAGGACTTTAAACATGTTATAACAACCCTCATCTCAGAATTAGTCAGGATTACCTTTTCTGGCACATGTTAAGAGTGCTTTCTAATTTGCTGCTTCATAACTGAATTTGCTGAATAATACCAAATATGTAACCTTATCAAATAATTTCTTGAGCACACTCGAACCGCGTTATGGTGAAGCCATCTTGTTAGCCATTCTGTGACAGCTGCCAAGATATTGCTCTCTCTGGCAGGTTAATCGGGTCGAAGCTCTCTCACTCCCTATCTCACTCACTGTGTCTGTCTGTCTCTCTGTCTCTCTCTCTCTCTCTCTCTCTCTCTCTCTCTCTCTCTCTCTCTCTCTCTCTCTCTCTCTCTCTCTCTCTCTCTCTCTCTCTCTCTCTCTCTCTCTCTCTCTCTATCTATCTATCTATCTATCTATCTATCTATCTATCTATCTATCTATCTATCTATCTATCTATCTATCTATATATATATATATATATATATATATATATATATATATATATATATCTCTCTCTCTCTCTCTATATATATCTCTCTATATCTCTATCTCTCTCTCCCTCTCTCTCCCTCTCTCACGCATGGTTCACCTTTACGCATGGATCACCTTTACACATGTGCAGATCTGTAAAACAGACCATTTGTAGATTTACTGGTTGCATTTGATACTGATTTTGCCATAGATTGATGTCACATTTGCCGATGACAATCCACATGCTATGTACAGTATTGCCTTTGTAACTGAGTATATATATATTTTTTATCTCTTCCTCCAAGTAATGAAACATGTACTCGAAAATTGAGTGATCAAAGCACGAACGATGAAATAAATATGCACATTTCGCATCTACTGGTGTTCATTTCTGCTTCCACAGAAAAGGACACCTGCGAATAGAAGGTTCCAAACTAGAGGAAGCTAAAATGTATCCTTTACAAACTCAACACTATGTTGGTAGTTGGCTGTGAAGGTTCACATGTGTTTTACAGCCAATCATGGACTCCCAAAGTCAAGACATGGCTGCCACCATCGAAAATTACTCATGAGGGGAGTTGGGAGCAAGATTTGCTTTTTCAAAATGTAGTTCTGCTCTAAGCAGTCCGAGAGTTTCCATTGGCAGACGAAAAGGAAACAGATGCATCTGGTCAACATGTTGAAACGGTCACTTAACCAATGAAAATGGAAGTGTGACTTTTTTGGGAAGTACCAAAAAAAAAAAACTCACAACCACAAGTGGCAAAAACCATCTTCGAACTGAATCCACTTCCATCTCAAAAACACTTGGCTTACAACAACACAAAGGGCTGATGTGCAGCTGACATGATAACACACATGTAATACATACGTCACGTGAAGCGTCACATTGGCCATTTATACGTATGAACAATCGGGCTGCTTTTCATGGTTTACATGGAATTTTAGGACACCCTGTTTGGAATGGATCAACGTAGTAATATTATTTATTCATCGATACACCTCGTAGGGTTGTTTTTTTTTTTGCGCAGTTTTTATTTATTATTTATCATATTTTTATCGCAACCTCAGACTCATGAAGGACTTTGGATCCAGGGTGCTCCAAAATGATGAGTCACTTTTTATTTGACTACAACAGTTTTTGTTACCGGTCGATTCTGTTTGTTTTTATCTTATAATATACAGGTTTAGCTAAATTTTTGTTTATGAAAGCGAAAAACGAGCAATAAGGAGTGATATCGCTCGAAGTTGACGAAGTGCTCCATCGAAGCACCGCATGTCTGGATGACAGCTGCCACACAGACACTGAAGTTGTCGATGACTCAGTTGAAAACTGGAGCTGCTATCAGCCTGATTTCCTCTCTGATGCTATATTTCAACTCCTGCTGTGTGTGCGTTTTGTTTTCATAGACTTTAGCTTTGAGGGACCCCCATAGGTAGTAGTCTGGAGGAGATGGGTCCGGGGAGTAGGGAACCCGTGGGATGTCCTTCCAATCAAGAAAAATTCGAACCCCTCCCTTTTATTTATTTCAGTCTGGTGCTTTAGTTTCTGTGTCTTGCACGGGTACAGTTTCAGATCATCGTGTACAATTCTGCCAATGGTCGTGCGAGAAGTTCCCACCAGGTGCGCAAGTCGGTACGTTGACTTTTTTTTGGATGAGGCTGCAAAGCTTCTCTTGCAGACTCTCTTTTGCCAGGTGTTCTCACTGAAAGTTTTTTTTTTTTTAACCACTGTGTCCTTTAATTTGGTCTTTCACACTTCAATGTCTCTAAACTTTTTACCAATATGTTGAATGGTTTTGGATTGTGGAATGTTGCATTTGAATAGACTCCACAAAACTGCCTTTGTGTGGAAACATCATGCCTTCGTTGCAAAAAAACGTCTCTAAGATGACCGTCTGCTGGAGCACAGATAAATTGTTCGACATGGTTGAAACGTGGATGGAAAAAAAATAATTTAACCTTGTTCTTTGGATGACCTGAAAATAAAAAAAGGGGTCACATTAGTAAAAGTATGATGGCTGTTTGAAAAGTTTCACATAATTTTGGACCACTCTGTGCATCACATTCAGGATGAAGACATTATGAGACAGCAATGTAATTTTGCAAGAATTTCAGACATTTTACAATGGACAAACACATACAACTTCTATATTATTTTATTAAAAGGACTATTTTATTATTTTAACTGAGCAAGTTCATATACAAACTTTTCAAAACTAACGCGATCATTGCACTCAGTTTTCGAGTTGTTGTCCGGCCTTAACACTGGCTTCGGCTATTGTTGGCTCTGTCGAGTGTCCCATCATGTCGCCATTGCACTTTGATACATATTATTATGGCTGTGGAAATTCGCAAACCACCATTCGGGGCCCGTAGGTGAGATAACTCGAAGTACATGTGTAGTTAGCCCCAAACCCGTTGTTTAGAGGGAATTTATGTGATTCATTCGGGCTGCGACGCTTTGAGATAGCCGTTTTTCTGTTCTATCTTTATTTTGAACCAACCACGTCTCAACCGCCATAACCATCAAACCACCACCGATAAACCCTCCACCACCCTCACCTCTCCTTCTACGGCCATTCCCGCACCACCTGTGAACACTGAGCGTCGGGCTGTCTTGGGCTCGTTCAAGATACAGACCGAGCCGCGAATGCAAATAGCGGCCTTTCCGAGGGAGAATTCGGATCAAGAACGCTACACGCCCACTTCTGATCCGTCCAATTAGCAAGCGCAGAGCGGCTTGGCCCCACCTCCAGGCGCGTCTGTGTGAAATCCATATATGCAAATTCTAGGATCAGGGGAGGTTCACGCCCACTTTTCCTCCGACCAATTGGCGAGCGTGGCTCCACCCCCGAGGCCATCCTGATCCGGAAATTTGCATATTGTTTTCTCCTGCAGGCCTATAAAACGGCGAGTGCAAGGCGAATCGTGGCAGAGTCAGTTTTTGGTTGGAGAGCAGAGTGTGGCAGCGGCAGAGTTTGGCAGAGAGTGGAGTCAGGTGGCGAAGGCATCGAGTTGGGTTCTGCAGTCGGCTGAGGAGAGTTGTGGGAAGAGGCCAAGGAGCTCGGGTCCGAGGCGAGAAGGACGGCGGTCGGCGATGAGGTCGCGGTGGGAGATTGCTCGTCGCGGGACCCAAGCCAGCCAGCCATTCTCCCTCCCCCAGGGCATCAACAATTCCCCCTTTTCCCCCGTGCTGAGATAGTGTAACGAAGGGGGCCCCGTTCCCACCCCACTCCAAACGTCGTGCCAACGAAACCCGCCAAGGAGCACGGAGTCGGGGCACAGCCATGCGGCCACATCTGCGGCTCATTCGCCAACGCGTCACGAGGACGCGGGTAGGACCCACCCGGTCTCGCGGACCTGGCCGCTCCTTCAGGTCACTTCAGGCCTGTCTGCCCCCCTTGTCTATGAGGGTGGCTTCTTTCCTTTGCTTTTGAGTAAATGTGTGTTGGCGCAGTCTGTAAAGTTGAACTTTATAAGAGTTGCCATGTGTACACGTGTTTGGTAGTAACTCTGCATCATTGTTTCTTTTGTTTTACTGCTATATGTGCATTTTGACTGTTTGGCTGTATATGTGTGTGCTCTCCGTGTGTCGCGTAATAAATGTGCATTGTGTGAACTGTTTTCCCATTTCGCTTCGTCTTTTCTTTATTGACCCTCCATCCTGCTTCACGTAAAGGGTTTGTAGTGGGCTTAGTATGCCCGATAATTAATCGGAACCGTCGAGGCCGACGATAACACCGCTCGGTTATCCCGATAGCACGAAACGGACCGCTTAAGCGCTTCGTGTCCGGAGTCGGCCTGCGGCGAGGTACGATCGCCCGGTCGACCATCCGCGCAGGTACTTAGGTTGATCGAATTTGGCGAGCAACCCTATCCTGCGCGGGTGGGCAATTGGCACGGTCGTGGTGGGGTTAAACCCCCACCCGTGACTAGCTCCCGGCGTTGTTCCGAGAGGGTCACGACAGAATTGTCCATTCCGGTGGGCGAGGCGGCCGCCATTCGAGTCGAGCGGCCGATCGCACGCCGGCGGGCGCAAATTCGCAACAATATTGTCCGTTCAACTGTCCAGCAGAGTGGGTGATGTTTGTGTAGACTACTTTCAGACAAGCTGTACAGCCGGCACTTGTGTCAATGGATGGGGCCGTGCTTTGAACCAATAACTCGATGGGACATTGAAGGAGCAGAGGAGCACATTATACATCCCTCACTCCCTACCCAAGAGATGTTTACAGGTTGCATGAGTAGGATGTTGGGTTGGGACTCATTATGAGCATCGTTTTTTGCTTGGTTTGAAATATGAATGTCATGGTAAAGTTCACACGATATTGGAGTTTTGATTTGCATTTGAGTGTTTGTTTTTGACTAGCAATTGCATTTCAGGGAGTTAAAGAGAAAGTTATTATAGTTAGTTTGCTAATTTTATAAGGGGACCTCAACACACATTTTTGTTCTATTTTTAAAACAACAAAATTGACTGATTTATCAGTATCGTCAAAAATTATTACTATTACTCGCACACGCGAAGCGTAAAGTCTGTCTGGCTGTCTGTTTACCAATGTCAGTTTATGATCGATGAACAACTTATTTACAAGGAAATCAGACACAGGTGGAGGCCATTTAGCCCATCATGCCTATGCGAACACAACACCAACCCATCCACACAAAATCCAAGGAAGAAAATGCAATTTATTTTTATTTTTATTTTAAATGAATATATTGTTGCGAATTCGCGCCCGCCGGCGTGCGAACGGCCACGTAACTCGAATCGCGGCACGTCGCCCACCAGACGGACAATTCTGTCGTGACCCTCTCGGACTAACGCCGGGAGCTAGTCACGGGTGGGCCTTTCGGCCTCACCACGATCGTGCCAATCGGCCCTGCGCGTGGGATAGGGTTGTTCGCCAAATTCGACCTACCTAAGTACCCACGCGGAGGGTAGACCCGGCGATCGCACCTCGCCGCAGGTCGACTCCGGACACGGGCCACTTAAGCGACCCGTTCCGTACTATCGGGATAACCGAGCGGTGTTATCGTCGGCCTCGACGGTTCCGATTAATTATCGGGCGTATTAAGCCCACTACCAACCCTTTACGTGAAGCAAGATGGAGATTCAATTAAAGAAAAGACGAAGCGAAACGGGAAAAACAGTTCAACATAATGCACATTTATTCCGCGGCACACGGAGAGCACACATATACAATTACAACAATTATGCACCTACAACAAATGCTACAAAAGAAACACAACAATGCAGATCTACTACCGACTACGCGAGCACACGGCAACAATTACACAGTTTTACTTTACAGACGGCGCCAACAACACATTTACTCAAAAGCAAAAGAAAAGGGCCACCCTCAAAGACAAGGGGACAGACGGGGCCTGTGGGCCGCGAGACCGGGTGGATCCTACCCGTGTCTTGTGATGAGCCACAAATGTGGCGGCGCGGCGGTGCCCCGACTCCGCGCTCCTTCGCGGGTTTCGTTGGCACTGCTTGGAGTGGGGTGGGAACGGGGCCCCCTTTTCGCACTATCTCAGCGCGGGGGGGGGGGGGGAATTGTTGATGCTCTGGGGAAAGAGGATAGCTGGCTTGCTTGGGTCCCGCGACGAGCGACTTCACTGCGAGCTCGTCGCCGATCGCCGTCTTCCTTGCCTCGGACCCGAGCTAACCGGTCCCCTCCGCAATTCTCCTCAGCCGACTGCAGCAAATCACCTCGACCGCGCTCCAGGCTCCACGCTTCCTCTCTCTGCAGCTCCCCGACAGACTCCGAAACCTGACAGACTCCGACCTCCGACAGACTGACTCTCCTCCAGACCCGACTTGACTCTTCTCATACTCGCCTTGACTCTTCTCAAAACTGACTGCCTCGAACTGACTTGACTCTTCTCCAACTGACTTGACCGAAACTCACTGCCGCTGCCACACTCTGCTCTCCAAAACTGACCCTTTCAAACTCTCCTTGACTCTTCTCCAAAAACTCTTCCTCAAACTCTTCTCCAACTCGCCTTGACTCTTCTCTAACTCTTCCTCAAACTTTTCTCCAACTCCGACTGCCTCCAACTCACCAAATTTGCCCCGCGCTCGGTGCTTTATAGTCCGGCAGGAGAACCCATATGCAAATTTCTGGATCAGAACGAGCTCGGGGGTGGAGCCACGCTCGCCCATTGGACGGAGAAAAAGGGGCGTGAGTCTCCCCTGATCCTCGAATTTGCATATATCGATTCTACTCTGATGCGCCTGGAGGCGGGGCCAAACCGCCCCGCGCTTGCTGATTGGACGGATCAGAAGTGGGCGTGTATCATTCCTGATCCGACTTCTCCTCGGAAAGGCCGCTATTTGCACCCGCGGCTCGGCGCGCGTCCCGCACGAGGCCAGGACAGCCTGACGCTCGGTGCCCACAAGCGGTGCGGGAATGGCCGCAGAAGGAGAGGCGAAGGTGGTGGAGGGTTTAAAGTGCTGGTCCATGGCCATGGCGACATTTGGAATGGCGGTGATGCGATGTTTGCGGGAGCGAGTTGTGAAGGTAAAGGTCGTGGCTGTTGGCATTGTTGTTGTTGTGAAGCGGCGTTGCGGTTGGTGGTTGTTGTGTGATGGCGGTTGAGACGTGGTTGGTTCAAAATAAAGATAGAACAGAAAAACGGCTATCTTAAAGGGTCGCAGCCCGAATGAATCACATTTATTCCCTCTAAACAACGGGTTTGGGGCTAACTATACATGTACTTACAGAGATATCTCACCTACGGGACCTGAATGGTGGTTTGCAAATTTCCTCAACCGCAACAATATTTTAAGGTTTTAGATGTTTTTGAATTTTTTTTTCTTCTTCCCCTCAGAGGAGGGGACATGGGCTTGGTTAACAACACACAAAATCAACCACACAACATCCCTTGACGAGACCCCCCACCAACAGCACTCCGTACACATGTACACAATCACCCATCAATGCTCAAACTACCGAAAAGTCTTATCAACATCCCTACACCCCAATTCTTTTGGGGGTGTAGGGATGTTCTCTCCATTCTTTTGGGCACATAGACACGGTCACATCCTTTCTTGGCTCGCAGAAGGCCTGAAATTTATCCATGAGCATGCCTATCTTGTCCTGGTCTTCCGAAGCAAGCATCATCGTCGCGTGTATCTCCTGGACGGCTGGACCTACCACATGGAAGTAGGTGGGACATTGAAGATACTCACTTTAATATAAAGTTGTGCAGCCAACGCGTATAGTTTGTTGGCCCAAATCCACTTCTTCCAGTTTTTTGAGACATTCCCTTGAAAGGATAGATGTGCTAGTGGCTTTAATCCAGACATTTCGTTTTTACTTCTGAGACCATGTAATGTATCCAACGTGCCCAGTACATGACGTTCCTGTATAATATGTATTTTGTGACGAGCACAAATGACACGGACTCTTCTGGTCGAGGTCTCAGCACGTGCTGTCTTTATTTCCGTTTCCCACCTGAAAGGGGCATGCTCACCAGTCATGACAAAACACAACAGTACATGACACTGATCTCATCTTTTGTTCGAAAACGCAATTCTAATGCAGATCCACGTGTTTTTCATGAAATAGTGTTTATTTTAGCTTGTACGAAGCAAAACAACACATTTTACACAAGAAACCTATTCATGTAAAAATGGACCTATTTGCTTAATCAAATATAATTCATAATTTATCTGCAATTTTTTTTAGCTTTTATGACTTTGGAGTAGTTTGTGAAGACTATATATTAAGTTTGACTTGAAAGAATCATTAAATAAGCTCAGATGGCATCAAAATGTGAAAACTTTGGAGGGAAGTGAACACTTTGTGAGCTGATAGACAGCGAAGCCGAAACATGGAAAAATCACAGAACCATCAGGTAGTATCTGCAAATGAATATATAAATAAATGAAAAAATGAAATGCAGGTGAGTGAGTCGAGACAATGGGGAAGCATACCCATTGTTCGTTATTGCTTCCAATGTGTAAGCATACCCCATGGGTATGTATATACATATATATTGTTGCAGATACGGGGGTGGGGGGGTTTCGGACGATTGCGTCAATCACTGTCCGTAACCAGTTTGGGTTTTCGCACCCTATTCTCGACAGCCAAATGTTACAGATTCGGCGACACCCTAACCACCGCTGTCTCCGGGGTTATAACGCCGGATGGTTCGGCACAATTCTCGGGTTACGCGTCTCGAACCACGATACCAAAATACACCTGTACCTTGCCAGCTGGGGAAATAGACCCCGGTTACAGACTGGTTTTGTCAGAGACCGAGCAAATTTTGCCAGTCTGTAACCATTTTGGTTTTTATATCCAAATCGAGCGGATCGTTCCTCGGCGCGGCACAAATTAATTCAAAGCGGCAACTTCATACGAATCAGCCAGATTTATTGGGGACATCGGGGAACACGACACAAGCAAAGCATTCACGACAATGTTATAATTACTCTATAACCCGTTCTTAACTAGGGAGCTACGGATTACGGGTTTCGAAGGGAACTCTAACGCGATAAACCTTAAACGACATGCAAACAAGACATGGACTGCATGCAGACAAGACACAGAGTACTTGGTGATGTTTCATGGACGAGAGGAAAGTGTCAAAGGCACGAATGTGGCTCGTGACAAGCTGATGTCCACGGATTCGAGCCCCCAAGCTCGAGCACGCCGCGTGGCAAGATGGCGGCGCCGTACTCTATCTTCTCAAGGCACCGCTTGCACACGCCCTCCTCAGAGCGTTCTGACCCCACGCAATGTCGACGGCACAAGACCGTCAGATCAATGGTGGGTCTCAGCTGGTTTCTCACAAGTTCCAGCATGCAAGTCCAGGCCTGGCCTGTTCACCAGACAAGGCCAAATTGGGGTGTTGGGCTCTGGCAGGCAGATCGGCAGGCGGATCGACAAACGTGTCGAGGACCTTCTCATGAAAGTCGATTGCCGACTCGACGTGCAGGCAGCCTCTAGTCGTTTCTCCTGCCTCCTTCACGAAGCAGATCGCAGACAGACACAGCCGTCCCCTACACAGCAGATCACGACCCCCACCAGTCGTTTTCAGTACAGCAGAAATCCTCCCTCGGCAGATGGCAGACTCGACCCTCAGGTTCAGTTCCTCCTTCTGCCGATCGCACCACACTTCGGCGCTCTCGTCGCAGATCAACCCCTGCCTTTCCTTCGCTCGCTCGCTCGCGTCGAAGCCCACTGGCTCATCCAGCAGATCGCGACTCGACACTCGTGGTTTCTCTGTGGCCTTCCCGGCGCTCGCTGGCCTTGAAGTCTGACTGGCTCATCCCTTCAGTTTTACTTCCTTCTCTAGGCCACTCCGCCTCTCAGCGCTGGGCGGGGACTATTGTCCGGAGAGAGGAAGGAAGAAAAAGAACCTCTCGGTCCACCACCAATGTACCAATGATGAACGGCCTCTTACACCTCCCGACACACATGTAGCGTCCATTTACCGAACAACCTGGCTCAACATGCATTTAATGGGGGATCTGGGCTAATCCTATATTTCGTAACACACAAAGGGCCATTTCTGCAACAATATATATACATAATATATATATATATATATATACATTATGTATATATATATATATATATATATATATATATATATATATATATATATATATATATATATATATATATATATATATATATATATATATATATATATATATTGTTACGAATTTGGAATTCGATTGCACACAACATTCAGGTTCCTTTAGTCAGCTCTGTCGATAAGTGCTTGTTCCCTAGATAGCTCACCTTTCATTGTTTAAATGTTCAGAAATCGATTAGATGCGCTGCAGATCGATTTGTTCAGGAACGAACAATGGAGACATTCCTCCCCCTCTTCTGCGAAGAGGAAGAACCACCCTGCCGACCCATGACTCATGATGTCAACAACTCCCTCCCACCCGTGGCTGAGCGGGGGATGGAGCACGAGGGCATGAGTCACGCCGGGATTGGGGGAAGGGCGGGAGAAGGATAAGAGGAGATCTTTTTCTTTTGTTCGTGGGTAGAGTTGGAAGGGCAGAGTTGGAGAAGGGAGTTGAGGGGAGTCTTTCAGAAGACTGTCGGGTCCTGCTTGGCTTGCATTAGGATTGAGGCCTTCGGAAGCTTTTTGCTCCGGCTGGCTCAGTGAACTTCGGCTGAGGCCTGGCTCGGGAGGAGGCTTTTTTGAGGCTTTTTGCTTTGATGGCTCCGTGAGCTCCGTGAGACGTGCTTTGATGGCTCCGTGAGACGAGAGGAAAGTGTCAAAGGCACGAATGTGGCTCGTGACAAGCTGATGTCCACGGATTCGAGCCGTGGACACCGCGTGACAAGATGGCGGTGCCGTACTCTTTCTTCTCAAGGCACCGCTTGCGCACACCCTCCTCAGCACGTTCTGACCCTGTGCAATGTCGACGGCACAAGACCGTCAGATCGATGGTGGGTCTCAGCTGGTCTCTCACAAGGTCCAGCTTTTCTTTCTCGGCCAATGGCAGACTCGACCCTCAGGTTCAGCTTCTGCCGATCGCAGACTCAGCGCACTCAGGTTCAGTTTCTCTCGACGCAGATTGCAGCCTCCCACTAGTCGTTTCTATACAGCAGAATCCTCACTCGACCTCAGGTTCAGTTACTCCCTCAGCAGATTCGACCCTCAGGTTCAGTTCCTCCTACTGCTGATCGCACACTCGACCTCAGGCAGATCCTCTCCCAGCCGATGGCAGACAGACCTCATTCAGTCCCTTCCTTGCCTTTCTTTCGGCTCGCTCTTTACGAAAAACCAATCGCAAAAACCCTCATGCAGTTTTTCCTACTGCCTATGGCAGACTCGACCTCAGCGCTCTCGTGGCAGATCCACACTGCCTTTCCTTGTTCGCTCGCCTCGAAGCCCACTGGCTCCTCCCCTTAGTTTCACTTCCTTCTCTTGGCCACTCCCTCTCAACCGACTCAGCGGGGCCTCGTCCGGAGAGGGGCAGGAAGAAGAAGCTCTCGGTACACCACCAATGTATGAACAATAAACATGCATTCTACACCTCCCGACACACATGTAGCGTCCATTTACCGAACAACCTGACTAAACATGCATTTAATGGGGGATCTGGGCTAATCCTATATTTAATAGCATACTCAGGGCCATTTCCACAACAATATATATATATATGTATATATATATATATATATATATATATATATATATATATATATATATATATATATATATATATATATATATATATATGTATATTTATGTGTGTGTGTGAGCTGTGAAATAAAATCTGAGCTGTGAAATAAAATCTGGGCTGATTTTGAAGATTATTGGCATGCCCTTGTTTCTTTGGGAAGATCGACCTGGAGGTGCCCACCTGTATATCTTTCTTTCTTGTTTGCAGGTTAGTGCAAGGGTATGGAATTTGACCAAGGTATCAGCACGCGATGGCTTCCTTGTTCTAATCTTTTTCACATTCACCATTCGATCTTTTGCAAACAGTCATCTCCCTCCCTCTGATCGCAGTCCAGGATCTTTGTTCCAACTTTGAAATTTCATCACATATGAAGTCCTTTCGTACCCACCTTGCACTTTCACTACCCAATTCAATTTCAAGTGAAAAACGATTGGTTTTTGTCATCCAATTGTTGTGCAATTGCATAATACATAGCAATTCGAAGTTTTCCTAATTAGCTGCTGAACACGTTTATTGTTTGCTTGAGTGCCAGGAGTTGGTTGCCAGTGAGAATGCTCAAGAACTCTTCCCAAAATTCACTTTTTGAACACACAACATGAAGGACATGTATTGCCAAATTATACAGTCTTCTATGGTTTCAATGGGTTGGATGTTAGCCTTCAAAAATCAGTGAATTCTACACCTCTGCTCTACAGCATATGTGGCTGTGTTGCCACCATCTCAGTTTTACCCAGAATGCTTTGAGCAGAGTTGGTGGCACTTCCTGTACAATTTATCTGGGTAGATGATATCATTGCACAAATTTTAGCTTTGAACTCTTACTTGTACATGTTCTATACAAAACAAACTTCAAATAAACCAAAAAACTTCCCTCGTGTCCTTTGATCACTCATTTCAACCTTTTTCCTCCAACTGCCTTTTCTGAATTTTTTTTCCACGTTGCTCACGATAAATGCCTCTTTACCATAGTAAAGACCGATGTGGTCTTTCCTGTGGTCTTAACCGATTATCCTGTGGTCTTAACTCAGTAAGCTGTTTGCTTTTCCACCATTTACTTCAAGTGGAATGTAGTGTGTAATTGCAAGAAAGTCTTGTTCCCTTCATCAGCATTGTGGAGACCTATGTCTGGAAGCTCGACACCAATTGCATTGCATGCGATTACTCGTGTATGCTACATGGCATTAACAGTAAATAAATGGTTAATTTGGTCTGTAACGAGGTGAGGAGTACATCAGGTAAATGCTGAAGCAAGCTTGGCATGCCAGGTGCAAGAACATGCCTTAGGAGAGGAAGCACGAACAGGACGCTGCATGATGTGCTTCGTTTACTCAAGATCACTAAAAGCAAGAGAGGCAAACAGTGAGGTCATGACTCAACTTTGCCAAACAATCCAGAAGTACACATTTCAAAAAAAAGTGAAAGTTGCCTTTGATACTTTCCCCAACCCAGAGCATAAATAATTAAAGCCTTGAGGGAATGATACCTGTTCGGAAGACTTTGTGATTAGTACCTCTGGTGCGTGGGCCTTTTAATTGGTAAAGACCGATTCTTTTAGCCTCCATAACAATTACGTGTTGCATATTTGAGTTTTCTTACTTTTCTGCACAAGTTTAAACTGCCCTGACAGACAACATTGTTTCAGAGAACATAGTCTCCAATTATAGTATGTAACTATTCTGAATTTGACCTCAAGGCTTTGTTGAGGTTCCACACATGATGTGTGGCATCAATCAAATAATTTTTAAATATTAATTCGAATTGTTATAAAATAACTCTTTATGAAAGTATAGATTTCACAATGTTAGTCACGGAGTTGTTATTTGGCATACCATGGACTTACTCATCACCATTTCACATAATAATACTAAATCTTGTTTGACAGCAACAACAGCAACAGTGAACGCATCGTTTGATGAGAAACTGTCGCTGGTCTGGAATAAATGAGGTTGTTGGAGAATTGCATGTCAATGCATGAATATAACTTGGAAATTATGTTACAAAACATTTATCTAGTTTCATTTGTATGCCATTAAGGCCACGAAGGCCAAGAAGAGATCAACAGAGACTATCAAGTCAGTGAGTGGCCAAACAGCCTCCAAAGGACCAGAAAGCACCCTTGCTGAGTCCCATCACAGGGTTTGAGCCTCTCTGCATCAGCTTATCTGCCCTCAGAAGAGAGGGTGGGGAGCACATCCGCCGACTGTCTGGTGTGTGAGTGTCTGGCGTTTCAACAGGGATTCTATTTGACCCTGACAGCAGATCCGAGTGACTGACTCTCCGATATGACTCTCGTCCTGACCGGTGGGTTGGATGGCTTGATCGGGGAGGTTTTGGTCCTAACCCTATAGTTTGAACCTTCAAGCCTCTGATTGAAGACAGCATTGAAGGGTCCACAGTGTTCTCTACCATCAGGTTAGGGTGGCCTTCTGGAGGTCGAGGCTGCCCCCGAGGTAGGTGGGCACGTGCCATTGGAGTCAGTCACTGAGATGGATTTTGCATTGATGGAGGGTGTGGTTGTGATGGGCATCATGGATGTAAGCACATCTTGAGACTGGGTAACAGGTATGGATAGAGTGTATGTCACTGCAAGGGCTGCACAAGGAATGACATCAGATGGATAGTTCGCTCAAATGTCGAATCTACCGAGTGTGATCATGATCAACCTGCTACTGATAGCGGCACCAAAGGGCATAAACCTGAAGAAGAAGAGGATGAGACAAAGCAAATGGCACTGGATAAGTGCGAGGAGGAGGAGGAGGAGGAGGAGGAGATTGGGACCATACTCTGTGCAGAGCGTTGGTGCTGCCAAAACAGTGTACTGGGCTATTGGGTACAATCCTGGATGGATTTCCACTTCGGCACAGGAAACTGGCACTCATTCTGCTGACCTCGAAAGGATGACAGGTAGAGTCAACCCCACCTGATATTAATTTAACAGCCAAGTGGGATTTGAACTCAGGATCCTAGGATCCCAAGCCTCCCACCTTAATCATTAAGCCAGGGACAAATGCATGAGCAATTATAAATAGTGAATAGGGTGTTATATGTAATCGGTGCCCAGGTTGGTGGTGTCAAGGGTTGGGAGATGGGATGTCTTACCTGTGGTAAATGCTTGGAAGTGGCTTGTCTAAGGTCTTTGTGGGATGATTTGAGGAAAGGGACAAAATATTTGCAGTATTTGGTGGAGGGTGAGGGATTCGTTGAAGAAGGTTGGTCATATTGTTGCGAATCTGGAAACCATGAGCACACAATATTCAGGTCCCAAAGAGCAGTTATATCAGTATGTGTTTCTAGTCAGAGTTCCATCCCTTTGTTTAATGGGTGATTAATTGTACGTGCGCTGCGGAGTTATTTTCTAGTTAGGATTTTTCTTATATATACAACAACAACACACCTTCATCCTGATGCCATAACGCAGTGGTGGGCGGAGTTCAAGGAGGGACCTTGGGGCGGCTCTCGACCAATCAGGGAGATGCGAGCGAGTTTGCCGTCGTTCGGCCAATGGGACTCCTTCACTGTTTTGAGGGGCAGTCCGCCGTGATGTCACCACGCCCCCGGACGAATAAACGGACTTGGCGCCCCATTTGGCCAGTCACAGAGGCGATGAGCACATCTGCGCGCCAAAACTGTCTAGTGAGGGAAAGCGGGTTGGAGGAGGCAGCTCCTCCCCTCTGGAGAAGGAGGGGATAATTGTCGGCGCGATCGGATGAGAGAAAAAGTGTCGGAGCTGGTGTCGGGACTCATGTTGGTGGTGCTCGTGATTGGTCGAAGTGTCGGAGTTCATGGTTCCTGGGGTGGTGGTCATATTGTTGGTCGACCACCCGCTCCCCGGTGTTCTGGCCTGCTGGGCACTCCTTGGTGGTCACCGGTTTTCACCCCTGGTCTTCTCCTCGGCGCTTAGCGCGAAGCTGACCGTGTGGGTTCAGGTCCCTCCACGTGGTTCGCAAAGGAGCTCACAGGCCCTTCGACGACCCGAGCTCCGAAAGTGCGATCGAGCAGCCACACGCTCCTGGCCAGGTAGCCAGCCGTTCTGACTCCCAGCCGAACTATCCTTCTCGGCTGGAGAGCCGAATAAAGATCCGGCGGGATCCATTTCTTTTCTTTGTGTGTGCGTGTCTGTGTGCGGGTCTGTCTTGTCAAGTAGAATCGTTAAGTGCCTTGTCTTTTTTTTGTACATTGCTTATTCGTGATAACTCTGCTCTGTGTTCCCCTCCCCGATTATTGTGATAAATAAATATCCCTTTTGTTGAATGTACCAGCCTGTTCTTTTCATTTTTATAATTTGTTTGCCGCGCTGCAAACGGGAATTAGGAGGCCTCATTGTTGCCATAATCGTGCAACCGGCCGGCAGGGTTTTGGTACTCTCCGCTTGGGGTATGACTCGGATCCGGCTCGGTAACGGTCTGGATTCCTCATATCCTGCTGAGGGTGAATTTCCCTGGTAGTTTGGACGACGTGGGTATTTAGGTATATTGATATTGGTAATTGACCCGATCCCACATGGTCGACCTATTGACGATCTTTGGTCTGATAAGGGACCTGTGACCTTTCGGATTTATCTGAAAGGTACGACCTAAATTCCGGGTGTTGGGTGGAGCCGACTCTACTGCTCCCTCTCGCAGTCATGCTCGCCACTGAGACCCGGCCCCACAACAATATTTGGGGGTTGGTCTGTGGCAGATGTCAGCATTAGCAGGGGTGTGAGGGGTACCGGCATGGGTGTGAGTGCAGAGTGTGCTGATGCTGGTCGTGGGTGGGTGAAGAACTGAGTATGACGTGTGCAGATGTCAGTTTTGGTGCAGTGGGTATGGATTGGTGATGGTGGGGTTGCGGAGTGTATGGGTCAGAGTGGGGCAGGTAATCACATTTAGGGTGTTTCAAGTGAGGATGGCGGCAATTGGATTGCGGTTGGTGTGATCAGCACTGTGGGTATTTAAGTTCCGGTATTGATTGTGGAGCTGCGGTTGCGCATGAGGGTTGTGGTGCAAATGATGTGGGTGGTAGTGTGGATGATATGGGAGGTTGTGTGGGTGTGTGTGGTGGTGGACATTGGATGGAGTTTGGAGGGATGGAGGCCAGAGAGATCGTTTTTTTTTTTTTCTGGGGAGGGTGAGGCTATTGGGTATGTGGACTCTCCCTTTTGTGGCAAAGATAAATATTATATATATCCCTGTGTCGTAAGAGGCGACCAGGGTTGCATCAGGAAGGGCATCCGGCGTAAAACCTATGCCAAATCAGTATGTGGATCATAATAGATGATCCG
>NC_140977.1:21851231-21966231 GCF_056783735.1 Eptatretus burgeri
CTTCGATGATGGGAATACTAAAGGAGGGAGGGAGAAGAAAAAGAGGGGGGAGGAGGGAGAGAGGGGTGGTGGAGAGAGAGCAGGGAGAGTGAAGAGGTGGAAGGGAAAGGAGATATGAGGGAGGGGGAGTGAGGAGGGGTGGTGGATCAAGGAGGGGTGGGGGAACATGGAGGGGTGGGAAAAGGCAAGACAGTGTGCGGTGAGAAGAATAGAAGGCAGACGAGCGGTGGACCGTTAATTATGATTCGTACTGTTTCATGAAAAAGATTCTGCATGGAATAACAGTGAAGATGGAAGCAAAATAATGTCTGAAATCCATTTTCTACCAGTCATACTATCAACACGGCCCGGAGACAAAAACTGCCCGGACGCATCCGGAGACAAACACCGCCTGGATGATACTGAAGACAAACACCGCCCGGATGCGTCCAGAGACGAATACCATCCAGACATAACCACTGTCCCAATATGTCCAGAGACAGACACAGACAGAGAGGGGAGGAGGGAGTGAGAGAGGAGTGGGAGGAGGGTGCTGCACTGTATTGGGAGGGAGTAGAGCAAGGATGGGACAAAAAGAGAGAGAGAGAGACAGACAAGGAGAGAGAGAGAGAGAGAGAGAGAGAGAGAGAGAGAGAGAGAGAGAGAGAGAGAGAGAGAGAGAGATTATCAGAGAGAGAGAGAGAGAGAGAGAGAGAGAGAGAGAGAGAGAGAGAGAGAGAGAGAGAGAGAGAGAGAGAGAGATTATCAGAGAGAGAGAGAGATTATCAGAGAGAGAGAGATTATCAGAGAGAGAGAGAGATTATCAGAGAGAGAGAGAGATTATCAGAGAGAGAGAGAGATTATCAGAGAGAGAGAGAGATTATCAGAGAGAGAGAGAGATTATCAGAGAGAGAGAGAGATTATCAGAGAGAGAGAGAGATTATCAGAGAGAGAGAGATTATCAGAGAGAGATTATCAGAGAGAATATTGTTGCGGTATTCGCGCCCGCCGGCGTGCTGACGGCCACGTAACTCGAATCGCGGCATGTCGCCCACCGGACGGACAATCCAGTCGTGACCCTCTCGGACTAACGCCGGGAACCAGTCACGGGTGGACCTTTCGGTCTCACCGCGATCGAGCCAATCAGCCCCCGCGTGGGATAGGGTTGCTCGCCAAATTCGACCTACCTAAGTACCCACGCGGAGGGTAGACCGGGCGATCGCACCTCGCCGCAGGTCGACTTCGGACACGGGCCACTTAAGCGACCCGTTCCGTACTATCAGAATAACCGAGCGGTGTTATCGTCGACCTCGACGGTTCGATTAATTATCGGGCGTATTCAGCCCACTACCAACCCTTTACGTGAAGCAAGATGGGGATTCAATGAAAGAAATGACGAAGCGAAGCGGGAAACAGTTCAACAATAAAGCACATTTATTCGCGGCACACGGGAAGCACACATTCAATTCCACCAAAAGCACACAGAAAAGACACAATGCAATTTACACAAAAAGCAAATGTAAAAGCGAAAACACAATGCAGAGCTAATACCGACTACCGAGCACACGGCAACACTTATACAATTCTACTTCACAGACGGCGCCGACAACACATACCCAAAACCAAGGAAAAGAATACCCTCAAGGATGAGGCGGGCCTGAGGCCGAGACCGGGTCGCGCCTACCCGTCTGGTGATGAGACGCGGAGCGGCGATGGCGCCTCAACTCCGCGGGCCTCGCGGACAGTGTCTGGTAGGGGGTGGGAAAGGGGCCCCCTTGGTCGCACTATCTCAGCGCGGGGGGAAACAGGAGGGGGTTGCTGATGCTCGGGGTATAGAGGATTTTTATTATCCCGTGGTGTGCGTCTCCACCTCGGCCAGGTCGCGCTGTCGGCCTCCCTCGGGTGCAGCTCCCTGCACGACGCGAGAACCCCCTCGTCTGGTGTCGCCGCCTTTCCACAGCTCCGTCCCCTCCGTTCCGACTCCAATGCACACGACGAGCAGCTCCACCGCCCGCGAAGTCTTGACTCTCTATTTCCGACTCTCCTACTCTCCTACTCTCCGCCTCTCGACTCTCCGACTCTCCTACTCTCCGACTCTCCGCCTCTGGACTCTCCGCCTCTGGACTCTCCTCCTCTTCTTCTCTTCTTCTCTTCTTCTCTTCTCTCGCGACTCTCCTGGACTGACGAACACGGTCCTTTTATCCGCCCCGTAGCTTCGCCCTCTCATCTTTGACCCCCTCCCTTTGACCTTTCACCTCGCTCCCCATTGGCCCGAGAAAAAGTGGGCGTGAAGGCTTTTTGATCCATAAATTTGCATATATCGATCGCCCTGGGGGCGGGGCCAATTCACCCCTCGCTCACCGATTGGACGGCAAAAAGTGGGCGTGTGTCGTTTTTGATCCGTTTTTGAAGCACAAAATCCGTGATTTTGTACACGCTGTTCGACGCGCGCCCTGCACGAGTCCAACACCGGTACCCACAGCGGGGCAAGAACGGTGGCGATGCTATGGTTGCGAGGTGTGACGGGAAGGTCGTGGCGGTTGTGGTGAAGCGGCGTTGTGGTTGGTGGTTGATGTTGTGATTGTGGTGGTAATCATGGCGGTTGGTCCAAAATAAAGATAGTAAAAGAAAAACGGCTATCCTGAAGAGTCGCAGCACGCATAAATGACATGTATTCCCACTAGACAACGGGTTTGGGCCTAACTACACATGCACTTACCGAGATACCTCACCTAAGGGACCTGAATGGTGGTTTGCGAATTTGGTAACCACAACAATATGTTGCACTTTATGAACAACACACACACACACATGTTTGCAAACATTAATCTTTATAAACAACTGCATGTGATGGGTGGAAAATAAAATTTGACTCGCTAATTTAGAAAACCTGTGAATACGGCAAACAGCTCAGAAATCAGGTGTTATTTCACCACAACTTGCTCAGGGTAATGGAGCACGAAGCATTCGCTCAGGGTGATGGAGCAGGAAGCATTCGCTCAGGGTGACGGAGCACGAACCACTCAGTTTGGGTTACAGAGCACGAACCACTCGCTCAGGCTGACGGAGCATGAAGCACTTGCTCAGGGTGACGGAGCATGAACCACTTGCTCAGGGTGACGGAGCACGAATCACTCGCTCTGAATGATGTGGCGCGGAAAAAGCATCCGCAGTGAGTGAATGATTCACTCAGAACGACGTAGCATGGCACCGCTATCAACAATGGGCACTCGGCAATTGGCTTAAGCACTCATGGAAGCACTCCAATTAAATGGTTGATAAGGAACGGTTGGCCAGGCTGTTGCTGCATACCATATAGGATCCCTTTATCTTTAAAGCCAGTCTTCACCGCACACACAGCAGTTAAAGAAATTAAATGAATTTGTTCAAATAATGACTTTATCCACAAAAGAGTTACTGATTAATGCAGAACAACCCTCGACACATCACAAAGTATAATTGCCCGTGACATAAACATTGCAGAAATCCACCATTATGCTCGTCTGTGCATGTGTCATGAGGTAGATCGATTCGAAGTTCGTGCAAATGTTATAACTTTCTTTTTTAAACGTCCATTTTTCAACAGATTTGCTTTGATCCCCTGTAGAGCACCTCACAAAACCTCCAAAAATATAGACACAGATCTGGCAGATGCTATGGATAGACAGTCCCTCTGGGGGACACGGCATGATGTCAAGCAGTGAATGCATTAAATAATTTAGCTCAATGAAGCTGGTTAATTTTGGCACATTTATAAATTTTTTGTTCACTCAATCTAATTCTCCAAACAGCAGAAAAAGATAAGTTTCATACTTTGGAAATTTCACATTTCCTTTTGTATGTATAGAACAAGAGTGAACGTAGCCTTGCTTGTTTGAAGTAAATAAGTATGTAGGCTTAGCTATAAGACTCGTTATTTCTTTAAATTATCAGATTTCACTCCAGATTTCAACACTTATTTAGTCCGAACGACATCCGATCCTCAAAAACGAAATAACATTTCGATGATATACTTCAATTAGCCCGTGAGAGTAGATCGTGGAAAATCGTATCATACAATGCATAAAATTGCTCCAAGCTCCTAATTTGAAAACTATAGTACTTACAAAAGTGATGTACCCAGCGATTAACAGCTATTTTGAACAAGTATTCGATAATATGAGTGAGGAAAGTGAAAAAAAAAAATTTTATTGTAAAGATATCCTTCTGGCCTGTTATAAGTCAAGGCATGGTTGAGCAGGCTAAAAAACATGGTGGCTTCAGACCCCAGTGAGGTTACCTAGGATACACGTTAAGACCTCTTGGGGAGTGGTAACCGAGGATGCGCCTGATGAAGGATATGATTAAATAACGCCGTTAATTATCTTCAAAATGGGTGTTTTAATTAACCCAACCATCCATTTTTCACTCTTGCACTTCCTTGCACTTTTCTTAGTGTGCATACAAAGTTTCAGGCTGCTAGGTTTTATGGTTTTGGAGTTATGGAAGACACACACTGACACACTGATGTACTGACACACACCAACATATATTTGTATGGATTTTCTCGATGCACTCACATTCTATATGTACATACTTTATACATGTACTCAGTGTCAAACACGTAACTTTATACACATACTCAGGAAGTAACAACTTAGTGTCTGATAGTGATACATTTCGTAGTTACTTTATCCAACCTCAAGCAAACTTGCCAGGAGTATTGAAGGTCACATGACAGAGGCTGTAGCAACTTCACTTGCCCCCCACCTTTACGGATTTTAACTCCATGGACAAACGCCGCGTTAATGTGTATACACTGCTTGTCATGGTGTTTTGTGGGGCACACCTATCGAAAGTAAAAAATATTATAAACCACAAACACATGTGATTACCTTTTTAAACAATCTCCACTATTTTGGCATTTTTTCCAAGGCTGCTTCCAATAACAAAAGTAATAACAACAATAATTACAAAACTAGAAAGAGCAATCAGAAATTGCAGACCCTCACCAGGATTTGTTTTGATTGGCAAATAAATGGAAGGATGTACTAAATGAAAGGTCATTGATTGCAAAGGAAAGGTCTAAATGGTCTAGTTGTAAATGTGTTAAGGTCAAAGGTCTGAAAAGTTGTAAAAGTCAAATGTTCTGAAGGTTTTAAGGGTCGAAATAGTCTAAAGTGTTGAAAGGGTCTTAAAACATCTTAAAAGGGTTAAAAGGTCAAAGGGTTCCACAGGGTATTGAGAGGTCCGAAGGTGTGAAGGTCTAAAAGTCCAAGAGGATCTAAAGGGTATCAGCGTATAAGGATCTTAGGGGTTCGAAAAGGTCTAAAAGGATCTTGGAGGTCTGAGGATTATATAGAGTGTAATGGGTTCTACATGGCCTTAGGAGATCTACAGGGTATTAGGGCCATAAGGGGTCATAAGGGTCTAAAGCATCTTAGGGGTTTAAAAGGGTGTAAGGTGTTTGAAGGGTCTTAAGGGTCTTAAGTGTAATAAAGGGTTTTAGAACCATTCCAGTCTGGAATGCTTCTAAAAGACAATTTTATGTACGTATTCCAGAAGCTGATTGACGTGAGCACATTCTGAAATCTTAAAAGTAAACAGAGTCACGTCAGGTTTATTTGGGGTCTTCAAGGGTCTTTGATTGTGAGGGGTTTTATGGGATCTTAATGGGTCCTTGGGTTTAAAGGGCCTTTAAGGTCTTAACGGTTAAAGGGTCTTCTTAAAAAAAAGAAACAGGAGCTTTATTTGAAAATCATTTGCATCCAGTTCGGGTTTCCTTCAAAATGGGAATTATTCTGGTTCAGTTAACTGAGGATAAACTGTTGATGATGCAATGAAGCAATTGATTTTTGTTGTTGTTGTTGTTGTTGTTGTTGTTGTTGTTGTTGTTGTTGTTATAATTGGAGAGAAACTGAAAGTGTGGAAACAACCAAAAATGTTGGAACTGCATCTCGTAAAGAGGTTTTTGACCATGTTTATATTAATCCACAATTAACAAAGTACTGTACAAAACAATTATATTCCACTGAATAACTTACAACCCAATGTCTTAACTTCATTCTTCACTCTTCTTAGGTGGAACCTGGAGGAATATGAATCCAAGTCTTAAGCGCCCATTTATGGATGAAGCTGAACGCCTGAGACAACTTCATCGGCATCAACACCCGAATTACAAGTACCGGCCGCGTCACAGACACATCCGGCGAACTAATTCTGATGTTTCCCACAGTCTCTGCCAACTCAATTCCCTTGCATTGTTCTCCAGTCCCTGTCATACTGAACAAGCCTCAAGTCAAAGTCAGCACAAAACCTCCAGAATGTTCACTTGCCACCCTCAGCTAGAAACATTGAGGTGTTTCTCTAATTCTCAACATCTCGACATGCCCAGGGTTTCTTCAAGTTCTCAAAGTCTTGAAATTCCCACATGTTCTGATTTCATGGAATCAGAAAATCCCACACATCAATTGTGCTCTCATTCTGCATCCCATCAACTATTCTCACATGCACTCTGTGAAGACTCTTCCTGGAATCAGTCTAATTCCTCTTTCTCCACTTTGAGAAGTCACTCCCATTACCATGCCACCCAACCCCCTCCAGATGATCAAAGCTGGAATCAAAACCCAACTCTTTTTCCTCCACAGCAAGTCTTGGGCTGCCTGCAGCCTGACTACCCACCATGCATAGGACCTTTGGGTGCAGAGAGTTACACAAGCTTCCTTTCTTTGTTGGCAGATGCCACTGCACCTGTATACAACATGTAGAGTTATGTATAAGTCATCAGCATGTTCCTTGGACTCAAAACATTTTATCCAATATTGCAGCATTGTATGAAACAGTATAATAAGCTACAACTTACCCAAATATTTCTCTTTATATGAGGATACGTAATGTTGCTTTTAATGCAAAGCTGAACTTTAAAGGTACAAGGGAATATGGTCTCTGCAAAAGCCAGTTTCTGCAAAGATTTTTTAAAAGATGGTGTTTTGCACTTCGAAGTGCAATCACAATTTGGGTTCAGGAGGATTTTGATTACCGGCCCGAGGCATCAAAAAGCTTCATATATCGAACAAACAGCTTCAAATGGAGCATCTCACCGCCATTAGAGCATTTAAATTGCATCAGATGTGGCAATAAATGTGAATTGTTGCTCCCAGAAATTGTTACTGACTTGGTCACAGAAGACGGCATTTGCATTTTTGCCGTCTCCATCCTTATCCCGTTTGGAATCCCGTGCGGGCACGGGCAACTTGCTAGTCAGAGCAAGAGAGTGCTGAATACTCTGACGTCAGCCGCACCTCATTTTTATGAGTAGTAAACATCTGACACAATGTCTGTGGATTTGTATGTCTGTTCCTTGTAGAATCAAAAATAGCTTGGTCGACCTCCACCAAATTTTGCATTCGTGCTTGGGGTACACAGGGTCAGCTCATGGGCATTAAATAAATCAAGGGGTTCAATGTGGGGAGATGGCTTGCGATTTTTTCCCCTGTACATGTGGAATATTCTAAGTGGTTGAACCACTGACCCCTGCCTGAGAGAAGGGGGAATGGTGGGTGGTGAACGATCTTCTTCTTCTTCTTCTTTGGGCTGCTCCCGTTAGGCGTCGCCACAGCGGATCAACCATCTCCATTTCGCTCTATCCTCCACATCTTCCATTGACACTCCAACCACCCGCATGTCCGCCTTCACCGCATCCATGAACCCCTTCTTTGGCCTTCCTCTTCTCCTCCTGCCTGGTGGCTCCATCTTCAACATCCTTCTCCCGATATACTCCGCTTCCCTCCTGTGCACATGTCCAAACCATCTCAATCTCGCCTCTCTCACTTTGTCTCCAAACCGTCCTACCTGTGCTGTCCCTCTAATATACTCATTCCTTATCCTGTACATCCTTGTCACTCCCAACGAGAATCACAGCATCTTTAACTCTGCCACCTCCAGCTCCGCTTCCTGTCTTTTTGTTAGCGCCACCGCCTCCAAACCATACAACATAGCTGGTCTCACTACCGTCTTATATACTTTCCCCTTCACTCTTGCAGCTACCCTTCTGTCACAAATCACTCCTGCAACTCTTCTCCAAACACTCCATCCTGCCTGCACTCTCTTTTTCACTTCTCTCCCACACTCTCCGTTACTTTGGACAGTTGATCCCAAGTATTTAAACCCATCCACCTTCCCCACCTCAACTCCTTGCAACCGCACCATAGCACCACCCTCCCTCTCATTTACGCACATGTACTCCGTCTTACTCCGACTGATTATCATTCCCCTTCTCTCCATTGCGTACCTCCACCTCTCGAGGCTTGCCTCAGCCTGCTCCCTACTCTCCCTACAGATCATGATGTCATCCGCGAACATCATAGTCCATGGAGACTCCAGTCTGATCTCGTCCGTAAACCTGTCCATCACCATTGCAAACAGGAAAGGGCTCAGAGTCGATCCTTGGTGTAATCCCACTTTTACCTTAAACCGGTCCGTCATTCAAACCGCACACCTCACCGCTGTCACACTGTCCTCATACATATCCTGCACGATCCTCACATTCTTCTCCACCACTCCCGACTTCCTCATACAATGCCACAACTCCTCTCTTGGCACCCTATCATAAGCTTTCTCTAAATCCACAAACACACAACGTAACTCCTTCTGGCCTTCCCTATACTTCTCCATCAACATTCTCAAAGCAAACATCGCATCAGTGGTGCTCTTTCCTGGCATAAACCCAAATTGTTGCTCACAAATCGTCACCTCTCCTCTCAAGCATGCTTCCACTACTCTTACCCACAACTTCATGGTGTGGCTTAACAACTTTATCCCTCTGTAATTTCCACAGCTCCACACATCACCCTTGTTCTTGAAAATCGGAACCAGTACACTTAATCTCCACTCCTCCGGCATCATCTCACTTTCCAAGATTTTATTAAACAATCTGGTTAACAACCCCACTGCCATCTCTCCTAAGCACTTCCATGCCTCCACTGGTATATCATCTGGGCCAACCGCCTTTCCACTTTTCATCCTCTTCATAGCAGTCCTCACTTCATCCTTACTGATACACCCCACTTCCTGATTCACTATCTCCACCTCTTCCAACCTTCTCTCTCTCATTTTCTTCATTCATCAGCTCCTCAAAGTACTCCATCCACCTTCTCAACACACTCTCCTCGCTCGTCAGCACATTCCCATTTGCGTCCTTTATCACCCCAACCTGCAGCACATCCTTCCCAACTTGGTCCCTCTGTCTTGCCAATCAGTATAAATCCTTTTCCCCTTCTTTCGTATCCAACTTCTCATACAGCTCGCCATATGCCATTTTTTTCGCCTTTGCCACCTCTCTCTTTGCCTTTCGCCGCCACTCCTTGTACTCCTGCCTACTTTCTTCATCTCTCTGACTATCCCACTTCTTTTTCGCCAACCCCTTCTTCCTTATACTTTCCTGTACTTCCTCATTCCACCACCAAGTCTGCTTATCTTCCTTCCTCTGTTCAGATGTCACACCAAGTATCTTCCAAGCTATCTCCCTCACCACTTCTGCTGTAGTTGCCCAATAATCGCACCCATCTTTACCACCATCCAACACCTGTCTCGCCTCCTCCCTAAATTCCACGCAACAGTCACCCTCCTTCAGCTTCCACCATCTGGTCCTTGGTTCAGCCCTCACTCTCTTCCTCAACCTCACCTCTAAAGTCATCCTACAGACCACCAATAGATGTTGTCGAGCTACACTCTCCCCTGAAACCACCTTACAGTCTCTAATCTCTTTCAGGTTGCATCTCCTGCTTAAGATGTAATCCACCTGTGTGCACTTTCCTCCGCTCTTGTGCGTCACCCTGTGTTCCTCCTTCTTCTTGAAATACGTATTTACCACTGCCATTTCCATTCTTTTTGCAAACTCTACCACCATTTGCCCTTCCACATTTCTCTTGTTGAGACCGTACCTACCCATCACCTCCTCATCCTCTTTATTCCCTTCCCCAACAGGCCCATTGAAATCTGCTCCAATCACCACTTTTTCATCCTTGGATACACTCTCCACCACTTCATCTAACTCACTCCAGAAATCTTCTTTATACTCCATCTCACACCCCATATGCGGTGCATATGCACTGATGACATTCATCATCACCCCTTCAATTTCCATCTTCACACTCATCACTCGGTCAGACACTCTCCTCACCTCCAATACCCTCTTGATATAATCTTCCTTCAGGATTACCCCGACACCATTTCTCCTCCCATCCACACCATGGTAGAACAGTTTGAAACCACCTCCAATGCTCCGAGCCTTACTCCCCATCCACTTGGTCTCTTGTACACACAGTATGTCCACCTTTCTTCTCTCCATCATATCAGCCAACTCTTGCCCTTTGCCAGTCATCGTCCCAACATTCAGAGTTCCAACTCTCACATCCACACTTCTCCCCTTCCCCCTCTCCCACTGCCTCTGGACTCGCCTTCCTCGTCTCCTTCTCCTCCTTCGCCCAGCAGTAGCACAATTTCCACTGGTACCCTGCTGACCACCGGTACCGGTGGCGGTCGTTGGTAACCCGGGCCTCGACCGATCCGGTATGGAAATTCGTTTTGTTGTCCGCATAATGCTTTGGCATAGGTTTTTTTTTTACGCCGGATGCCCTTCCTGATGCAACCCTGGTCGCCTCTTACGACACACAGGGATATGGTACACCTATGCTAACCGGGGCATATTCTAAGTGGTTGAACTACTGACCCCTACCTGAGGGAAGGGGGTATGGTGGGTGGTGAACGATGCCAGTTCTGAAAACAAATCTTTTCACTCACGGAGGTAGCGGACATTGACTCATACTAATCAATTTTTCAGTTGATAAAATACATTGGAGATGAAATGGGGATGGGATTCTTTGATATAACTAGAAATATTTTAATCATTAAAATGAGTTGTGAATTTAATCAAATGCAAATTTCATTTAGATGCATAAACAACGAACCATAATGTTTTATGTACTTACCAAACCAATGTGTGAAAGCGTCGTGCATTGAAGCGGAACCTGGGGGGAAAAACTGAAATAATTAGTCATCGACTATTGAGACTTCTCCTGCATACTCAAACATGAGGTCCTTATCAGCCATTGCAAAACTGCACCAAAATTACATCTCTATATACGTACAGTGGCGTCCAAAATGTCTGCTGTTTCAGGAAAAGTACAACTGCATTTCCATGAATTAGATGCTCACAGTTCACAAATGTTCATACATGCCAAGATTTTTTTTATTTTTCAGTTTCCAATTCTGTACATATAATTGTGATGGAGGTCCACCATCATCATAGGGCATCAGAGTGTGCATAACAAGTCATTAATGTTTCTCTGGCTGGACAAGTCACCAATTCTGGAGAAATCACCACTCAATTTGCAGGCTGTGGAAATTTCTGATGAGCAGCTCCAAGAAGCAAACTCGCAACACTGAGAGCAACATAGTATGATGTTACCAACTCTACCACCGAGCTGAACTGGAACGTTTTTCTGAAAATACAAAAATGTATTTGTTCTTTACTTGTACAAATCATCATCCCATGAGTATCCAAATCCAACATTGAGTCTCGGGTAGAAGGTGGTAACAGAGGATATGCGGTAACATACTGACAGTTGGGCAACATGCATTAACAATTGGATGAACAAACAGGAGGAGAGAAAAGAGGGAAGGGAACACTGTAATCAGCTAGTACATTGGGTTCAGGGAGGGTTAATGAGGATAGAAAAGATGACGGGTATGATGGGAGGGAAGGGAAGATTTCTCTTCAACTGCCATGCTGACTGCAGTGAGAAAAGTGACTTCAACGGCACTCATAGTGCTTCAGAAAGTTAAGTCACTTCCCCCAAAGTTACCAGCTGTGTTTGTCCAACACTTCAAAGTAAATAGGTAAATCCCTTTGTTTTGTGCATGTGCGCTGGTGCATGCGTATGTACGTTTTGTGTGACTATTCTTCCATGAGCTTTCGACTCTGTTGAAAAAAACAAAACAAAACATAACAATGTACACTCATTGTTGGAAACCATAACAAGCAGAATGTTGTTTTGGTTCCAACGTTCGTCTTGAGGGAATGAGTCATCCTCAAACTCGGATTCCGCATTCACCTTCACAATAAAATCTGAAAATAAAAACCCAATTAAAATCCCATCATTCCAATGAAGCAAACTTTCATTTTGATTTTCTCAAACATTAAAAATTAAATATTTCACAAAGAGCAAAGTCAATGCTAATCATATCTCTAAACCATGAAGGCAGCTTTCGCTAATAAACACTTAATGGGCCACAGCTGTTTCAAATATAGGAATACAAAATTAGATAAAAGATTCTTTCCCAGCTTGTACTTCCAGGGGCAGTTTTAACAGCTGAAAACAAACAAAAATAATAATAATAATGACAAAAATTACAATTTTTTTTGGATTGCACAAGGGATTGGCACATACTCAGCCACCCCTTGGGTAAACCAATCCAACTAGCATAATGTCTTTTATTCTGACTGAGGCATCATCAGGATCAGTCAGCTCAGACGTTGCATCGCTTGGTGCCGCAATTTTGTCCGGTTGTCGATATTCCTCCACGGGGAGAGTGCGAATGGCAAATGTGATTGGTCGAGACAGTGTACAAAATTTGCCAACTTCAGAGCCAAAGTACTGCTAAAGTGAATGCTTTTGGAAGTGTCAACAAGCTGATTCATATTCTATAGTGTTCAAAATATATAATTTAATCCAATTGAAATGAAATAAAAGTTTTAAAGGCTGCAGAAAAAATACCCAAGCAATTAAATCGGAAGTTTACCGCCGTCGATGCATTTGGGATATGCCATCTTTTACACCACCTTATTTAACCCATTAAATCATTTATCCAAGCCCGTTATTTGTGTCCTTTATGAAGTCTCTTAAAAACAGTAAGTTTTCTTTTTGAAATGTTTTCCTATTTTTTTTTTCATCGATAGACAGACAGACTGAAGCAATTGCTTTACCCTGCTGTGCGCATGTGGGGTAAAAAAATACAACATGAGCAATGGAGTAGTGGTTCAAACCTTTGTCTTGAGAGGACGAATAATAATCGACAAATTCGGACTCCACTTTTACTTTTACAACGAAATCTGCAATAAAAGAAGAAAAAAAAGTCCCATTACATTACGTAACATGGTATGCTCTTAGATTATCACACAAACGATGTTTCATTTCGGAATGGACAACTCTTAATACAAAAGTTGAGGCTCATGGAAAAGTGAAAATGCAATAACCTGCAAGTAATAGGGTTTAGTGACATAGGGTTGATAAGAGTAGAAAAGATTGCGAGTAGGGATACGGGGAGTCACCGGAAGACTGTTTCACAAATGGAAGAAAAGAGGAACAAAGGAATCAAGGTGGGCACAACATCTAGATTTTGGGAGTTTAACCAGGAATGGTTACTGGAAGAACATGTGTGCCCTGGAGGATCTGAGGAACGGTCGAAGGGCTGAGATAGCATTGGGAGCTCGACTGGAGGAGAAACAATCAAAAGAAAAAGTAACGGTACATTCAAAGTACACCGCCCCCATGCCAAATAAATAAATAATAAATCCTCCAGTGTGTGACATCACCGGGGCGCCTTCGGCACCAGGCAATGTCGCCTTGCAGCACATGGGGTCAGAATTGGGAGGGATCGGTGTACAATAATTGAGTGATTAATGGATTAATTGCATCATTAAAATAAATAAACAATAATCATAAAATAATTAATTTCTCAATCAATTGCCGAAGAGCATACCGAAACCATCACTCTTTCATCTGAATCTGTAACTTTTTGAAAATTAAGTAATTAATCGAAAGATGAGTAATTAATCGATTAATTGATTAATCAATAAATCAAAAAATACCTTTTATAGCCAAATCACTTGGTCACTGTCATGTACAAATATTAGCTTCCTAGCTCAAAATATGCCTGAGATATTGCCAGGATGAAAAATAAAATAAATAAGTAATTAATAAATCGATAATAATTAATCAATTCATTGATTAATCAAAAAACAAAAAAATATCATTTTGCCAAAGCACATCTTTACTTTTATCCCCAAATTTCAGCTTCCTAGCTCAAAGGATGGCTGAGACAGTGCCCGGACAAACAAATAATCAAGAAAATGTAATGAAAACCGAGTACTCTCTTCCTTCGGTGCCCGGCGATGGCATCGTGCATCGCCTGGATATGGCATTGGGATGGAGCGGTGGACAATAGATTCTGCAGAATTGAGGAGAGAGATATGTGAGACTGGCACTACAGCCTCCAAGGAAGAGTTCTCCATTGAGCTATGGACAAAGGTCTTGTGGGCTTCATTCTGGTTTATTATGATACTATGACTTAGAATGATGGAGGATGCCCAGTCTGCAAACTGCTTTTCGAAGTCAGCTTTGCTATGTGATTGTCCCAAGAGAGGTTATTGCTGATGGTCAGGCCGAGAAGTTCAAGGAATTAAAAGCCTTCCTTTGGCTGGCCATGGAAGTGGAGCGGTGGAATCTATTGATGATCTTCCAGGTGTGACAGGGTGAGACTGAGAGATTTGCAGGGATTGAAAGACATGTTACATTCATCATAACAGGACAATTCCAGAATGAGGGCAAATGGAGGATACAGGAGTGAACAAGATGGATACAGCCGCAAACTATCAATCACAGAAGTGGAAGTTAAAACTAGACACCCGAAAAGAGGTGGGCTTGGGGGGGAAGTAAAGATCATGATGGTGGATGGGGGATGGTAGTGAACAGAAGTCTTGAAGATCTGGAGGGAAGGCTAAGATTGAAGAGATTGAGGAAGTCAGTTCAACAGGCAGGAGAAAAAAAGAGGAAGAATGAGTGGAGGAGAGCAGAGAATGAATTTTTGGAGTTTCACCAGAAGGGGATTACTCTCAGAAAACTGCACAACTAGTAGAAGTCATAAATCCAGGAATTAAAGCAGCCTGCTATGCCACAGGATTCCCGACTGTGTCAAATTCCCGAGATATGTCCAAGGAGACGGCCCTGACCTCTTAATGAAATTTCGACCTTTCAAGGGCAAGTGAGACAGCATTTGTCATTACAAACAGACTATAGATCTCCATTGTTGCAGGAATGATTTCAACCCATCAGAATATTGTGAGAGGTGCGACCGGCGTGCTTGTGGCGAACAATGTCGGGAATTAATCACACTTACACTTGGGATTCAACCAACTGTTCAAACAGATCCAATTTGGCGTCGGTCACAGTGTTCACTCCAGGCAAGTCCTTTCTTCTGGGATTGCAATCGGGAAAAGTTTTTACTGTGTTGATAAGCCTGGTGTTAGCTTAACGGGTAAGATGGCTGGCTTATGATCTTAGGGTCTTCAGTTTGAGCCTCTGTGATGCCGTTAGTTAACACCAGGTGGGTTGAATCAGACTGTTGTCCTTCTGAGGTCAGAAAAATGAGTCCCAGCTTACTGGAAACGGTGGGGCACTGCATCAGCAGCACAGCTGCACCCACAACAGTGATGCAGCCAAGCAGCCACAGGCTGCATATGAAATGATGATTATGATGACGACTGTGTCCATGTCTATCTATATTGAGGGTTGAACAAGGTGGTAGAACCGTGGAGTGTTTTTATCCCACTTATTTTTTTTTTTTAGAGCATTTTTATTTAGATTTAGAGCATTTTTATTATGCTTTTTTATTATGCATTCTTTATTATGCATTTTTTGTTATTATGCATTTTTATTATTATGTAAATGTAATATTATATATTACACTTATACATTTTTATTATTATTTTATTATGTATTTTTATTATGCATTTTTATTATTATTTATTTTATTATTATTTTATTTATTTTACATTATTATTATATTTGAGCATTATTGAGAGCATTTTTACCCCACTTATTCATTTAAGAGGTGGAGAGGAAAGGGTAGTAGGAGAGTGGAGGGGAAGAGGGCAGTTAACAACCCCTCCCGTCAATATTTTGCAAAATGTAGAGTCAAGAACATGACTTCAATTCCAGTGGCACAAGGACGTGCGATGCTTGCAGGCTGCAAACTTCTTAGAAATTCCATGCAACGTTGGACTCGCAACCTGATAATAGAGTGGGAATGAAGCGCATGCATCCATCCATCCATTGGGACCATACTCTGTGCAGACCATGGGACCATCCATCCATTACCACCCTAACTATTAAGCCAACACCAGGCCAACACCAGGCAAGCATAATGGGACAAAAATATAAAAACTTCCTCAAAGGTTCCTTATGAACAGGACGTAGTCGGGTCCAGACCCCTCGGGTGGACTGACTCTAGAGCCGCTGTCCATGGGAGAACCTCTCATGTTTCCTCCATCGGAGCCACCCGTGGACCCCATGTGGTTCGGTCTGTGCTTCTCCGCGCACACATCGTGGTTCATGGCGCAGACACGGTGGAGTGGAAATGGAGTGAAACACAAACTGAGTCCACACGTGGAGGTGAAAACAACACCGCGGTATTGGAGAAGTGCAAGCCCCTCACTCACACTAACAATTCCTCAGCAGCCTGTGAATAAATAAAACAACAATTTTAAGTAGATTTGACACATTGGCAAGTTATTCAATCCGTTGTTGCAATTGTTGTAATTGTTGCTGACTTGCTGATATCAAGGGAATTCCAACCATGGGGACATCAAAGGCACTGCTTTTCATGGATTTTTATTGAAGAAGTGAATAGGTGATGCTATTTTAACAAAGCTAAAAATTACAGACTTTTGACCTCCCCCTCCACACACTACCCCTTACCTCTCTCCCTCCCTTTACCTCGAGGCTCTACCGTCCCTCCCCACCCCTTACCTTTTCTCCTTCCACCCCTTACCTCTCCCCTCCTGTGATCTTCACGAACTCCACTTTCCCCTCCACATAACATGGTAGCTCCAGCTCGCCGTTGCTTCCTTCCCGGTTCAACAGCTCTTTGAAACACCCTTCTCACACATTCAATACTGCCCCCTCTCTGTCAGTAACAACCTCAATTAGCCTGCGCTTGAGAAGCGAAACGCGGGGTTAAACAATCCATCCTGTACGTATGCATGTACAATGTACATGTCTGCATTTTGTAAAGGGCGTACATCGAAAACCGTTAAACAGAGGAAATTGAAACTTTACCACATGTCACATGAACATTTCATATTGCGCATATTGAGAATACAAAGAAAACCGTTGAAAATTAGTGTTATGATAATCGAGGCAGATAAAGATTTTTTGGGGCCCGAGGCACAAAAAATATTTAGGCCAAAAACACCCAAGAAGAACCCTGTGGTATTTTCGCCAAAAAAAGTGGACTCCGTGGTATTTTCACCCAAAAAAGTGGACTCAGTGGTATTTTCACCCAAAAAAGTGGACTCAGTGGTATTTTCACACATAAAAGTGGACTCCGTGGTATTTTCACCCCAAAAAGTGGACTCGGTGGTATTTTCACCCAAAAAGTGGTCTCCGTGGTATTTTCACCCAAAAAAGTGGTGTCCGTGGTATTTTTGCCCAGAAAAGTGGTCTGTGATATTTTCGCCCAAAAAAGTGGTCTCCGTGGTATTTTAACCCAAAAAAGTGGACTCTGTGGTATTTTTATCCATAAAAGTGGACTCCGTGGTATTTTTACCCCAAAAAGTGGACTCCATGGTATTTTCACCCAAAAAAGTGGACTCCTTGGTATTTTTATCCATAAAAGTGAACTCCGTGGTATTTTTACCCAAAAAGTGGACTCTGTGGTATTTTTATCCATAAAAGTGAACTCCGTGGTATTTTTACCCAAAAAGTGGACTCCATGGTATTTTTATCCATAAAAGTGGACTCCGTGGTATTTTCACCCCAAAAAGTGGACTCGGTGGTATTTTCACCCTAAAAAGTGGTCTCCATGGTATTTTCACCCAAAAAAGTGGTGTCCGTGGTATTTTTGCCCAAAAAAGTCGTCTGTGATATTTTCGCCCCAAAAAGTGGTCTCCGTGGTATTTTAACCCAAAAAGTGGACTCTGTGGTATTTTTATCCATAAAAGTGCACTCCGTGGTATTTTTACCCAAAAAGGTGGACTCCGTGGTATTTTTACCCCAAAAAGTGGACTCCGTGGTATTTTCACCCAAAAAAGTGGACTCCGTGGTATTTTTATCCATAAAAGTGAATTCCGTGGTATTTTCACCCAAAAAGTGGACTATGTGGTATTTTTACCACAAAAAGTGGACTCCATGGTATTTTTATCCATAAAAGTGGATTCCGTGGTATTTTCACCCAAAAAAGTGAACTCCGTGGTATTTTTCCCCAAAAAGTGGACTCGGTGGTATTTTCACCCAAAAAGTGGTCTCCGTGGTATTTTCACCCAAAAAAGTGGTGTCCGTGGTATTTTTGCCCAAAAAAGTGGTCTGTGATATTTTCGCCCAAAAAAGTGGTCTCCGTGGTATTTTAACCCAAAAAAGTGGACATTGTGGTATTTTTATCCATAAAAGTGGACTCCACGGTATTTTTACCCAAAAAAGTGGACTCCGTGTTATTTTTACCCCAAAAAGTGGACTCCATGGTATTTTCACCCAAAAAAGTGGTGTCCGTGGTATTTTTGCCCAAAAAAGTGGTCTGTGATATTTTCGCCCAAAAAAGTGGTCTCCGTGGTATTTTAACCCAAAAAAGTGGACTCTGTGGTATTTTTATCCATAAAAGTGAACTCCGTGGTATTTTTACCCAAAAAGTGGACTCTGTGGTATTTTTACCCCAAAAAGTGGACTCCATGGTATTTTTATCCATAAAAGTGGACTCCGTGGTATTTTTATCCATAAAAGTGATCTCCCTGGTATTTTCACCCAAAAGTGGACTCTGTGGTATTTTCACCCCAAAAAGTGGACTCGGTGGTATTTTCACCCAAAAAAGTGGTCTCCATGGTATTTTCACCCAAAAAAGTGGTGTCCGTGGTATTTTTGCCCAAAAAAGTCGTCTGTGATATTTTCGCCCCAAAAAGTGGTCTCCGTGGTATTTTAACCCAAAAAGTGGACTCTGTGGTATTTTTATCCATAAAAGTGGACTCCATGGTATTTTTACCCAAAAAAGTGGACTCCGTGGTATTTTTACCCCAAAAAGTGGACTCCGTGGTATTTTCACCCAAAAAAGTAGACTCCGTGGTATTTTTATCCATAAAAGTGAACTCCGTGGTATTTTCACCCAAAAAGTGGACTATGGTATTTTTACCCCAAAAAGTGGACTCCATGGTATTTTTATCCATAAAAGTGGTTTCCGTGGTATTTTCACCCAAAAAAGTGAACTCCGTGGTATTTTTACCCCAAAAAGTGGACTCGGTGGTATTTTCACCCAAAAAGTGGTCTCCGTGGTATTTTCACCCAAAAAAGTGGTGTCCGTGGTATTTTTGCCCAAAAAAGTGGTCTGTGATAATTTCGCCCAAAAAAGTGGTCTCCGTGGTATTTTAACCCAAAAAAGTGGACTCCGTGGTATTTTTACCCCAAAAAGTGGACTCCGTGGTATTTTCACCCAAAAAAGTGGACTCCGTGGTATTTTTATCCATAAAAGTGAACTCCGTGGTATTTTCACCCAAAAAAGCGAACTCCGTGGTATTTTTACCCCAAAAAGTGGACTCCGTGGTATTTTTACCCCAAAAAGTGGACTCCGTGGTATTTTCACCCAAAAAAGTGGACTCCGTGGTATTTTTATCCATAAAAGTGAACTCCGTGGTATTTTCACCCAAAAAAGCGAACTCCGTGGTATTTTTACCCCAAAAAGTGGACTCCATGGTATTTTTATCCATAAAAGTGGATTCCGTGGTATTTTCACCCAAAAAAGCGAACTCCGTGGTATTTTTACCCCAAAAAGTGGACTCGGTGGTATTTTCACCCAAAAAGTGGTCTCCGTGGTATTTTCACCCAAAAAAGTGGTGTCCGTGGTATTTTTGCCCAAAAAAGTGGTCTGTGATATTTTCGCCCAAAAAAGTGGTCTCCGTGGTATTTTAACCCAAAAAAGTGGACTCTGTGGTATTTTTATCCATAAAAGTGGACTCCGTGGTATTTTTACCCAAAAAAGTGGACTCCGTGTTATTTTTACCCCAAAAAGTGGACTCCATGGTATTTTCACCCAAAAAGTGGACTCCCTGGTATTTTTATCCATAAAAGTGAACTCCGTGGTATTTTTACCCAAAAAGTGGACTCTGTGGTATTTTTACCCCAAAAAGTGGACTCCATGGTATTTTTATCCATAAAAGTGGACTCCGTGGTATTTTTATCCATAAAAGTGAACTCCGTGGTATTTTCACCCCAAAAAGTGGACTCTGTGGTATTTTCACCCCAAAAAGTGGACTCGGTGGTATTTTCACCCAAAAAAGTGGTCTCCGTGGTATTTTCACCCAAAAAAGTGGTGTCCGTGGTATTTTTGCCCAAAAAAGTCGTCTGTGATATTTTCGCCCCAAAAAGTGGTCTCCGTGGTATTTTAACCCAAAAGAGTGGACTCTGTGGTATTTTTATCCATAAAAGTGGACTCCATGTTATTTTTACCCAAAAAAGCGAACTCCGTGGTATTTTTACCCCAAAAAGTGGACTCGGTGGTATTTTCACCCAAAAAGTGGTGTCCGTGGTATTTTTGCCCAAAAAAGTCGTCTGTGATATTTTCGCCCCAAAAAGTGGTCTCCGTGGTATTTTAACCCAAAAGAGTGGACTCTGTGGTATTTTTATCCATAAAAGTGGACTCCATGTTATTTTTACCCAAAAAAGTGGACTCCGTGGTATTTTTACCCCAAAAAGTGGACTCCGTGGTATTTTCACCCAAAAAAGTGGACTCCGTGGTATTTTTATCCATAAAAGTGAACTCCGTGGTATTTTCACCCAAAAAGTGGACTATGTGGTATTTTTACCCCAAAAAGTGGACTCCATGGTATTTTTATCCATAAAAGTGGATTCCGTGGTATTTTCACCCAAAAAAGTGGACTCCGTGGTATTTTTACCCCAAAAAGTGGACTCCATGGTATTTTCACCCAAAAAGTGGACTCCATGGTATTTTTATCCATAAAAGTGGATTCCGTGGTATTTTCACCCAAAAAAGTGAACTCCGTGGTATTTTCACCCAAAAAAGTGAACTCCGTGGTATTTTTACCCCAAAAAGTGGACTCGGTGGTATTTTCACCCAAAAAGTGGTCTCCGTGGTATTTTCACCCAAAAAAGTGGTGTCCGTGGTATTTTTGCCCAAAAAAGTGGTCTGTGATATTTTCGCCCAAAAAAGTGGTCTCCGTGGTATTTTAACCCAAAAAAGTGGACTCTGTGGTATTTTTATCCATAAAAGTGGACTCCACGGTATTTTTACCCAAAAAAGTGGACTCCATGTTATTTTTACCCCAAAAAGTGGACTCCATGGTATTTTCACCCAAAAAAGTGGTGTCCGTGGTATTTTTGCCCAAAAAAGTGGTCTGTGATATTTTCTCCCCAAAAAGTGGTCTCCGTGGTATTTTAACCCAAAAAGTGGACTCTGTGGTATTTTTATCCATAAAAGTGGACTTCGTGGTATTTTTACCCAAAAAAGTGGACTCCGTGGTATTTTTACCCCAAAAAGTGGACTCCGTGGTATTTTCACCCAAAAAAGTGGACTCCGTGGTATTTTTATCCATAAAAGTGAACTCCGTGGTATTTTCACCCAAAAAAGCGAACTCCGTGGTATTTTTACCCCAAAAAGTGGACTCTGTGGTATTTTTACCCCAAAAAGTGGACTCCATGGTATTTTTATCCATAAAAGTGGACTCCGTGGTATTTTTATCCATAAAAGTGAACTCCGTGGTATTTTCACCCCAAAAAGTGGACTCCGTGGTATTTTCACCCCAAAAAGTGGACTCTGTGGTATTTTCACCCCAAAAAGTGGACTCGGTGGTATTTTCACCCAAAAAAGTGGTCTCCGTGGTATTTTCACCCAAAAAAGTGGTGTCCGTGGTATTTTTGCCCAAAAAAGTCGTCTGTGATATTTTCGCCCCAAAAAGTGGTCTCCGTGGTATTTTAACCCAAAAGAGTGGACTCTGTGGTATTTTTATCCATAAAAGTGGACTCCATGTTATTTTTACCCAAAAAAGCGAACTCCGTGGTATTTTTACCCCAAAAAGTGGACTCGGTGGTATTTTCACCCAAAAAGTGGTGTCCGTGGTATTTTTGCCCAAAAAAGTCGTCTGTGATATTTTCGCCCCAAAAAGTGGTCTCCGTGGTATTTTAACCCAAAAGAGTGGACTCTGTGGTATTTTTATCCATAAAAGTGGACTCCATGTTATTTTTACCCAAAAAAGTGGACTCCGTGGTATTTTTACCCCAAAAAGTGGACTCCGTGGTATTTTCACCCAAAAAAGTGGACTCCGTGGTATTTTTATCCATAAAAGTGAACTCCGTGGTATTTTCACCCAAAAAGTGGACTATGTGGTATTTTTACCCCAAAAAGTGGACTCCATGGTATTTTTATCCATAAAAGTGGATTCCGTGGTATTTTCACCCAAAAAAGTGGACTCCGTGGTATTTTTACCCCAAAAAGTGGACTCCATGGTATTTTCACCCAAAAAGTGGACTCCATGGTATTTTTTATCCATAAAAGTGGATTCCGTGGTATTTTCACCCAAAAAAGTGAACTCCGTGGTATTTTCACCCAAAAAAGTGAACTCCGTGGTATTTTTACCCCAAAAAGTGGACTCGGTGGTATTTTCACCCAAAAAGTGGTCTCCGTGGTATTTTCACCCAAAAAAGTGGTGTCCGTGGTATTTTTGCCCAAAAAAGTGGTCTGTGATATTTTCGCCCAAAAAAGTGGTCTCCGTGGTATTTTAACCCAAAAAAGTGGACTCTGTGGTATTTTTATCCATAAAAGTGGACTCCACGGTATTTTTACCCAAAAAAGTGGACTCCATGTTATTTTTACCCCAAAAAGTGGACTCCATGGTATTTTCACCCAAAAAAGTGGTGTCCGTGGTATTTTTGCCCAAAAAAGTGGTCTGTGATATTTTCGCCCCAAAAAGTGGTCTCCGTGGTATTTTAACCCAAAAAGTGGACTCTGTGGTATTTTTATCCATAAAAGTGGACTTCGTGGTATTTTTACCCAAAAAAGTGGACTCCGTGGTATTTTTACCCCAAAAAGTGGACTCCGTGGTATTTTCACCCAAAAAAGTGGACTCCGTGGTATTTTTATCCATAAAAGTGAACTCCGTGGTATTTTCACCCAAAAAAGCGAACTCCGTGGTATTTTTACCCCAAAAAGTGGACTCCGTGGTATTTTTACCCCAAAAAGTGGACTCCGTGGTATTTTCACCCAAAAAAGTGGACTCCGTGGTATTTTTATCCATAAAAGTGAACTCCGTGGTATTTTCACCCAAAAAAGCGAACTCCGTGGTATTTTTACCCCAAAAAGTGGACTCCATGGTATTTTTATCCATAAAAGTGGATTCCGTGGTATTTTCACCCAAAAAAGCGAACTCCGTGGTATTTTTACCCCAAAAAGTGGACTCGGTGGTATTTTCACCCAAAAAGTGGTCTCCGTGGTATTTTCACCCAAAAAAGTGGTGTCCGTGGTATTTTTGCCCAAAAAAGTGGTCTGTGATATTTTCGCCCAAAAAAGTGGTCTCCGTGGTATTTTAACCCAAAAAAGTGGACTCTGTGGTATTTTTATCCATAAAAGTGGACTCCGTGGTATTTTTACCCAAAAAAGTGGACTCCGTGTTATTTTTACCCCAAAAAGTGGACTCCATGGTATTTTCACCCAAAAAAGTGGACTCCCTGGTATTTTTATCCATAAAAGTGAACTCCGTGGTATTTTTACCCAAAAAGTGGACTCTGTGGTATTTTTACCCCAAAAAGTGGACTCCATGGTATTTTTATCCATAAAAGTGGACTCCGTGGTATTTTTATCCATAAAAGTGAACTCCGTGGTATTTTCACCCCAAAAAGTGGACTCTGTGGTATTTTCACCCCAAAAAGTGGACTCGGTGGTATTTTCACCCAAAAAAGTGGTCTCCGTGGTATTTTCACCCAAAAAAGTGGTGTCCGTGGTATTTTTGCCCAAAAAAGTCGTCTGTGATATTTTCGCCCCAAAAAGTGGTCTCCGTGGTATTTTAACCCAAAAGAGTGGACTCTGTGGTATTTTTATCCATAAAAGTGGACTCCATGTTATTTTTACCCAAAAAAGCGAACTCCGTGGTATTTTTACCCCAAAAAGTGGACTCGGTGGTATTTTCACCCAAAAAGTGGTCTCCGTGGTATTTTCACCCAAAAAAGTGGACTCTGTGGTATTTTTATCCATAAAAGTGGACTCCGTGGTATTTTTACCCAAAAAAGTGGACTCCGTGTTATTTTTACCCCAAAAAGTGGACTCCATGGTATTTTCACCCAAAAAAGTGGACTCCCTGGTATTTTTATCCATAAAAGTGAACTCCGTGGTATTTTTACCCAAAAAGTGGACTCTGTGGTATTTTTACCCCAAAAAGTGGACTCCATGGTATTTTTATCCATAAAAGTGGACTCCGTGGTATTTTTATCCATAAAAGTGAACTCCGTGGTATTTTCACCCCAAAAAGTGGACTCTGTGGTATTTTCACCCCAAAAAGTGGACTCGGTGGTATTTTCACCCAAAAAAGTGGTCCCTGTGGTATTTTCACCCAAAAAAGTGGTGTCCGTGGTATTTTTGCCCAAAAAAGTCGTCTGTGATATTTTCGCCCCAAAAAGTGGTCTCCGTGGTATTTTAACCCAAAAGAGTGGACTCTGTGGTATTTTTATCCATAAAAGTGGACTCCATGTTATTTTTACCCAAAAAAGTGGACTCCGTGGTATTTTTACCCCAAAAAGTGGACTCCGTGGTATTTTCACCCAAAAAAGTGGACTCCGTGGTATTTTTATCCATAAAAGTGAACTCCGTGGTATTTTCACCCAAAAAGTGGACTATGTGGTATTTTTACCCCAAAAAGTGGACTCCATGGTATTTTTATCCATAAAAGTGGATTCCGTGGTATTTTCACCCAAAAAAGTGGACTCCGTGGTATTTTTACCCCAAAAAGTGGACTCCATGGTATTTTCACCCAAAAAGTGGACTCCATGGTATTTTTATCCATAAAAGTGGATTCCGTGGTATTTTCACCCAAAAAAGTGAACTCCGTGGTATTTTTACCCAAAAAAGTGGACTCCATGGTATTTTTACCCAAAAAAGTTGACTCCGTGGGATTTTAGCACACTCGCTTCGCCTATGTTGCTTTCGACTCGACTTCAAAAAATCCGGACAACTCCCATGTTTTTTTTGCCTTTTTCCCCGCTTTGGAAAAAACAAAATGCCACGTTGAGGTGTTCCAGGACCAATCAGTTTGCTGTCGCTTGCCAAGCCAGCCGTTCCTTCTCAACCATTTCGTTGGAGTGCTTGCTTGAGTGCTTAAGCTACTTGGTGAGCGCTCTACAAACTGGTTGGTCCTGGAACACACCGCAGCACTTGCAGGAATATATTCAGTAACCAAGTTTTTACTTTGTTCACCGCTCCTTCCCAATTCCGTATCCAGGCGATGCATGACGTAATCACAGGGCTCCGAAGGAAGGGAGTACTCAGTTTTTAATCCGTTTGTTACTTGCGAAATCTAAAGATTTTGTAAGTATATTGATGACTTCCGTCATCTGTTTGTGTGTTTGTTTGTTTGTAGGCACCTTAACTCGAGAACGGAAGAAGCTACCAATGTGAAATTACACCACGTGATTCAGGAAGCTGCTGGCTTGCGCTGATTAGATTTTGGTCAAAATCGGTCAAAGGTCAAGGTCACAGTGAGGTCAAACATAATTCCATCAATTCACGTGGAGAAATTGAGTATTTTTGCTTCACTCGACGTTACGAGTTCGTTTTAACTTCGATTTTAATTTCGTCTTCGGTTTTTGCGATCGCTTCGGACGCTTAAAACTCGGTTGTCGAAATTCTGGTAAAAATCGGATGTTTTGGAGACGTTTTAAGATTGTATAAAAAATATTTCACTCGACGCGTCACGGGTCGTCCCATGATGCAGGGCGCTCGAGCAGACACGTCGTTGAGTTACGTTAAGGTATAATGTAATTGCGTGGAGAAATGGAGATTTTTGCTTCGGTCGACGTTACGATTTTTGATGGTTTGATACAGAATCATCGTAGAAACTTCTGGTTTGCGTTGCTACCTTCTCGAGAGACAGCTTTTATTAGACAAGGTCAGAGGGCAAGTTGACGATTTCGTAAGTACCAGTCAATGACTGCTTGTTTGTTTGTCTGTAGGCAGGATATCTCGAGAACGGAAGAAGCTACCAATGTCAAATTACACCACGTGATTCAGGAGGGTGATGGCTAGCACTGATTAGATTTTAGTCAAAATCGGTCAAATATCAAGGTCACAGTGAGGTCAAACATCCAAAACATTCGATTTTTGATGGTTTGGTACAGAATCATCGTAGAAACTTCTGGTTTGCGTCGCTACCTTCTCTCGAGACAGCTTTTAGTAGACAAGGTCAGTGGTCAAGTTGACAATTTCGTAAGTACCAGTCTATGACTGCTTGTTACTTACGAAATCTAAAGATTTCGTAAGTATATTGATGACTTCCGTTTCTGTTTGTTTGTTTGTTTGTTACTTACGAAATCTAAAGATTTCGTAAATATATTGATGCCTTCCGTTTCTGTTTGTTAGTTTGTTTGTTTGTTTGTTTGTCGGCACGATAACTCGAGAACGGAAGAAACTACCAATGTCAAATTACACCACGTGATTCAGGAGGGTGATGGCGAGTGCTGATTAGATTTTGGTCAAAATCGGTCAAAGGTCAAAGTCACGGTGAGGCCAAATATTCGATTTTTGATGGTTTGGTACAGAATCATCTTGGAAACTTCTGGTTTGCGTCGCTACGTTCTCTCGAGAGACAGCTTTTATTAGACAAGGTCAGTGGTCAAGTTGACGATTTCGTAAGTACCAGTCTATGACTGCTTGTTTGTTTGTTTGTTTGTCCGGCGATATCTCAGCCATCCTTTGAGCTGGGAAGCTGAAATTTGGGGACAAAAGTGAAGATTTGCTTTGGCGAAAACTTATATTTTTATATTTTTATTAATCAATTAATTGATTAATGACTTAATTATTATCGATTTATTAATTACTTACTTATTTTATTTCTCATCTTGGCAACATCTCTGGAGATAGGAAGCTGATATTTGGACACGACAGTGAACAAGTGATTTGGCTGTAAAGAGTGTTTTGGATTTATTGATTAATCAGTTAATTATTTGTGATTGTTATTTCTTAATTTTAACTGTACATTTAATCAATCAATTATTGCATCCCTCTCCCTCCCAATTCCGTCTCCACGTGCTGCAAGGCGGCATCGCCTGGTGCTGCAGGTGCCCGGCGATGTCGCCTGCTGGAGGATTTGTTATTTATTTATTTAACTGGCTGCTCTTTGTATTTATTTATTTTTTGGTATACATAGACGACGTCATCGCTTCAGCCTTTATAGAAGAAGAAGAAGAAGAAGAAGAATTTGGCGTTTTAATGATTTCCCTATTTATACTTTATCGATCTATTCTGGGGTCTTTATCAGCCTTCATAGTTATGAAAACACTCGAGAACGAGAATAAAAACTACTTTGTAAAAGCTTATAAATGTACTCTAGAGCAGACGCTTCAATGTATAATTTGTACAAATTTACCTCAGAAGTGAAGATCGATGTAATTTCAAATTTACCTCAGAAGTGAAGATGGATGTAATTACAAATTTACCTCAAAAGTGAAGAAGGATGTTATTACAAATTTACCTCAGAAGTGAAGATGGATGTAATTACAAATTTACCTCAAAAGTGAAGATCGATGTTATTACAAATTTACCTCAGAAGTGAAGATCGATGTAATTACAAATTTACCTCAGAAGTGAAGATCGATGTAATTAAAAATTTACCTGAGAAGTGAAGATGGATGTAATTACAAATTTACCTCAGAAGTGAAGATCGATGTAATTACAAATTTACCTCAGAAGTGAAGATGGATGTAATTACAAATTTACCTAAGAAGTGAAGATCGATGTAATTACAAATTTACCTGAGAAGTGAAGATCGATGTAATTACAAATTTACCTCAGAAGTGAAGATCGATGTAATTACAAATTTACCTCAGAAGTGAAGATCGATGTTATTGCAAATTTACCTCAGAAGTGTAGATGGATGTAATAACAAATTTACCGCCAGAAGTGAAGATGGATGTAATTACAAATTTATCTCAGAAGTGAAGATCGATGTAATTACAAATTTACCTGAGAAGTGAAGATCGATGTAATTACAAATTTACCTCAGAAGTGAAGATCGATGTAATTACAAATTTACCTCAGAAGTGAAGATCGATGTTATTGCAAATTTACCTCAGAAGTGTAGATGGATGTAATAACAAATTTACCGCCAGAAGTGTAGATGGATGTAATTACAAATTTACCTCAGAAGTGAAGATGGATGTAATAACAAATTTACCGCCAGAAGTGAAGATCGATGTAATTACAAATTTACCTCAGAAGTGTAGATAGATGTTATTACAAATTTACCTCAGAAGTGAAGATCGATGTAATTACAAATTTACCTGAGAAGTGAAGACGGATGTTATTACAAATTTACCTCAGAAGTGAAGATCGATGTAATTACAAATTTACCTCAAAAGTGAAGATGGATGTTATTACAAATTTATCTCAGAAGTGAAGATCGATGTAATTACAAATTTACCTGAGAAGTGAAGATCGATGTAATTACAAATTTACCTCAGAAGTAAAGATCGATGTAATTACAAATTTACCTCAGAAGTGAAGATCGATGTAATTACAAATTTACCTCAGAAGTGAAGATCGATGTAATTACAAATTTACCTCAGAAGTGAAGATCGATGTAATTACAAATTTACCTCAGAAGTGAAGATCGATGTAATTACAAATTTACCTCAGAAGTGAAGATCGATGTAATTACAAATTTACCTCAGAAGTGAAGATGGATGTAATTACAAATTTACCTCAGAAGTGAAGATGGATGTAATTACAAATTTACCTAAGAAGTGAAGATCGATGTAATTACAAATTTACCTGAGAAGTGAAGATCGATGTAATTACAAATTTACCTCAGAAGTGAAGATCGATGTAATTACAAATTTACCTCAGAAGTGAAGATCAATGTTATTGCAAATTTACCTCAGAAGAGTTGGCTCTCCCCACCAAGTTCTCCTGAAGACTGCGCCGGATAAGTATTCCATGAATACCATCTTGTTTAACACTGATATTAACATCCTTAAATTACTGATAACGTCCGTCCACATAAACGAACTTCCATCTCCATAAACACAAAACGATGATCTCCATGAGAGTCTGGAAGAGCCCTTTAAAGGTTATCTTAAGAATAAGAATAAGAAGAAGAATAAGAATAAGAATAAGAATAAGAATAAGAATAAGAATAAGAATAAGAATAAGAATAAGAATAAGAATAAGAATAAGAATAAGAATAAGAATAAGAAGAAGAAGAAGAAGAAGAAGAAGAAGAAGAAGAAGAAGAAGATGAAGATGAAGATGAAGTGGTTTTTTTTGACGATACGTTCCATCTGTGGCGAATCTGCGGAGTAGAACTCGTTGCATAGATTGTGAGTGCACGATCTCAGCCTGCAGGTTGTTGTCGTTCGACTATTTTACTGTGCGGTACTCTTTTGCACTGTACTCTACTATACTATACCGTATGTCATTATACAGTGGTGTGTATTATGAACCAAGATCTGCACGGTCAGGAACATCGGACGAACAACCCGGGATCCATCAGCGGCTCGAAATCGAATGGAGGAAACGGAGCCATTTCAGGAGGTTCTTCCAGAATCGGTCCACCCGAGGATAAGGAGTCGAAACCCGGTACGTGCCATTCGCTGCACATCGTGCTGTGTCCGTGCTGTGTACCATTTCACGAACTCGTTTTTAAGGTGGAATCTCACGATGCTCGGAGCGGGTCCCGTCGTCCATTATCGTTTCGATGTCCTGAGCTGGTGAAGCGACATTCGTGAAGGGACAAGGTTTTGAGAGAAGTTCGGATGTGATTAATAATAATAATTAGCAGGGACCCGTGGAACAACCGCGCAATGCCGATTCAAGTCATCGAGCCCCCCCCCACTCCTAAACCCCAAGTCATCGACCCCCCCCCCCACTCCTAAACCCCAAATCATCGACCCCCCCACTCCTAAACCCAAAGTCATCGACCCCCCCCCACTCCTAAACCCCAAATCATCGACCCCCCACTCCTAAACCCAAAGTCATCGACCCCCCCCCACTCCTAAACCCCAAATCATCGACCCCCACTCCTAAACCCAAAGTCATCGACCCCCCCACTCCTAAGCCCCAAGTAGTCGACCTCCCCACTCCTAAACCCCGTCATCGACCCCCTCACTCCTGAACCCCAAGTCATCAACCCCCCCCACTCCTAAACCCCAAGTCATCGACCCCCCCCCCCCACTCCTAAACCCCAAGTCCTCTCAAGGAGAGGTAATTGAGGTAGAGAATTCTGTATGGAGAGAGATGAGAGATTAGAGATTGTAAAAACAGTATGAAGATCCTGGTGGGATGCCTTGATAGGGTTCATTTGGTGAGGGAATTGGAGGAAAGATGGTACATGAATAATTCAGAAATGCATCTCATGTAGTAAAGGAAGAGTATTTTTTGCCTTGTCCGGGATAGATTGGGTCCACGAACAGGGAAAGGGGAGAGCAGATTAGGATTTCCTCGATCTAATCCAGGATTGCTTTTTAACCCAGTTTGTAACTTAGCCCGCGAGGGGGAGTGCAGTGTTAAACCTTCTTTTAAATAATTATAAACGCACTCACTCTGGGACTAGCCTGGGTAGACATTGGGGGAGGTGGGGCAAATATATTTTGTGTGGTGGCTCGTAGTCCCCCATATCTCCAGCAGGGGTCAATAAGCTACTTGTACTGTGTCGTGTGCACAGGCGAAAATCGTCAGTTATCTCCCCCATCCCCTTTGCGGGGGGGGGGGGTGTTTTGTAGCACATGTGTAAAATTTTGGTGGAGATTGGCCCAAGTATTTTTTTGTTTTTTTTAATTCCCCTTTGATTTCCAAACCCACAGAGAATTGCTTTATTACCTCCGCCATCGGAGGTGAAAGACGTTATGTTTTCACCCCTTTCTGTCTGTTTGTTTGTTTGTTTCTGTACATGATATCTCAAAAAGTTGTGGATGGATCCAGATGAAAATTTGTGGACAGGTCCGGTGTGTGACAAGGACGAACTGATTAGATTTTGGTGAAGATCCGGATCCTACTAATATAATTTTTTAAATGATTCTTCACCATTGAGAGATTGGGCCAAAAACGATATAGAGCACAATATCTCAAAAACTTGTGGACGGATCCGGATGAAACTTGGTGGACATGTTGGGTGTGTAACAAGGAAGAATTGATCAATTTTGGTGAAGATCCAAATCCGGATCCAGTTCTCATAATTTTTTAAGTGATTCTTCACCGATGAAAGAGCGTGCTGAACCGATATAGAGCATGATATCTCAAAAGTTGTGGACTGATTCAGACGAAACTTGGTGGACAGGTTGGGTGTGTAGCAAGGACTAATTAATTTGATTTTGGTGAAGATCTGAATCTGAATCTGGAAACAAGAGTTATTTAATTTTTTTAATGATTCTTCACTATTGAGAGATATAGTACTGTATAGCATATTTCAAAAATGTATTGGTCCTGATATGTTCTCGTGGATCAGGCATTACTTGGCGGAGATATGTGCTCTACTGAGTGCCCTTCTAGTTTTATATTGTCGGATGATCCCAATAGAGAGGAAGAATAAGAAGAAGAGGTAGAAGTAGGGGAGCATTTAGGATCAAGTGACCACAACATAGCATGTGCAAGGATTCTGTTAAGAGTTAGAGTTTGGGATAGTCGAGGAAGGGTATTAAATTTCAGGAAGGCAAACATTGAGGGTATGAGGAGAGAGTTGGGTGATGTAGATTGGGAGATTCTAACAATCGGACAAGCAGCGTCGGAGAAATGGGAAACCTTTAAGGACCAAATGTGTAGCGTGCAGAATAGGTACATTCCAATGAGGTGTAAAACTAGAAGCAGAAAGAGGCCAGAGTGGTTGAGTAGTGAGATAAGGAGCGCTATTGAGGAGAAGCAGTAGGCATTTATTAGGTTTAAAATAACAGTACTGGAGTTAGATTTATATCACTATCGGAGTAAACAGAGGCAAGTTAAGAAATTAACTCAACAAGCCAAAATAGAGTATGGAGAAGGACGTGGCTAAGAATATTAAGCATAATAGCAAGGCTTTATTTAAGCATTTAAGGGGTACAGGTTAGGACCAGTGTTGGTCCATTGAGGAATAGCACCAGGAGAGTAGTTTGTGATGAAGATGAGATGGGAAGGTTTATTAAACAGGTATTTTGCTTCAACATTTACACAAGAACAGTCAGGAGAATTGCCAATAGCTGAGAGTATCTATCGAGTAGGTGAGGAAGGGCTTTTACAGAAGATCCAGGTTGGAGTGGAGGAAGTAAAGGAACAGCTCGGTAATCTAAGAGTAGATAAGGCTCCGGGTCCAGATAATATGCACCTGAGAGTATTGATGGAGGTGGCTGAGCAGGTAAGTGAGATGTTAACGGATATCTTTAGTAGTTTATTTGGAGAGAGCAATTGCAACACTGTTATTTAAGAGAGTGTCCAGAAAAGATTTGGGGAACTATAAGCCTGTTAGTTCAACTTCAGTTGCTGGGAGTGTTGGAAATGTTAATTCGGACCCTGATGAGGAGCCATTTAAATACATAGAAACTAATTAAAGGCAGTCAGCATGGGTTTTCCAATGGTAGGTCTTGTTTATTTCACAAATCTTTTAGAGTTCTATGAAGCAGTTTCTGATTGGGTGAATGAGGAAATGGCAGTGGACATTGTATATCTGGACGAGTGGTCTCCAACCAGTCAATCCCAGATTATTGAACAGTTGATCTTTCAAAAATAAACATAATTTTTTTTTAATACAGAGAGAGTGGGAAAGCCTAGATTCTGTACATTGGGCGTACTTATAACAACTGTGGCCGCCGTGGGTGCAAATGCAAACTGCTGGAGAGTTTTTTTTAAAAACCAAAAATAAAAAAGAACCCACAGGCCAATCAGAAATTCTTTGCTTTATTAAAACGAACCAATTATCCATCGGTGATGCAATCACTGCACTGCCACAGCCACCATACAGTTGTCAATTACTCATTGTCAAACCACTGAAACATGGAATAAGCTGGTTTCTATTTTTTTTTTCTTGTCAGCATTTCATTTTCTCTTGTTTCGAGGATGAATTTCCTGAAGGCAAAATTACGAGCAAGGAGCTATGGCCGTCTCAGAAGAGGGCAAAAACCTACAATTTCCACCAGGAATGGGAAAGTGAATTTCTTTTTACAAATGTCAGACAAGAGCATCTGTCACATTTGTCACCAGAGTGTAGCCTTGAGTAAAAGAGGTAATTTTGAACAGTATCACAAGACAATGCATGCAAAAGTTCAAGAAAATTTTCCTTTAAACAGCATGATTCAGACCAAGAATGTTGTGGAGTTAAAGCGAATTTTGAAAGTTCAACAGTCACTCTCTTCAAAAACTGTAGCTAAAGGCAAGGTGTCTAAACACAGAGGTGTCTTTTTGCATTCGCCATCTGCTGGTGAAACATAAGAAACCATTCACTGAAGGCAAAGTTATCAAGGAGGCCATGTGGTTGCTGCCGATACCTTGTTCAAAGACTTAACAACAGCCATCAAGAGCATGTCGCTTGGCACTTCAACAGCAGACAGAAGAATTGAATTGTTGTCCAATGACATATTTCAGTAAATACAACAAGACTTATCAGGCTGTGACTGTTTCTCACCACAGTTTGATGAATCAGTGGACATGATGGATCCTGCCCAGCTGATCGTTTCCATTCACATGGCATTCACAGACTCAATAACAAAGGAGGACCTTTTCACTCTTTTGCCACTCAGAGGACAAGAGGCGAGTTACAACGAATTAAAAAGGTATGCGACTGAGAAAAACATTCGGATCAAGAAAATGGTTTCAATCACAACTGATGGTGCACTGGCAATGCTGTGTGTCAATGCAGGCTTGATTGCTCTTTGAAGAAATTATCCTGAATTCCCCTCCTTTGTGAATTACCAGCTGTGCTATCCACCAAGAAGTGCTATGGAGAAAGGTTATTGACTTTTCTGTGTAATGACTGTCAAGATCGTCAACTCGATCTGTACCAGAGCTCTGCAAGATCCCTCGTTAAAATTGTTACTCGATGAGCTTGATGCCTCCTATGGTGAGCTCATCCTTCATGTAGATATGACGTGGTTAAGTCGAGGAAAAGTCCTCCAGAGATTATTAGGATCTGATCCCTGAAATTTTAACCTTTCTTAAATCAAGAAATGAGGTGTACAGCAAGCTGTCAGATGTGGTTGCTAGACTTGGGGTTTCTTTCAGACACAAGGGCGAAATTGAACGAGCTGAATCGTGAACTGCAGGGGAGGGACAGAGACTTGTCACATATTATAATCAATGCAGTGAATGCATTCAAGTTGAAACTGGGCCTGTGGTCCTTCCAGTTAAAGAACAACGTGACAGAGCACTTCCCAAATAGGGAGCAAATCCTACAAAATGTCAAAGAGAAAGGGTTCCATCCAAAAAAATTCTGTGACCACCTGAACCGTTTGGAAAAGGAATTTAACAGACTATTTCAGGAGGTAGACAAGATGGAACAAATCATTTTGTCTCAAATCCTTTTCTTGAAGTGGACATTTGAGAACTGACAGCAAACTTTAATCAGGTGTTTTAACAAGGAAGTGGACATGATGTGGAGATAATCACCATGCAAAATGACATAGAGCTGAAAACTAGGTCAAGGAACAAAGACTTTTGGGGACTTTTAAACAGAGAAAAGTACCTTCTTCTGACATCCTGTGCACTCAAGGTGAAGGCATACTTTGGTTCTACGCACTTCTGTGAGATGGCTTTTTCCCTGATGAAAACCATCAATTCCAAGTGTCGCACTCATCTAACAGATGCTCATCTGATGGACTGTATGAGAGTGGCCATTTCAAAATACAACCCAGACTTCAAAGCACTAACAGATAGTGTACATGCACAGGTGTCACACTAATAATAGGTGAGTGTTATGCATAGGGTACATTTTTTTTTTTTTGTGGTTTCAATGAAGTAGAATTTTATGGATTGATCTTGTGTTGCATTTAGGTTCTAAAAGTGATCTTGTGTTTAAAAAGATTGGAGACCACTGATCTAGACTTTAAGAAGGCATTTGATTAGGTACTACATAGTAGGTTGTTAGTTAAAGGTCCCATGACACACAAAAGTACTGAAATTGCATATATGTGTGTGTGTGTGTGTGTGTGTGTGTGTGTGTGTGTGTGTGTGTGTGTGTGTGTGTGTGTGTGTGTGTGTGTGTGTGTGTGTGTGTGTGTGTGTGTGTGTGTGTGTGTGTGTGTGTGTGTGTGTGTGTGTGTGTGTGTCCTATAGGAGTTTTTCATCGTGATTTCTGATCTGACAATTTTTTTCACAATACTCGTTTTGCAAAATGTAAAATTAAAAAAACAAACCTCTTTGGGAACGCCCCTAAAAATTCTGCCGAAATCTACTGAACAACGCGTAACCCACATGACGTCATCTCCAGAACAACAAAGGCTGCACGCAAATTACTCGGGTTGGTGGTATACGTGATTGTATTGGCTTCCTGTGTGTTTCCACATTCGAATGGTCGACTCAAATGCTTCGTTCATTTCTGCTTTTAAAAAATCAAACATTTGGTTTTGAATAATGGATGACATGGACTTTGATTTGTCTGGTAGCGACAATGAGTGTGAGAGAAATGAAGGATTTTGATCTGAATCGGATGGAGAATTGTCGGATAACGTAGTCGCGGGAGGTGAAGTTCAGGCAGCTGGAAATGGAATACGGCCTTACCAGTTCGAGCCCGAAGCAGGACAAGCAGAGGAAACTGGCGATGAAATTCCCGGAGTTCACGATGATCGGGAGGACATCGAAGGAAGACTCGGCAATAACAACTGGTTAGACTAAATCCTATTCGTAATTCAATAATGTAAATTCGACTTGCATACTGCTCGATATCAGAAATATTTTAGTGAGGTGACGTGATCAGCGCAGTGCAGTGGGCATGTTGCTCCGCGGCGAATGAATCGCAAGCAAGGCCAGCCCATGTCATCGGCCGTATCTCTCCGCGCATAAAACAAAGCAATCTCGCTGTCCGGATACGATGAAAACTTGTGTGCAGAACACAACTTGCGACACAATTGTCTAGAGTAGTCCAATAAATCTGACGTTCTGTTGCATTTTTATTTATTTTATTCCTGCTGTCGTCATGTAGCGCCAGTAGAAAACAATGAAGAAAAGAGAATAATAAAAGAAAGCTACAGCACGTCAGATTTATCGGACGACATTGCTTTTGATGATGGGTACTGCATCAGGTTTCAGCCTCCTCAACTTCTTCAAACTGAACAGCGAATAGAGCCCGTGATCAAAGTCACTGTCTTCGAAGTGGGCGCTGCAAATGACGCTCGTGTCGCTGGGGCCTTTCCAGTTTCCCCTCGTCAGCTTCACTTTAGATGTGCATATTCTCCGAAGATTCTCATCTTTCGGGAATACATGAAGGCTTACTTACACCGTCTTTGGTTGTATTGCTGCATCCTGCGACGATACATCTTGCAGGCATTTTCGAAAGGAAGGCTAAAACATAAAAACTTCCGCGCAACAATCACAGGAATTAAGACGATCAGTGAGATAGCAAACACATGTGCACAATGCATTTGTACGTACTTTATACGGCACGCGACGTCTAATCAATCGACTCTGAGCGAGTCGCGCTCTGGAGATGATGTCAACGGTCACGTGACTTGCGGTTTGCTGAACTCTACTTTTTTGAGGGGCAGGGCATAGCAAGTTGTGACAAGCACTACAAATGTTCGAAATATTGGTCTAATTATCCCATTGTTGATTTTATAAAAGAAACATGGGTGATTTCTTCACTAGGAAGGTCAAGTTAATATATAAATAACCAGAAACTTTTGAGTGTCATGGGACCTTTAAGGTTGAGGGCTTGTGGAGTTGCTAGTTAGGTAGCTAACTGGATTGGAAACTGTCTTTGCGATGGGAAGCAAAGACTGGCTGTGAGTACGATAGAACCAGTAATTTTCCACCATCACTGAAAACTGACGGAATTAACAGTATTTGTGACTTGAAATGGAAAACTGAATCTGACACGGAAAAAAACCAGAATATTGTGAATTACAAAAACATGTCAAGATTAGGTCCAATTACAAATGAACTATTCACTATATGGTTTTATTTTGTGTGTGATTTTCCATAAACACCCTCTTCCACAACATAAATATGAAAAGTAGTTTGAAAAAAAAATACACTGCAATTTGATGCACAAGGAATACCCTTTTATATGAGGAGCATGAGCACAGTCAAGGCTCCCGCTCATGTTAATCGCAGCTACTTCGGACAAACATCGCTGTGAATCTCTATTTCAATTGCTGGCGTTATTAAAGGCCCTGTCACACCTTGACGATTTAGCCAGCGTATGCCGATTTATGAAAAATTTGTCTAAAACGCTGGCACATGTCGAATACGTTAAGAGCGCACTGAAAAACACTGCCATACGTCGTAGTACGCTGTCTTTAAATGTTGTATTTTTGGGTTTTCCTCAAATTTTTTTCATGCTTTAAATTTTACGACGTATGCCGGCGTATGACTCACACGTTCCGCTACGCTGGCCATAAGTTGTAGGCACGTTATGCGATCGTTGACACGCGTCGAAACACGTTACTTGTAAGTTACTCATAAGTCGAAACACGTTGAGGTAATGTTTAGTGTACCCGAAACTTATTTCTAACCTATGAGTAATGTTTTGTAAGCACGCTACACGAAACGTTGTTCACACTTCGCAACACGTTACTTGAAAGTACTTCTACTACTACTACTACTACCAACATCGACATCACTAAATTCTCTCGAAATACTACTACTACTACCAACATCGACATCACTAAATTCTCTCGAACTACTACTACTACTACTAATACTACTAACATCGACATCACGGGATTCTCTCGAACTACTACTACTACTACTACTACTAATACTACTAACATCGACATCACGGGATTCTCTCGAACTACCACTACTACTACTACTACTACTACCAACATCGACATCACTAAATTCTCTCGAACTACAACTACTACCAACATCGACATCACTAAATTCTCTCCAACTACTACTACTAATACTATTACTACTACTAACGTCGACATCACTAAATTATCTCGAACTGCTACTGCTACTGACATTGACATCTACTCAACATGGAGTCTGGATAACTGATGGGTTCCTCTTGTGAAGCCCATTTGTATATACCAATTCCCCTAAACGCTGCCAATACGCCATTATACGGTAGCTGTAAGTTAGAAACACGTTCAGTAAGTTCTGTGGTCGTCCAGAAGACATCAATCAAATTCGTCGACATACGCCAATGTGCGTTTGAGATACGTTACACATAGGTTCAAAGCATGCTACACATAGGTTCAAAGCACGTTACTCATAGGTTAAAAATTAATTTTCGGGTATGCTAAACATTACCTCGACGTGTTTCGACTTATTTGTAACTTCCAAGTAATGTGTGGCCGACGTGTGTAAACGATCGCGGAGCGTGCCGAGAACTTATGCCAGCATATGCGGAACTTGTGAGCCATACGTCGAGTACGTCGTAAAATTTTTCAGCATGCTTGAAATTTCACGACGTACTCGACGTACCACGGAATATGCCAGCGTACTTCATTGTTTTTCAGCGTGTTTCTAATGTATACACAACTTACCCATACCGTATTCAATGTGTCCCAGCGTTTTAGACACATTTTCCATAGGTCGGCATACGCTGGCTAAATCGTCAAGGTGTGACTGAGATGTTGACACTTCCAATTTTCAGGCGGTTATGATTTAAACCGGCGTGCGGCAGGTTTTTAACAGAGAACGCCACGAGTTCATCGGCGATACGAGCAGCGCGCTATGACTAAGTTAAACTATCGTTGGGCATAGGTTGTGAACGCCAACAACAGGCTAAGCATTCGTTGGTATAAGTTATCTTAAACACAACGAAACGTTCTGTGCCCGTCACTAATATGTTATGCATACGACCAACACGTTATGAATACGACCAAACTTAAAAAAAACCTCAAAACCTCAGCGTCCGCCAACGTTTTACGTGCATTTTTATATGTTGCCATTCCTGGCTAAAACGTCAAGGTGTGACAGGGCCCTAAATACTGAATAAAACTCCATGTAACTAGATATATGTATATATATATGTATATATATATGTATATATATATATATATATATATATATATATATATCTATCTGGGGAGCCCAGTCAAATTGAAGTTCAATTGGAAATTCGTCTCACTTTGTTGAAAATATGATCGCCGGCGAAATCAAAATGTCGGTCATCACAAATGATTTTTGACAAAACCAAAAATACATGCAACTTTGGAGAAGCTTTATTTTTATGGTCAAAAATTGTTGAAATATGTAAGGGATTCTCTACAATAATCAAAAAGCATCATAAACAAATCTTCTGGTGTGTTTATCGTCTGCATACCTCCTTTGTAGGTGAGCATACATGGACATCGTAATCAGGATTCATTTGGTTTCAAGTGCTACATCCCATGGATCCGCTTTCCCCATTTTTCCCATTCTTCCATTTATAGGCTGTGGCATTCTTGATTGGTCAAAAAAAAACAACGCATGAAAAGCCATTGGCCAATCAAATACAACGACAAACAACACGCATGAAAAAAACATCGGCACAGCGTGTTTACTTTGTGTGTGCATGCTGTGGGGGAGTTCGCAACATGGAGTGTTGCACACGTCTGCCGGTCGACAAAATCAAAAATTTCATCACTGTCCTTGATCAGGCCATGGAACGAATGCTCAACAAATTCTTAGTTTTCAAGTTTCGTTCCATACCTCCGAGGCACAATGCAATACACAATATATAATACAGGGAAAGTCAAGAGGGGCTGGAGGAGAGGGGGCTGGAGGAGGGGCTGCGGGCTGAGAGGGGGTGGGAGGACGGGCTGCAAGCCAATGAATGGGTTTATTTTATTGTGGAAGTAAAGGTTTAAAAAAAAATTTTTCTTTTTTTTTCAGATTTTATTGTGGAAGTAAAGGTGAAGTCCGAGTTCATTGATGATTACTCCTCATGTGTCAAAGGTATGAATAACAACAATAATAATAATATAATTAATTATCCTCAGTGATAGTGCTAATCACACAAATGCATTCCTGAGTAAGAAACAAATTATCCAATGGTTTACAGGTGAACCTCATTTGGGAACGATGGAAACTTTCCAAAGTTGTTTTCAGATTTCCCAGGATGTTTTGAGCAATGAGCATATAAAGCAGGAACCATGTGATTCTCCTCCCAGGGAGTCCAGCAAAGCTGTTCAGCTGCTCGAGGGTAAGCTTAGCTTCATGGAGAACACATGAAACTGTTTATACTTGTTTTTTTTATGATTAACCCTTTGAGAACCACAAGCATCTTGAAAGTAATTTTCAGATAAAAGTCGAATTTTACTTTTAATTTGGCTGTAATAATCATGATTATAAAGCTAATTTCCTTGTATATTAAGTATTTTAGAGTTAATGCATGGGCCACATATGTCCCATAGCACAGATATTGACCAAAAAAAAATTCAGACCAATAAAAAAAAATCTGCTTCAACATTTCGGTGCTCTCCCTCTGAATAACCACTGTATAAATAAATATGTCAGCTGTTTTGTATTCTTAAGGAATCAATTGAGACTCAAGAGTATGCATGATGAAAAATACGTTATTGTAATTCAAAAAAAAAATAAAAGTAAAATTATGAAAACGACAAAAGCTGTTCCACAGTGTTCGCTACAATGTTTGCCAATGTACAAATATATGGTAATTGAAAATTGCAGGGAAAAAAATCGAGGATACCACTTTAAAGTTTTGGGACATATGTGTCTCTTGGTCCTAAAAGGGTTTAATTATTTCATTCCAAACTCTGTGGAATAACAGATCCATTAAATTGTGGTTGACCAAGTGGTCTTGTTCATCTTCACGAGACAGCAATATAATTGATTGTAAAATACCCAGAAATCTTTCTGTACTTTGATCATTCCTGAGTAAAGGCCAGAAATACAGACACATAAAGCCAAAATTGAAAGGTCTGTTTCACTAAATACACACTTTATAAATATCATTGGAAATAACTAATCAAGTGAGGATACTGGGATTTGATAGGTTTGAAAGACAGGTTTATGATGATCTAAACATGTGAAATGAGAGGTGTATTCAAGTTCTTTGCATCACGCCAAACAAATCGCTCACAACCCATTCAAAATCTTGTGATCGAGTTCCACAATGTTACCCTCGCCTTCACCATTTTGGATGACTTACTGTGGAAGTATATATCCCTGACAATATCTGCTGCTCTTCCTTCGCTCCAATTGGTTCTTCTGACCACGTCCTTATTAAAGTGGACATCTCTCTGGCTGTTATCAGAGAACCACCTCACCGCCGTCGAGTCTGGCATTTCACTCAAGCCGACTGGCAGGGTCTCCGAGCAGCCATCAAACTTACAGACTGGTCTCCTATCACTACTTTCTCAAACATCAACTCATCCTGGGAATTCTTTCAAAGAAACTTGCTCTCCCTCATGCACAGATTTATCCCCTCTCGTGTTCAGTTGTCTTACCCTTCCTCCCGCCCTTGGTTTACTGAAGCTTGTGGCGAGGCAGTTGTCCTGAAACAACTTGCCTTTGCCTCATGGAAAGCAAACCCAACTGAGGGCAATCTCAGTTCTTTCCACAAAGCTCGGAACAAGTGTGTAGCTACCCTCAGGAGAGCCAGAAAACAACATCTTTCTCATCTCAAGTCTGAACTCTCAAACCTCTCTCCCTCCTCAAAATCCTGGTGGCGTTTAATCAAATCTGTTTCTGGTGTATGTTCCCCCTCCATCCCCTCCCTTACCTCAAATGGCCGCACTGCTGATTCCACACGTGATAAAGCTGAATGTCTAAACTCGGTGTTTGCAGCTAAATCTTGTGTCCCAAACCCATCACTATCTCTACCCACTTTACCCAGTCGCACCCAACTGTCCCTGGACTCTGTATCCTTTTCTCCTGACAAGGTGGAGAGCTTGCTTTCAAACCTCGAGTCAGATTCTGCAACCGGTCCAGACGGCATCAGCCCACGTGTCCTCAAAGCCTGCTCTTCTGCTCTTGCTCACCCTCTCTCTGTTCTATTCACCCTCTCATTTTCCCAAGGTCATCTGCCATCTGCTTGGAAATCTGCTAACATCACTGCACTGCATAAAAAAGGTGCAAAAACAGATCCCTGTAACTATAGACCAATCAGCCTTCTCCCAATCATCAGCAAGGTTATGGAATCCATCATCGCTTCCAGACATGAAATCCTTCCTCTTCTCCAATGGCTTGATTTCCAATCATCAATTTGGTTTCAGACCAGGTCACTCTACCCTAGATATGCTGCTACTGCTCTCCCATCAATGGATGGAGGTCCTCAATGCCAGACAGGAAATCCGAGCCGTATCCCTGGACATATCACGTGCTTTTGACACAGTCTGGCACCCTGCCCTACTCACCAAACTCTCTTCCCATGGTATTCAAGGCCATCTCCACTCATGGCTCGCAGACTTCCTCTCCTGTCGCAGTCAACGTGTGGCCCTAAATGGAGTTCTTTCATCCCCTCTTCCTGTGCAGGCTGGAGTTCCTCAAGGTAGCGTTCTGGGCCCTGTTCTTTTTCTGGTTTTCATCAATGATCTCTCGGACTCTCTGGAAAATCCTCTATTTCTCTTTGCCGATGACTCAACCCTCTGCCGTACCATCTGTCATCCCTCAGACCGGCAAGCAGCAGCTTCTTCGCTCACTGCAGATCTGGATAAAATCACAAACTGGTCCAACACGTGGAACATGTCTTTCAATCCAGACAAATCTCACACTCTCACTATGTCTCTTCGAAAGGACCGTTTACAAAACCCCCCATCCACTTTCTCAACAATCCTCTGGAAGAAGTCTTTTCTTTCAAGCTTCTGGGTCTCACTATCTGCCATGACCTTTCCTGGGAAAGTCACATTTCCAACCTTGCCTCAAAAGCCAGTCGCCGACTGGGAATCCTCCGTCGTGCAAAGTCCTTCCTCGGCCCTCTTGAGCTCCTGACCACTTACAAAGCTTTTGTCCGTAGCCTGATGGAGTACTGCTCTCCCTCTCTGGGCTGGTGCTCCTGCCTCCCACCTTTCTCGACTTCACGCTGTCGAAACCAGGGCTTTTAAGATCATTGGCATCTCCCGCAATGAAGCTGAGTCTTTGGGCCTCTCACTCAATCACCGCAGGTTGGTCGGTGGTCTTTCTGTCTTCTACCGACTCCTCTCCAGCCTTGCCCCCCTGCTCTCTCTGCGATTTGTCCCAACCACATTTCCACAGGGGCGCTCCAAGGTCCGCCAACAACCCCCTTCTGGTAAAACTACCAAAATCACGAATCACTGCTCATCTTCACTCTTTCATTCCTCTTTTTCCCGCCTTTGGAATAAACTTCCTCACTCTATTCTTTCCCATTCTTCCCTTCAGGCTTTCAAAACAGCTGTTCACCACCACCTCTTATCTTCCCCCATCCAAATCCTCGATCTTTTCTACCCCCGATAATCCACCCAAGCCCACTTCCTTCAATTCTCCTGCTTTCCTTCCTGAAAGTCCCTTTAATGTCCATCTTCCCCTCGCCATGTTCCCCGTCCCATCCCCATCCCTCTCCCTTCCACAGTTCACCTGTGTCTGTTCCCCAATGTTTTGTCCCTTCCACTCCCGCCCCTCTTGTCTCATGCCTCCTTGCTGTGAGTTGTGTGTTAGCTCTCATACGAGCCTCGACCAAGGTATAAAAAAAAAAAAAAAAAAAAAAAAAAAAAAAGTACTTTCTGCAACTCAGTTATGTAAAGCCTGTATCTCACTGGGCTGCGACAGCTCGCGACTAGTTGGAGACACCAAATTGCGATAAAACAGCGATAATTTTCACTTGGAATCACACTGAATTTATACTAAAACATATTTGCGTATGTCTCACGAATATCGCACGAATGTCCCACGAACTCCCGGCAAAATTTGGGATGAACTTCGCCTGGAGTTCGCATACATGTCACACGACATTCGCGCGACGTTCAGGTGACAAAACTGAGAATTTTTTGGCATATGCAACTGTTGCGCAACGATCACACGACGGTCGTGCGACCATCGCGCAAATGTCGTGCAACAGTCGCACGACAGCTGTGTGTGACAATTGAGAAATCGGGACCATATGTATATGAGGCCTCTCCCTTCCAGCAATCATATTGTCATCAGACGTCAAGCGAGATGGACCGCAGTGAAGAAGTGCAGAACCTGAGAGGTTGTTGGACTCTGTTAGAGTAGTAGTAGTATACGGCAAGTTTATATATAGTAGTATACGGCAAGTACTGTTAGAGTAGTAGTAGTAGTAGTAGTGCTTTTACTCAGAACAAGGGAGAAAGAGGACAGACAATGCTGGTTTTACAATTTGGACTATGAGTTTTTTTTTTTTGTTGTTGTTGTTTTTATAGTCATATCTGGATTGAAATATTGTGAATCTATCTACATTACATTGCATGGATAACATGTGGATTTCTATGTATATATTAAATTGAGTAGACAATACATTGTGCAAATTTCTGATTAATTTCTTTTGAAATAACAGAACAACATATTGTAGCAAAATACTTCAATAAATGAATCATGACCTTAGTTATGTCGCAATTTCTTCCGAAAATATTCTCGATTGAATCGCAGTTTTGTCGCGCTCTCAGGGGTCCCAGGACAGATTATCATTTTTTTCTCCAATCAGTCACAATTTAGTTTCATAGGTCGCCAATCCCTCAGGCCGAGGTCACATTTGCCACGGCGGCTGTGGGGTCTCTAAAATCTACGGCCACTAGCAATTATACGGCGGCCGCAGGATTTCCACGGTCACACAATGTAGCAGTCACATATGTTTTTATTTTTCGGGGAGCCGCACGGCGTATTTATAAATTGTGGAGACCGAAAACGTGGGGTTGCCGTACGGTCTTTGTTTTGATGTCGCACTGTGACCTTAGGGCGTTCCTGCTGCGGCCATAGAATTTTCAAGGCAGACGCAAGGTGCCGGCAAGGCGACCGCAGGGGGACCGCAGGGGGGCCCTAAGGTGAACGTTCGGCCAGACGGACGGTAACGAATGGGTTAATTTAAAAAAAAATTTTACCAGTTTTTTTTTCCGGCTTGTCGAATTGCTACGGCGAACGTAGAAACTCTGCGGCCGCCGCACGTTTCTGTCAATTCAGAGGGCGTACGGCCACCGTATCCTCGCCGTAGAGCAAATGTGATTTAGGCCTTAGGTCTTAGAAATTGTGGAGCCCGAAAACGTGGGGTTGCCGTACGGTCTTTGATTTGATGTTGCAAGGCGAACGTGCGGCCAGACGGACGGACGGTAACGAATGGGTTGAATTTTTTTTTTTTTTTCTTACCAGTTTTTTTTTTTTTTCGGCTTGTCGAATTGCTTCGGTGAACGTAGAAATGAAAAAAAGTTATAACTCCGCGTTATAATTCCACGGTGACCTTACGACCTGTAAAATATAGCCAAACGGCGTAGGGCCACCCTGAGGCCACCGCAGAAACTCTGCGGCCGCCGCACGTTTCTGTCAATTCAGAGGGCGTACGGCCGCTGTATCCTCGCCGTAGAGCAAATGTGACTTAGGCCTCACAAAGTTGTCTCACATTTGTCACACCTTCTGACTCACGGAAACTAAATTGAGAAGGGTTTGAGACCGGTTCGAGACAACCGTGATGACTCTGTGACTATTTTGAGAGAAAATTTGTCGCACAAATTTTTTGAACATGTTCAAAATTCAAGCGACACCAGAGCGACGTCGTGCGACTCACGCGAGGAAATTGAGACCCACCGCGAACGTTTCGAGACATTTTGGAGAATCCCGTTCGCATTTTGTCACGAGCTGTCGCAGCCCAGTGAGATACAGGCTAACAATCTCAAGCACATTGTTATGTGTCAACCTTAGGGCACCGCAGAGAGTCCACTAGTAACACAGAGGGTGTCGCAGCAGAAAATATATAGAGACCGATATGCCCTTAGTGTTGTTTTATGTGCCAAGCAGGCAAAAACCCTGCCTCCAGGAATGACAACGAGCAGACCACGCTCCTGGGGAGGATGATGGATGGGCATGATGTCAGAAGGAAAGATGAGGATTGAGGCAGTATCTGCGGTCAGGACACAAAAAAACAGGAGTGTGAAGTGAGGTCCTGAGAGGTACAGATTGGAGGCAAAAAGGATCTCGCTCGCTGGTTTCTCCTGAAACACCTACATACTACACAATGGCCTGGCAACTCCGGACGAATCTGGTAAAAGGGAGGGGGTAGTATTGTGGCTCTGTGAAGCCAGCACTCCCCACCCCTCAAGCAATGGCACCCAACATATGGGCGTCCCAAGACAGTTATTTCATTAATATTCCTTTTAGTAGTCTGTGGGCTTATGTAAAAAAAAAGCAAAATTTTGTGTAGATTCTTTGCACCCATGTTTAAACACATCTATAAACTTCACTGATTCAGAAAAAAAGGGTGCTAGTTTTTCCATTAGCTTTTAGGGCCTCCATTTTGAATTTCAAAATGGCTGCCGTTTTTACCCTATATGTATGATTTTTTGGTATTTAACGTTATTTTGAACATATAATTCAAAGTGTGTGCAAATAGAGTTTGGGTACCAAATGCATTGTAGTTGAGACAACTGTTCATCTGAACTCTGTTTGCATGGATATCAACAGGTTTGATGTTAATGTCAAGAAATATTGGGATGAATGTGACACTTATTACTGGTATCTGACAAATATTTTCTGCTTGCAATATGATGCAAAGCCACTGTGAACCAAATAACTTACTGCTTTATTTCAGAAGACCAAAAATGCACAGTGGACATCCCATCCTATAAAATACTTAAGGCATTGAAATTTATGGCAAATTGTTAATTTCACTTTTGGTTATGATTCCAGATTAACCATGGCGTTCTGTGGAGAACCATCATGTAAGAAGCATGCAACTGCACCTTCCATTGACTTTCGAATCTGCTTGTTGTGTCAAGGAGACAAGTTCACTGACATTAAAGGTGTTCATCAACTGGAGCATCTGTGACTACCAGAACTGGAATCATACCAATCATTGTTGGACTGTATAAGCAAGAGGGCTCAATATCAAAACCCTGAGTATGTTCCTTTGCATCAACAACTGAGTGGCATATCTGGAAAAGAACTGAACAACCAATATGCAGTGTGGCACAAATCATGTCATGGTAAAGCAACACACAAGCAACACATTGAGAGGCAAAGCTAGATATGACAAAGCAGTTTTATCTCAAGAATCAAGTGTATTGTCATACAGCAAAGTCGGTGGTCGCCCTCCCGCATCACAAACATCTAACACCCCAAAGCAAGCAACTCCTGCATCTACCAGCACACTAACAGAATCTCGTTACCCTCCATTCCAAAAGGAACACTGTTTCTTCTGTCAAAACGAGAAGATTTGTGGTGGTAAAGGCCCGGTCACACCTTGACGTTTTAGCCAACGCATGCCGATTTTTTTTTTTTGATTTTTTTTTCTAAAACGCTGGCACACGTTGAATACGTTATGGGTAAGTTTTGATAACATTGAGAGCACGCTGAAAAACACTGCCATACATCGTTGTACGTTGGCTTTAAACGTTGTACTTTTTGGTTGTCCTCAAATTTTTTCATGCTTGAAATTTCACGACGTATGCCGGCGTATGACTCACACGTTCCGCTACGCTGGCCACAAGTTGTAGGCACGGTCTGCGATCGTTGACAGACGTCAACATATGCTACTTGTAAGTTAATCATAAGTTGAGACACGCCGAGGTAATGTTTAGCGTACCCGAAACTTATTTCTAACCTATGATTAACGTGTTGTCGGCACGTTACGCGATCGTTACCACACATCGACAGACGTTACTTTTAAGTTACTCATAGGCTGAAAGACGTCGGTATAATGGATCGTCCTTGCGTCAGCGTCCACGGCCATGGCCAGGACACTTATTGCAGCATTCTTCAAACTTTTCTTCGGCATGACGAGGATGTTCACACTTCGATGTCTAGCTTGGCTATGATTCCAATTGTCCATCGGCAGCGTCTATTTAAAATAGTCGAGTTTGAGCGTTTTAACACGTTCAGAAGAAACGCTTCAAATTTCCAAACCCCAGCGTTAAAAAACAAAGGCGAGTGACAGCAATTTAAATCGTTCATTGTAAACAATGAAACTAGCTGAGTGGTACCGTTTAAAAGTCGTTGAGTGTAAAAAAAAATCCAATTGTTGAGCGCAAGCGTCTACTTTCAACAGTGGAGATGCAGCCATTTAAATCATTGAGTTTATCATTTAAATCGTTAAACGCAAGGACGATCCATCATAACCCACACCCTCCCCCTCACACTCACCTACTACTGCCAACATGAACAAACTACTACTAATACTAATACTGATACTGATACTGTTACTGCTGACATGGACATCGACTCAAAAAGGACTCGAAAACACTGTTGGGTTCCCCTTTTATGAGCAGCATTTCTATATACCAATTCCCAAAACCGCTGGGAACACGTCTTTATATGGCAGTTGTAAGCTAGAAACACGTTCATTTTTTTTTTGTCGACCGGAAGACGTCATTGGAATACGTCTACATACGTCGATGTGTGTTGGGACGACGTAAAGAATTGGTTCAAAGCACGTCAAACATAAGTTAGAAATAAGTTTCACGTAAAAAAGACATTACCGCGACGTGTTTCGACTTATGAGTAGCTTATAAGTAGCCTTTGTGGACGTGTGTAAGCGTCCACATATCGTGTGTAAAACTTATCCCCATCGCATGCGGAACGTGTGTCATACGCCGAGTACGTCGTAAAATTTTGAACATGTTTAAAATTTCTTGACGTACTTTACTTACTACGACGTATGATAGCGTACTTTCGCGTTGTACTCACGTATACCAAACTTACTCATACCGTATTTGACGTGCCCCAACGTTTTAGACACATTTTTCTTAGGTCGGCATACGCTGGCAAGATCGCCAAGGTGTGACCGCGATGTTGACACGACCATTTCTACGGCAGTTATGATTCGAATCGTTGTGCGTCAGCCTTTTAATAGGCTACGTCACGACATCGTCGGCGATGCGTGCAACGCACTATGCCTAAGTTAGACTATCGTTGGGCATCGGTTGTGTAGGCCGACAACAGGTTCAGCATTCGTTGGTATAAGTTATCTATAACACAACGAAACGTTCTGTGTCCGTTACCAATGCGTTATACATAAGACCAAGTCGCTATGAATACGTCCGAATCTTTAAAAAAAAAACATCAAAAGTTCAACGTAAGCCAGCGTTTTACATACATTTTAATACGTTGCCATCGCTGGCTAAAACATCAAGGTGTGACCGGGCCTTAAGACAGAACGCCTTATTACTTGTCGAAGTGTCGATATTGGAGTGTCAATCCAAAACATAGTTGATGTTAACGGGAATGAACAATGGAAAGTAAACCTGGCAAACATCATAATTGATGGCGACTTTCTTTCAAGGGACATTAAATATCACAAAAATTGTCATACCATTAACTGGCGCAAGTACATACAAGCCAAAGAAAGAGTCAGCAACAGAGAACATCAGGCAGAAAATACAGTGGAATTTATTTCTGCAGAGATCGAGTTCAGTGCTGAATTGCAGGAATCCATCGATCAAGGAAGCATCCCACTACAGACAAGAGCACAGTGATAAAGCTTCTGGAAGATCTGGTGGCCAATGACACAGCTCAAGCTTCTGCACAACTTGCCGAGTTTGAAGAGGGATCTGAGACATGTCTTGTAGTTGATGGAATGGGAGTGGTACAGGAATTAATGGCAGTCAAAAATTTCAAGACTTGCAAAGAACTTGCAACATCCTTTGTCACTCTCATTGACTCAAAGGCTTGTGGATATTGTCAAGTGCGAGTTATATTTGATAATTACACCAAGAATGCATCACTGAAGGAGCAGACTAGAGAGCGGCGGAAAGGCAAGCTGAAGGGAACTAAATCCTACATTGTTCAAGACTCAACAGGCATCAAAGACAAAAAGATGTTTCTCGCCAGCAGCAGCACAAAGGTTTCACTAACTCTCTACCTTTCCCATCAGCTCATCCACTACAGTACTGTCAAGGTTATGACTGCAACACAGAAAGAGGTCATGACGAATTATGAAGTTGAAACAATGAAATGGTGTCAGCACACAGGAAGAGGCAGACACTCATAATTTATCATGCTGTAGAAGTTGCAAGCAATGGAATGAATGTCCACATATATTCATAAGACACTGATGTGCTACTTTTGGCTCTACGAAGTACACCACTACTTGGCAACCATTCTGAAATAATCATGGGCACAAGCGAAAGACGACGGAAAGTTTTCCTACAGCCTATATATGACAGGCTTGGCCCAGAGAAATCAGCAGCTTTGATCAACTGGCATGCTCTCACAGGCTGTGATACGACAGGACATATACAAGGGAAGGGAAAGAAGGGGTGCTTTACAACTTTCCTGAAGGCAAGCCCCACCATTTTGAGAGCACTAGCCGACCTTGGTGAAGGGGATGAGCCATCTGAAGAAGTTCTTCGTGGTTGTGAAGACTTTCTTTGCTCTCTTTTTTTTCTCCAGTTGGAGTCCACTTTGGGCAAGCAAAGATGTTGAGATGGTTTTTGTTCAAGCAACTCACAGATGAACAAGGAGTTGACAAACTGCCACCGACTCAGGGAGCATGGATTGAACATATATACGCCGTGCCCATGTCCAGTGTAATATCTGGAGCCAGGATATGGCATTGAACCCAACTTTTCTTAACCCTTTGACCTTGGGGTGGCGAAACCAAGACAAAAAGCTACCGATTGTTCTTTCTCAGGTTGCACCAGCTCCAGTCTCAGTGCTGCAGCTCGTCAGGTGTAACTGTGAGAAATCAAAGTGTTCAAGAAGGTGCTCATGCAGAGGAAACAGTGTGGTCTGTACCAAACTTTGCAAATGTGGTGGGGAAGGCAACAGCTGTACGAACATACCACCACCAAGGATTGGCGAAGATCTAGAAGATGATTGAGGCAATGACAATTATAAATGTTTAATCAGCAACATTGACACTCCTGATTCATACATGTAGCATTTTCATACCTTTGAAAAAAAACTTATCCATCTTTTAATTGTATAACCACCCAAATAAATTTATATTGAATTACATGCTCTATATTATTTCTGTTAAATGTTTTGGAGGATTGGCAAAGAGTGTTCCAATCATAAATATGTTATTATTGGAATCCTCCTGTGCCAAAACATATGATTAGACACCAAAAACATCTTTTGTCTATTGGTTCAAAAGTAATGGCATTTTACATAGAAAACCCCCAAAATCAGGTGGCCATATTGAATTTTTTTCCAATATTTACAGTATTTCTAGTGCTCAGTTTGCTTCTAATGAATCTTTGTCCCCTTTATGAGTTCAGATAAAATAAAATAAATATTGTATGACATTTGAATGAATAGTTATGGTTAATTTGCAATATTATTTTTAAAAGAACATTTTAGGCGGTGGCCATTTTGAAATTAAAAATGGAGGCCCTAAATGTTAATGGAAAAACTGGCACCCTTTTTTTCTAAACCAGTGAAGTTTCTCGATGTGTTTAGACATGAGTCACGAATCTACCCCAAAAAATGACAAATCCAGAAAATGTTACAAAAGCCCACGGACTATAGATAGCCCTTCCCTTATGTCCACTGGGTTTATGGGAGAAAATGCGTTACGAGGGCTTTTAGGCAGGTCTTTATTCTTATCCTTTACTTATTTTACTTCACCCACGACCCCTCTATCACGCAAGCATGCACATTGCAATAGGCAGTTCATTAGTATATGCGTGCCATTTCCCATTCAAACCATATGCCATTACCCAACTGACGTGCACCTCAGACCTTCGCCGTACTCAAACCCCAATGCTACAACATTTCTACAACCATCATAATGCCTTCAAAAAATCCCCACATCATCAGACCCTAACTCAAACTTGCCTACACTCACTATTGATGCCACGACCACCACAAGCGCCTCCATCGCGAACTCTCCGCACTACAACCACAATGTCACACCACTGTTGTTATCGCTCAACCACAATCACCACTAACAACCACCACCACCACCACCTTTTGGGACCAGCAGGGATGAGGAGGAGCATTCCTGGCAGAGCCGCGTGACTAAATACCCCCACCCTATGTTGATCTTGGAGATGAGTTGTGTGGCAAAGTGCGGAGCGAATAACACTATTTCCAGTGCAAAATCCTCGCCTGGGCGGGGCCAAAGCCATGGTAAGTGCCTGTGTGCCAATGAGGACGCTGTAGCACACCCATCGCTCTGCCTGTTCCGCTCTCAAGCGCCGACCCTGCTGGGAAAATATAAAAGAGGTCTCTCTCGCCCAGCCCACCCTCTTCCCTGCTCTGCTTTCTTATCTGGCACGCCCGCTCTCCTCTCATCATCTGGCCCACCCTTTGTTCCTGGGGTCACGGAGCAGAACTGAGTCCACGTCCGAGCCAGATGCCAGGCGCCAGGCAGTGTGCAGTTTACCTTATTAGGCATTACACGAACAGACCTCTTCCACTCTCAGTAGTCTATCCTCTCACATGTTCTTTTCTTTATTTCCAAAACCCCCTGACCTACATCTTTACACTTTCCTCTTTGCACCTCATCGGCAATCACCGCTCCCATCATTTTGCACCTCCTCCGATCACGCACCTTAGACACCCTCAGTTTTCCTCCGCTCCGAAGACACTGGGGAGCGTAGGGCCATCGGCCACACCAGGTACAAAAGAGGTCGCAAGCACCTGATACTTTCTCTCTTTTTCTTTGCTTTCAAACTTCCCTCGGGGTATTATGGTGATTGTGCCTGCACTGTTAATATATGATAAGATTGTAGAAGTTCTTAATAACAAGTTATTTCTGCATTGTGTCTTGTTCCTTTGTAAATATTTGCACGTCCTTTTGCCTTACCTGCCTGAAATATACTTGCTTGTGTTATAAATGTACCCAGTTCGTCATGTCTTTTCCTCTATTAGTCCAGTATAGTCCATCCGTCATCTAGCCGGGAAGTTCTATCCCTACACAATTTGCTCTTGTAAGTCAGTGTGTACTTCTTAACAGCTATGCTTAACTGCACCTGATACGGTAAGTTAACTTAGGTAAGCATTGAGGATACGAGAGCCCCCCCTCCCCCTTGATGCTACCAATCCACCGGAAATGGTAACATGCGAAATATTGCGAACCCTGCCAGGATGGGCAGTACCAATCGGCGCTCGTGGTTGATTAGCAACTCGCCGACACACGGAGTTACCCGTATTCGGGAGGAACTCCAGCACTTCCCCTCATTGCGAAACTCCAACCCTGGATCCATAATAATGGCACGATATTTTATAAAAGTTGTGCACGAGTTATGACAAAACTAGTTGTGGTAATGATGAGTTAATGAGACTCTGCAATGCCTTTGGTGTTTGACTCGCTGGCACTAGCCCAAGCAGCTGAACTTGCGAACCAAATTAAATAAAATAAAGAAAAGATTATATTGTTACACAGTTAACTAACACACTAAAGTATCAGAGCAACAAACATAACGGAGGGGTACATATTTCATTTTAACTAAGTATGGGCGAATAAGAAGATCTTTTACCAAGCCCAGATGTGCTTGGGCCAGTGTGGGGATTACACATTTGTTATTATTATTACCATATGGTTTGAAAGTCATCTGGTTTGAAATATTCGCTTTGAGCATTTACTGGTGGATTCACGAGAGCACTTTCCCAACATTGGGAAAGGCAAACAATATATTAACTAGAAGGGCACTCGGTGGAGCACATAACTCTGCCACGAAATGCCTGATCCACGTGAACATATCGGGCCCAATTCATTTTTGAAATATCATATTATACAGTACTATATCGTTTTTGGCCCTATCTCTCAATGATGAAAAATCACTTTAAAAATCAAATAATTCTCGAATCCAGATCCAGATCTGGAGCTTCACCAAAATTGAATCGATTCGTCCTTGTGACACACCCAACTTGTCCACCAAGTTTCATCCGAATCCGTCCACAACTTTTGAGATATCGTGCTATATATCTGTTTCGCCCTATCTCTCAATGGTGAAGAATCACTGAAAAAATTCTAGTTGTCGGATCCAGATCCAGATCTTCAAAATCTAATCAGTTTGTCCTTGTCACACACCGAACCTGTCCACAATTTCATCGGGATCCGTCCACAACATTTTGAGATATCCTGCACGCAGACAGACAAAAAGGGGTGAAAACATAACCTCCTACACCTTTGGTGGTGGAGGTAATAAGTCTTTTTAAAGATATGTTACAGTTGTAAGGAATTAACAAGACCATAGTATATTTGAACAGAGATTATATTCCACTCACTCATGGCCTGCCACTATTGACTCACCAATCTGCAAACATATTGAGTTCTGACTTTGTCATTGTGAGAAACCTGAGAAGCATATTTTATTCTGCAGACAATTCAAATCTTTATCTCAACTCTACCTCAGCACACATGAACCATTCCGTATAAAGTGAAATATCATTGTACATCACACCATTCAAGTTCGATCTCATCTCATCATCTCACCCATTGTACACGAGCTTTTACTATGACAGCATTCTTGATTCGATTGGTTCATGGGCTTCAAGAAAATATAGAGGAAGGTCTGCAGCAGCCATAAATAAGCACATCACAATTTAAAGAAACTTGTAAAATAATAAAAAACTAAACTTTTAACCTTTTTATTTTCCCAAAACAGCAAGGTGGGTGAGGGAAATAAATATTACATACTCTGCCTGAAGTCCCCTGCAGCATTGTCATGTAGGAGAAGGATAAGACGATCCTTTACTTCCTTGCCTTGAACTGCAGAGCAGATCTTTCCTGCTTGGAGAGGAAAGTATCAGATGGCATCTTCTTCTGGAATATTCTTGTCTTGTAGGCGTTAACAACCTGCGGCATAAATCCCTTTGCCTCGATCAGTTCCATGAGCTGCAGTGGGTGTTTTTTTGCAGCATCATGGTCTGCTAATGCTGCTTCCCCAACTAATTTTACATGATGGAGGCCGAATATTATTTTGAATTTCTCAAACCAGCCCGTGCTGGTGTGGAATTTGTGGGCAGCCGTGGTTGAACTAGAACCTTTAGACCCGGGTGCCTCGTGGAAACGTTGGTAAATCTGCAATGATTTCTCCCACATCACTGGTCCACTCAAAGTTACTTTTTTCTGTGTTTGGTCCTTGATCCAAGCATTAAGTGCTTTTTCCATCCTTTCGTTGAGGATCACTGGACTGGAATGAAACTTTTCTGTTTTGCGAAGCGCTGGAGGAAACACTTTCACAGATATTTGACTCGCTTTCATGCACGACGTTCGAACCTTTCTCTGCGTTTTGGCACAACCAATTTTACCCATCGTTTTACATTTGGGCTCATTAAAAATGATGCATGGGAAACAACAAAAGCTTCGTAATGGGAGGTAATCTTACACACGGACACAAATGATGACTCGTCACAGCTCAAAAACCGGGATTGGCTGGAATCCGCGATATTTGAGGGTTTACTGTATTTCGTTTTTGGCCAAAGTCACTCAATGGTATATAACCATCTAAAAACTTCTTGTATCCGGATCTTTACCAAAATCTAAACGATTTGTTCTCACACACCCAACCTGTCCACCAAATTTTGTGCTCGTCCATAACTTTTTGAGATATTGTGCCACATATCGTGTTTGGCTGCACATCTCAATGATGAAGAAATGCTTTCAAAAATTAAAACATTCTCTTATCTGCATCCGGATTGAGATCTTTACCAAAATCGAATCAATTCATCCTTGTCACGCACCCAACCTGTACACCAAATTTTGTCTGAATTCATCCATAACTTTTTGAGATATCCTGCTAACAGACAGAGGTGAAGAAATACCCACTATCCACCTTAGGTGGTGGAGTTAAAAAGGCAAGTGCAAGTTCACTGTGAATTCTACAAAAGGCAAGTAATCAAAAAAAAATTTCAGAGAACTGTGAATTCTTCTCCCTCATGGGTTGGTATCCCTGTCATTTCACCTTTCTTTTCTGAAAATTGGAGAAGCCAGAGCTCTGAAAATCATTCTGTGTTGCCGAGTGGCTAGAACGATCCATTCTGGAGTCAATAGTGTTCATTGAAATTTGATAAATGCTGCGAGAAGCAATGAGAAGATGACATTTCAGGCATTAACCCTTCGTCAGAGCAAACCTTTTGATTAAATACATTGTCCACAATAATTTAATAACCTCTAGATCAGGGGTTCCCAACCTGTGGTACATTTGGACTTTCTCAGTGGTGACGCGTGGTACGCGGAAGCGTGGTTTTTATTTTATATATATATTTTTAATGCAGTTTTTATTTTACTTCTCTCTCATGCAGCTTGTGCACTATAATTAAATTTATATCGAAAGCGGCTGTACACTGACAGCTGTTTGTTATTGGCCATTGTGCACAAGTCATATTATTCGTTTTGTCTCTACACCCCACACTGTCATTGCTTATTTCCCGGCTTATTGTTACAGTTATCGTTCACCAGCATCATGTCAATGCGAAAATATTCGGAGCGTTATCTCAAGTTAGGCTTCACTTCCATCCAAAAAGGTGAATTGGAAGCTCCACAGTGTGTGATTTGTGAAAAAGTTCTCGGTAATCAATCTATGAAGCCAAGTCTATTGAAGCGCCATTTTTATTCTGTTCATCCTGAACACAGCGACAAGGACCATGATTTTTTTCGTCGGAAGGAAAATGCCATGAAAACAGCATGCTTCGATGGCAGCGGCAGTTTTCAACAGCAGTCCACGGCAGCCGTAAAGGCATCCTACTTAGTTGCACTGCGAATTGCAGAACAGAAAAAACCTCACACTGTCGGTGAAAGCCTCATCCTTCCTGCCACAAAGGATATCGTACGTCTCATGCTGGGAGAACAAAGCGCCAAGAAGCTCAATTCTCTTTCGTTGTCAAACAACACAATTCAGAGGCGCATTGAAGAAATGTCAACCAATATTCGTGACCAGGTGGTGGCAGAAATCAAGGCATCTCCATGCGGATTTTCTATGCAATTGGATGAGTCAACTGACATGGCAAATTGTGCCCAACTGTTAGCGTTCATTCGGTACGTGCATAAAGCCAAGTTCAAGGATGAAATACTATTTTTCCGCCCACTTAAAACCACAACGAAAGCAAAGGACATTTTCGAAGAGGTGTCTTCCGTCTTTGATCAAGTTGGGCTGTCATGGGTTGATCTGAAAGGCTGTATGGTGCTCCAGCTATGTTGGGGTGCAGATCAGGTTTCCAAACGCTTGTGAAGGCAGTTGCTCCTGAAGTGCTTTCATAGGTCCATACTGTACGATGCTCATAGGCCTACACTGTACGATCCACCGCCACGCACTCATAGCCAAGCCGCTCCCCAAGCCATTGACTGACGTTCTCTCAACCATGATCAAAATTGTGAACCATGTGAAATCCCAGGCTCTCAATTCGCGACTTTTCAAGAAACTTAGTGAGGATTTCGACTCCGACCATAAAGTTTTCTTATTCCACACTGAGGTGAGATTGTTATCCCATGGAAATATGGCAGAGCTTTGGTGTGGAAATATGGAAATATGTTTGAACTACGAGCTGAGCTTCGTGAATTCTTCGAAAACGATGGAAAACCAAAGACTGTCGATTCCGTCACTGCTTTGAACGACCCCGACTGGGCATTGCACCTGGCTTATTTGGTCGACATTTTCTCTCAGTTAAACGCCCTGAACAAGTCTCTTCAGGGGACTGGCACGACTATCATTGACTTCATCGACAAGGTCAAGGGATTTCAGGAAAAACTCCGTCTGTGGAAGACGAATGTCGAAGCGGGAGTGGTGGTCATGTTTTCTTGCACGGCCGATATTCTTCAGAAGCGTGAAAAGAATCCCCCAAGGGAGTTCATGCAACTGGTAAAAGATCACCTCGCTTATTTGGATGAGGAATTAAATTCCTATTTTCCGGATCTCAAGGAACTGGATCTAAAAATGATTCGCAACCCATTTCGCATAAATGCATTGGATTTGCCACCTGGAACAGGACTGCAGGAAAGCTTGATTGATCTCCAGAACGACTCCACAGCCCGAGATCAGTTTGACGAGATGAATCTTGTGGACTTCTGGTGTGGAATGTTGGGGTCTTACCCTAAGCTCGCTGCCCTGGCTGTTCATTCGCTCATAGTATTCCCATCTACATGGCTGTGTGAAGCTGGGTTCGAGCCAGTCGTTATTCTAAAAACAAAACAAGGATCCCTACTGGATGTTGAACATGATGTTCGGTGCGCTTTATCCAAAACAAAGCCTGACATCGACCTGCTTGTGAGCAAGAAGCAGGCTCAACCATCCCATTGACTGGACATTTTACACAATCAAAGAGGTACTTACTGTATCATTCTTTTGTTCAGATCAGATTGCTCAATGCCATAGTTGTGAATTGTTAGTATTGTTTAACTCCCCATTGTCGTATCTGTATCGCATATAAACACTATTTTAGGTAAAGTGGTACTCGGTGGGACCACGAACATGTGAAATGGTACCCCAATAAAAAAAAAAAGGTTGGGAACCCCTGCTCTAGATCCTATGTGGTCAATAACATATTGATGCTCACCAAACTTGTGGCAATCAGGTCACCATAGTTTCCACATTTTTTTTGGTTCATATAATAATTGGTGTTTAGGTGTCTCATTGAGTATTTAAGTACACGGTCAATTTGAAGGTTAGGTGGCCACCCACGAAAGCATTCAACTTGAAGAAGAGGAAGTGGCTGTCAGTGATTTGAAATGGTGCACTGGAATGTGGTGATATGAACACATTAAATATAACCAAATGGTGAAAATCCACATTAAAAGGAAATGTTATTAAAAATTGATTTGAATAACTATAAAACTTGTTGCTATAACTATAAATTCACATGCTGAAACAGCTTAATTACCTGCATTAATGAAACGACAATGTCTCTGTGTGTCATAACTTTAAAAATTGCAGGATCTGTAATCAGATTTGGATATTCACCAAAATGTAATCAATTGGTCCTTGGTCCATAAGCTATCCACCCAGCAAGTTTGGTACAAATCCATCCACAACCTTTTGAGATATCTTGCTAAAAACAGACAGACATGGGTGAAAACATAACTTCCTTCCACCTTCGGTGGGTGGAGGTAAAAATAGAAGTTTATTATAAAATTTGAATATAGAAACTAGGCGAAGCTCAGATAGATCACTGATATCTGAAGGTCGTGTTATCAACAATGGAAGGCATTTTTTCTTGAGTGATACTAAAAATAGCAGTTTCACCATGGCCAATTTAGTTTGCTCGAAATAATATTGGGTGTTTCAGAAACCTTCTGGTGCCATCTAACGACTGATGCACCAAACCAAATGTTTGCAAAAAAAAAACAACTTTTGAAGAACATCAATTCGCCACATCTGTGGCTGATACGCCACATGTCTGTGGCGAGTGGCAAGCGTATTGGGCAGCCCTTCTCGAGATAGTAACTAAGTTTGTGTTTACTCTAATGTGAGTGCAATAGTTGTCAATTATGCTATATTTTTCAATATGGTGTGATTTTATGATGTTTGTGACTTGTCTTTGCAGAGAAACAAATGAAACCGGTTTCTTGTTCCAACTGTTCCCAGTTGTTCGACCTGGAAGTTTTCAATCCCCACATGACTCAAACGATTAGTCAAGAAACTGACAACTTTAGCATCATGTCTTACAACCGCAGTTGTAAAAGTTGTACAGAGATCCTCAAGAATACCCAAGGAAGTGAGAGACCACACAAGTGTCCAGTGTGTGACGAATCATTCACCACATTATCGTCTTTAAATTTTCATCAAAAAATACATGCAGGTGAGAAGCCCAACAAGTGTTCTTTGTGTCCTAAAGCTTTTGCTCAACTGAAAAAGTTTAACGAACATCAAAGAATGCATGCAGGTCAAAAGCCTTTCAAATGTTCTGTGTGCAAGAAGGCTTTCCCTGTTATCTCGGAGCTGCAAACACATGAAAGAATCCATTCAGGTGAGAAGCCCTACAAGTGTTCTCTTTGCACCAAGGCATTTGCTCGCTCATCAAGTTTACACATTCATCAAAGAACACACACAGGAGAGAAGCCGTACAAGTGTTCTGTATGTCATAAAGCCTTTAGTCAATCAACAAATTTAAACATTCATCAAAGAACACACACAGGCGAGAAGTCATACAAGTGCTCTGTGTGTCATAAGGCCTTTCGTCAATTGACGCATTTACACCATCATAAAAAAATACATACGGGAGAGAAGCCCTACAAGTGTTCTGTGTGTCATAAAACATTTGCTTACAGGACAACATTAATAAAGCATCATAAATTACACACAGGAGAGAAACCCTACAAGTGTTCTGTGTGTCTCAAGGCATTTATTGCAAAAGCAACATTACAAGGGCATCATAAAACACACACAGGAGAGAAGCCGCACAAGTGTTCTGCTTGTCATAAATCATTTGCTGAAAGAGCAACGTTAACAAAGCATTATAAAATACACACAGGAGAGAAGCCCTACAAGTGTTCTGTGTGTCTTAAGGCATTTACTGAAAGAGCAACATTGAAAAGGCATCACAAAACACACACAGGAGAGAAGCCCTACAAGTGTTCTGTGTGTTTTAAAGCCTTTGGTCGATTCCTTTCCTTAAAGATTCATCAAAGAACCCATACAAGAGAACAGTCATACAAGTGTTCTTTGTGCAACAAATCATTTACTGTATTATCATCTTTTAAACTACATCAAAAAATACACAGTGGAGGAAAGCCATACAAGTGTTCTGTTTGCAACACGGATTTTGCATTTTCTTCATCGTTGAGAAGGCATCGATTCATTCATACCGGTGAGAAGCCCTACAAATGCTCCATTTGTAGCAAGGAATTTGCTTATTCAACATATTTGTATCGGCATAAAAGAGTGCACACAGGAGAAAAGCCCTACAAGTGTTCTGTGTGTCTTCACGCCTTTCGTCTTTCACAAGCTTTGAAGAATCATCAACGAATACATACAGGGGAGAAGCCATACAAGTGTTTTGTTTGCAGCAAGGGCTTTGGGAATTCTTCACATTTATATCAACATAAAAAAATACACAGTGGAAGAAGACCATACAAGTGCTCTGTTTGCAGTAAGGATTTTAGAAGTTCCTCATCAAGGAAAAGACACGAAATGATTCACTCAAGAGAGAATCCCTACAAGTGTTCTGTGTGTGGAAATGCATTTGCTTGTTCATCTACTTTTTATAAACATCAAAAATTCCATTCTGCAGAGAGGCCCCACAAGTGTTCGGTGTGCAACAAGACATATATCACCTTATCGTATTTCAAAGCCCATCAAAGAATACATACAGGCGAGAAGCCGTACCAGTGTTCTGTGTGCAATAAGGATTTTGCAACTTCCTGGTCAAAGAAAAGACATGAAAAAATTCACGCAAGTCAGAAGAAAAGGGAATAACATGAGAAAATGTAAACACATGAGGGCAGCTATTCTGAAAACATTTCCATCTCTCTCTCTCTCTCTCTATTGAGTGCAGCCTGTGGCTGCTGGTTGCATCATTGGTTGGGACACAGCTATGCTGCTGATGCAGTGTCCCCCTTACCAGTGCACTGGTACTCATTTTGCCGACCTCAGAAGGATAACAGGCTGAGTCAACCTCCTGGTGTACTAATTCAGTGGCCCAACAGGGCTTGAACTCAGGACACCAGGATCCCAAGCCACCACCACTCAGGACACCAGGATCCCAAGCCACCACCCTAACCACTAAGCCAACACCAGGCTTACATTGCCATCATAAAGATCATCTTCATAAAAAAACACAAACCCAATGAAGGAAACAATAACCAGGCAGAAAAACATTGGTGGAGGAAGAAATATAATTAAGAGAAGAACAAGTAAAAGACAATAAAAGAAGTGTGGTCACCAAGAAATGGAGAAATTCCACCAATGCCGCAATCCACTAATACAACATACAATTGGAATGAAATTCCCATAATACATACTTTTAAAGAGAAGGAGTACCCAACAGACTTCTGTGGAACTGCACCGCAGAGGGAGGGTCAGGAGGCGAACACAGCCCCACAAGAGAAACTGAAGAAGTAAAAGGTCGCGCATACGTTGACATAACAGAAAGAAGAGAAGCTGTGCAACGGGACTGGAGCTTAAACTTTGGCTTGACACCGCAAGCCCAACACTAGTGCAAGAGTACAGCATTAGGAAATTATGCAGACACAGCCCTGGCGAGAGAGAACAAGTCCAGCCAGGTTATCCAGATGAAATGACATATACACAGACAGAAGGGATTAAAGTAAGAATGGCAGATGATAATAAAGAGGAGGAACATCAGAGCAGAGAATTGGAGGAAGACCAGGATGATAATCAGAGTTGGCAGAAGAGTTTTCCAACAAAATAGAGGACATGAGATTAATACCATTCAGGAAAGATCACAACTAACGAATAGAAAGCAACAACTGGACAAAAATACTCTTAAGTAGAACCAACCGAGCACTCAGAAAAACAACATCCCAAAATCATGCCATTTGAAAGAAATCAATTTTGTGTGTTTTGCTGCGGCATTTTTTGTTTTTATTTTATTTTGTTCGCAAAGTCAAGGCTTCTGAAAGAGCTGGAATACGGAACAGATCAGGACTCAACAGAACAAAAGGAATCATTGAAAGAGAGGAGGGAAACACACCAACATGAGGGTTGTGGAATGAAATGGAGGGAAATTTGTTGAGGGAAATGAGGAGTAGAGGAGGACATCCGGGGTGGAGAAGATGGATAGAGAAGCAAACTCGGAGGAAAGAAAAACTGGAAATTTAGAATGGAGAAGTGGGGAGGGGGTGTTGGTTGCTGTTAATTGGAAGGGGAGAATATGAGATTGAAGAGAATGTGGAAGTTGGTTCCACAGGTGGGGGGATAAAAGAGGAAAGAATGAGTGGAGTTGAGCAGTCATTCTGGATTTTGTGAGTTTCGCCAGAAGTAGGTTACTGGTGGACTGTGGGTGCCCTTCAGAAGGGGGTAAAAAAAAATGGGCAGAGGCTGCAAGACCACAAATGAGGCAGTAGAAGACATAGACCACCAGCCTGTCTGCGATTGGAAAGTGATGGGTCCACATATTTGGCTCCATCACGGGAGATTCCAATGGTCTTGAAGGCCTTGGCACAACTTGAGCAATTTTCACATGAAGAATGGACAAAGATTTCACCATCTCACTGTGCAAAGCTGGTAGAGACCTACCCAAACAAGCTCGAATGAGCTAAGATCCTCGTCCTCTTAATGATGACGTCATTGTGATGTATCAGGTTTGCGATAAATTATCTGTGCTAATGTCCGGCTTGATTCCCGCAAACAAAATTCAAACAGCTTGCCTAGTTTCGGAGATAATGGTTTAGGCAATTTCCATTAGCGGCGATATTATGACGTCAACTTTTTTTCGAGGAAGAATTTCCAAAATCGGAGATGGTTACTGCCTGCGCATGGGCTTTCTGCATATACATGGCAAGTTTCACGAAGATCCAATAAAAACTCTGGGTTGTGAAACAAAAAATGTCAAAAAATAGGAATTACATCATAAAAATTGATATGACGTCATAGTGATGTATCATATAAGCGGTCATTCATCTCTGCTAATGCCTTGTTCGATTCTCGCAAACAGAATTCAAAAAGCTTGCCTCGTTTCGGAGATAATTTTTTAGGCGATTTGCATTAGCGGAGATATTTTGACGTCATAACTTTTTTTTCTAGGAGGAATTTTCAAAATCGGAGATGGTTACTGTCTGCGCAGGGTATTTTTACATATACATGCCAAGTTTCAGGAAGTTTCGATGAAAACTGTGGGCTGTGAAACAAACTAGTTTCGGAGATAAGGGTATAGGCGATTTCCATTAGTGGCGATATTATGACGTTAACTTTTTTTCTAGGAGGAATTTTCAAAATCGGAGATGGTTACTGTCTGCGTAGGGTATTTTTTACATACATATGCCAAGTTTCAGGAAGTTTCGATGAAAACTGTAGGCTGTGAAACAAATGAAACAAAAAGTCAAAAAATAGGAATGACGTCATAAAAATTGATATGACGTCATAGTGATGTATCGTATGTGCGGTAATTCATCTCCGCTAATGCCCTGTTCGATTCCTGCAAACAGAATTCAAAAAGCTTGCCTAGTTTTGGAGATAATTTTTTAGGCGATTTCCATTAGAGGAGATATTTTGACGTCATAACTTTTTTCTAGGAGAAATTTTCAAAATCGGAGATCGTTACTGTCTGCACAGGGTATTTTTACATATATACGCCAAGTTTCAGGAAGTTTCGATGAAAACTGTAGGCTGTGAAACAAAAGAGTCCACAAGAACAACAACGTGAGTAAGACTTGGAGATCCTCCACGAAGATCTAAAAAGACTCATTGACTCTAAAAAGTCATCTACTACATTCCCATTGCTGAAAAGTTGCTTCCACCAAGTACTGACACCTCAGGGGATGAATACTTTTGATTTGTACATGTTTTTTGTAGGTTTCCTTGACATGTAACTTCCTTCAAATATAACAGTGATTAGTTTGATCTCTTCAGTTATGAATAAAAAAGTTCATTTGGAAAAATAGTTTCTACATAATTAGTAATTCATCTAAATGTGGCATTATTGGTTGGGGGTGAATACTTTTGCAGGTCACAATATATCCCAAGTGTTTGATCAGCTTGTGATTATGTCAAGGTCTGAAGAGAGGGAAGAGACTGCTGCCTGCCTATCTGAATGAGGATGACAGAGGTTGGAGTCAGCAGCAAATAAATAGAGTATTTTCCAGTCAGATTGATTAAGATTAGGAATAAGACAGGGCCCAGAACACTGCCTTGGAGCACTGCAGTCTTGACAGAGATGAAAGGATTCTGTTTGAGAGCCACACATTAACTATAAGAGTAGAGAAAGTTGGTCAGCCAAGATAATGTGGTGGGGTTCAGAGAGGACACCATCGATGCAGAAAGAGATAAATCGCCCATTGAAAAATCTGGAAACCCAGGAGATGAGCTGAGAATGAATACCATACATTGGGAGCTTCGCTCATAGCCTTTTGTGCAAGACTGTTTGTTGTCATGTCTGATGCAACAACTCTACTTTCTTTGAAGTGCTCGAGAGCTGAAGACCATGAGTTTGCAACATAGACCAGGTCACCAGTGGCCCTGACTTTGGGAAGTCGCATTGGTGTTCATTGAGAGGAGAGAAGGATTTGAGGTGAGTTAAAAACTTCTTTGTTGAGAGATTCCATAACTTTGGAGATATTGTAGTTCAAGGCTAACAGTAATTGGAGTTATCAAACGTGTCTCCCTTTTTTGGAATAGAGCAAACAAAGGCATGCTTCCAGGAGGTTGGGTAAATACTAGTGCAGTAGGAGAGTTTGAAAAGCTTGGAGAAAACAGGAGCAAGTTTGGGAACGCAGTGTTTGAGGAGAACAGAAGGAATGTTATCTGGACCATTGGCTTTGTTGGTAACAAGGGAGAGCAAGCAGAGTCTGGCGAATTTTGTGAGTGTAAAATTTGATGACAGGCTTAAGGAAGTTGGACTTAGGAAAAGCAGGAGTTTTTCTTGGAGTCACCCACCCAAAGTAGAGGACTCAAAACTGAGGTGAAGGTGTTGGCTTTGGATTGAGGAGAGCTGCAGATTGAGCCATGGTGGTTGAGAGGAAGTAAAGATGACTCATAAATTGGTGGAAATGCACTTGGCAAAAGCCAGAAGGCATAAATGACTGCTGCTAATGAGAGAGAGGAGAGCTTGCCAGAGTGGAATTATGGGTCTGCAGCAGGAATTAAAAGTCTGCAGAGGTCTGCTGGGTAAAGGTGGCTTTAGCTGCAGAGGTGATGCACTTGCAGTTGTTATAGGCAGTCATAAAAACACTACAATGTGAAGGCAAATCTTTTTATACTTTGAAGAGGTTTTTTTTTCTCACTCCAAAACGCTTAGTCCATCTACCATCCCCTTGTACCTACAGCACCACTTTCCTCTATGCCTTCAATGGCCATTCATTTCATCCCTCCCATGATGTCTGTCTCCATATATCCAGATTGGGAATCTTGAGAAGTCCAGTTTGCAGAGGTTGTCTGCACACGATCATCAATTCCCCTTGATATCCATTAAGGTGTCAAAGTCCTCCATGTAAGTACCCTCCCCAATGTCATCTACTACATTCCCAGGGCATCCCAACCCTTCCCCTTCTCTGTGTCCCCCTCTTCAGCATCATTCCAATTCATCTACCTCCTTTCTACATCCCACTAAATCCACCCCCTCATAGCTTCACCCCCATGTCATCTTGCCCCTCCCCCACGTGCTTCCATTTCCCCCTGCCCTGCAACTTTCATTCTTCCTCCTGCCCCTCCCAGCTTCCCTCTCCACTCTGAGCCCTTTCAGCTTCCCTCCCTTCCCCTCCCCACTTCCCACTACCTTCCCGACTTCTGTCCCCTTCTAGATCCCCACTCCCGCCTCCGCTCCAACCTGACAGATCTCTCAATGCAGGCCACTGCTAATAAACTGGACAAAATCTGTTTAACACAATCCTTCCTCCCACAGAATGTCCCTGACTCCTTCATGTCTCTCCCCCTAGCTATTGTCTCCTCCAGTTTAATATGCCCAAACAGTCATGGTGTGGATATGCATGTTACATGAACAACTCCATTTCTTATTCTCTGTGTACTGCTCTTACACCTCCCAATCTCCAGAAATACCTTTGACTGTGACTTCTCCTCTGCTCCCAACTCTTGTTTGTCTATACCGTGCTCCTAACAGCGATGACCCCATTTACATCTCTCAGCTAGCATGGACCAACTTATAACCACCCATCCCAACTCTCTGCTTCTCATATGTGGTGATTTCAGTTGTCACCATGCCAATTGGCTGGGTCTTGGTACATACAGTGCCTTCAGAAAGTATTCATACCCCTCGACTTGGGTCACATTTTGTTGTGTTACAGCCTGAATTTAAAATGGATTAACTTGAGATTTATTTTGTCACCGATCTACACAAAATACTTCATAATGACAAAGTGAAAACATATTTTGAAATTTTTGCAAATTAATTTAAAATGAAAATATGAACTTGAAAATGTAAGTATTCAACCCCTTTGCTATTAACACTCCAAATTGAGCTCAGGTGCATCCAATTTCCTTTGATCATCTTTGAGATGTTTCTACAACTTGATTGGAGTTCTCCTGTGGCAAATTCAATTGAATGGATATGATTTAGAAAGAAACACACCTTTCCATATAAGGTCCCACAGTTGACAGTGTATGTCAGAGCAGAAAATCCACCATGAGTCCAAGGAACTGTACAAAGAATTCCAAGATAGAATTGTGCGGAGGCATAGATCTGGAGAAGGGTATAAAACAATTTATAGTGTTGAAAGTTTCCAAGAGCACAGTGAGCTCCATCATTAGGAAATATAAAGAATATGGAATTACCCAGACTCTTCATAGAGCTGGCCATCCGACCAAACTGAGCAACCAGGCAAGAAGGACCTTGGTCAGGGAAGTGACCCAATGACCACTCTGACAGAACTACAAAGTTCCTTGGCTAAGATGGGAGAACCTGCTTGAAGGACAACAGTTTCTGCAGCACTTTCCAAATCTAGGCTTTATGGGAGAGTGGCCAGATGGAAGCCACTCTTCAGAAAAAGGCACATGACAGCATGCCTAGAGTTTTGAAAAAGGCACGTGAAAGACTCTGAGAGCACGAGGCAAAATATTTGGTGATCTAATGAGACGAAAATTGCACTCTTTGACCTGAATGCTAAGTGCTGCGTCTGGCGTAAACCAAGCATAGCTCATCACCCATCTAACATGATCCCTACCATGAAGCATGGTGGTGACAGCATCATGGTACGAGGACGCTTTTCAGCGGCAGGGACTGGGAGACCTGCAATGATAGAGGGAACAATGAATGGAGCCAAATACAGGCAAATCCTTGAGGAGAACCTGCTTCAGAGTGCAAAAGACCTTCGACTTTGGTGAACATTTATGTTCCATTAGGACAATGACCCCAAGCATACAGCCAAAGTACCACTGGAATGGCTTCAGAACAAGAATGTGAAAGTTCTTGAGTGACCCAGCCAAAGCCCAGACTTGAATGCCATTGATAATCTGTGGAAAGACTTGAAGATTGATGTTCACCATACAACTTGACAGAGCTTGAGGAAATCTGCAAGCAAGAATGGGAGAAAATCCTCAAATCCAGATGTGCAAAGCTGATACAGACATACCCAAGAAGACGGCTATAACACAACAAAATATGACAAAAGTCGAGGGGTGTGAATACTTTCTGAAGGCACTGTATATGTCTATGGAGAAGTGAACTCTGATGAATTGTTTTCCTAAGGCTAACTTGGCTGCACCTGAATGGGTTTGAGGGTAGAGTAGCAGCTGATCCTCGTGTTCACTAAATCTTTGCCTATTCCGGTCCCTCCTGATGATGACAATGCAGTGTTTGGTCTTTTATTTGATGATGACATTCTGGGTTGTTTTTCCATGTCAGATGCAGTTATCCGTCACCGATTCAATGAATTCCATCCGTTTTTCACGATTGTGAAAAATCCCTGGCTCTATATTGACTAACAGAAGGTCAGGATCATCGGCTTTCCTTTCCTCATCAGTTTTAAATCAATATTTTTCAGGAGAATGAACAGTAAGGACTTGCTGGAGCTGTATTGTGATTTTTTGTTATGCCTCTGCTGACGAAGTCACCGGAGGCATTATGTTTTGGGTTGTCTATCTGTCCATATATATGTCCGTCCGTCCGTGCTAAGTTTCTCTGTTTTCGCTGCAACGGCTTCTCAGATCGGCACAAAAAATTCACCAAAAGGTGCGACTACTCATATGGAATGTTTTAATGATAATTATGATGTCATGGGTCATGTGTTAAGTCATGTTAGAAAAAAGGAAAAACTTTGGACCTCTGTATGTCTGAAACCACTCCATGGAAAAAATTTAAACTTGGTACTTGCTAAGTACTCACCATGGGAAATAAGTGAGTTGTTTTTTTTGATCATGTCATGGGTGACTTCGTTATAACCTCATCATTGCTTCTTTTTTTTTTTAGCATTAAAGCCTTCAATAATAATGTGGGCGGAGGCATATCTGTCACCGTCACAACGTAAAAGAGTGCCATTATAGTTTCTTCAGAAGTACTATTTAAAGTTGTGGTTGAATGGGATGTTTTTATTTTCAGATTTTATTGTGGAAGTGAAGGTGGAATCCAAATTCATTCATGATTACTCATCACTTGTCAAAGGTATGAAGAACAACAATAATAATAAAAACTAGATATCTGTGATCACAAAACGATCGCCAAGGGTAAGCATCCCCTACATATCTGGATGTGCTAGAGTTTGACAGAATGGTTTTACCTGATGAAGCAATAAATTGTCAAATGGTTTGCAGGTGAAGCTAATGTGGGAACGATGGAAACCTTGCAAAGTTGTTTTCAGACGTCCCAAGATGCTTTGAGCAATGAGCGTGTAAAGCAGGAACCACGTGATTCTCCTCCCAGGGAGTCCAGCAAAGCTGATCAGCTGCTTGAAGGTAAGCTGAGCTTCATAGAGAACCCATCATACTCTTTATTTGTTTTGTTTGTTCTTTTTAATGATTAAATTATTCTGTTCTAAACTCTGCAGAATAACAGATCCATTAAATTGTGGTCAACAAAGTGTGCTTCTTTATATTTACGAGACAGGCATGTTGGTTGCTTATAATATACCTAGAAATCTTTCTGTACTTTGTATTTCTGGCCTTTACTCAGGATTGATCAGACACATAAAACCAAAATTGAAAAGTCTCTGTTTCACCAATACACATTTTGGAAATAGCATTGGGAATAACAAAATAACTGAGATTACTGGGACTTCACAGGTTTGAAAGACAAGTTTATGACTCTCTAATCTTGTGAAATGAGAGGTGTTTGCAAGATCACTGCATCACGCTGTTTCAAAAATTCAAAACCTGTGATTAAGTTCCACAATGTTGCCCTTGCTTACACCATGTTTGGATGATGTTCTGTTGAAGTGCATTCTTCAATTCAATTATGTATCAGTGTTGAACACATCTACTATTGGCTGTTTCAGTCCTCACAACCCTGAAACCACCACTTTCACCCCACAGCATATGAAACATGTATTATGTGGATTTTGAGATATTCTTGTATCCATAATTATTTTTTTCATAATTGGAAAGAAACAAGATTTATTCTGGATTTCTAAAAGAGATTTCTACTTTATCAACATTAGAACCTTATAATGTGAAATCGGTTTGTATTCCCTAACTTACTATTAAGAATCCTGTTTTTTGTGTATTCATCATATATACTATCACGTCTGAGGCTCCGATAACACAATATGCCTCAGCGCCTTTGTCCCAGGAAACGGCCGAACGGTTTCTATCTTTTAATGCACTGCCTCCTCAGTGTCACTTGGAACAAAAGGACTTACTCTGACAGGTCCCTGATACATGGCAATCAAACCTACTTTAAACACAAGGACCATGTTACACTTCCCACAGTGTAGCTATGGACTCCTCCCCCCCCACACTCCACCACTACATCCACATAACAATACGATGGCAAAAGTTATTGATTTTATTCACATTAACTTATTTTATTTGCTGTTTGATAAGAGTGCTTCCACATAGAGTTCTCCCCAAGTGAATAATATTTTTCCTTATGAGACTGATATGATTATAGGTCGTATAGGTTTATTGAAAATGACTAATTATACCCAAAATCATTTAGATCATATCTCCAAGGTTATATTCTCATAAAAACTATATGCCCTTCTTCATAAAATTATTTCTAATTGGGACATTAAATTGTGTATGTTCTGGCATTGTAATCAACATTTCTGTATTTTTATAGTATGGTACATAGCAGTTTTATTTACGGATATATGTTGTTACGGGCCTCAGAGCGAGCGTACCGGGATGCACGAGGGGGGGGTCACTCGGATCCGCCACTCGACCTCTGACCCTGATGTTACCAGCCACAGATAACTCTGTGGTCCGACAGGTTGCTGTGGACACCGATTGAAGTAATTGTCTCACAGTGTCCCTTGCCCACTGTTGCATTCCCTTATTCTATGATTTAATTAATTCAACTGAGGAACTGCGCTCTCAATGTCCCATTCGTCCACTTATTAGGTACGGCCAAGCGAAACTGAGGTAGGGTGTTGGCTATTTCGGACGAATTAGTGGAGCAAAACTTCCCATCTATTATGTCCACACTTATGCTGAACCAATGATGGAAAAGACAACCAGGTAGGTTTGAAACGTTTACCAGAGCAAAGGGTATGTATTTACAGCAAGGCAATTATCATAATCATATATTTACAAATCAATTAAAGACATATGACAACAGACTTACCCCTGGCACGTAAAAGCCCCTTAAACAATCTTACTTATTGACAAAACACAAGACAAGCACGCTGCAATCATCCAGGCAGAGCAGAAAGGAAGAAGAAGCAATCATCTGGGAAGAGCAGAAAGGAAAAGGATGAAGAAGAAGAAGAAGATATTGGCAATGTGAGGCCTCTTTCTTACCCTGCGCAAACAGGCGGGCTTGCGTGGATCCCGTAATGGAGGGAAGGGAAGGAAGGTGGTGTGTGACGTGTAGGGAGAGATTTATCATATATAGCACAAGCTTAAAGGAAATGGTGTGAGGTGCAAAACAGTGCCTCATCCACTTGGTGATGGAGGTCAAGCGTGATAGCTCTTTTAGAGTCGTTGAAGCTCTTTGTGTGTCTCAAGTAGACAAATTAGGGGTTCTTGGAGAAAGAAAGAAAAGATTGTGTAAGTCAGTATGGTGCTACTGCTGTGTGCCGAGGACCCTGTGGCGTCATTTGCGCTCGGACCTCGAACCGAGCTTGTCTTGCCCCAGTGCAGCCTGTCTCAGGCCAGCTCAACTCATCTCAGGCCAGTGCATATCGTGCCCGGCCAGCACAGCTCAGCTTGGGCCAGTGCAGATTGTCTCACGGACAAGCTGGCAACTTCACTCCACGAACAGGCGGGCAGCTTCACTCCACAATACCCCAGTGCACAAGAACAGCAGCCCTAAGCAGCTTCATTGCTTGGCCTTTTATTCCTCCTTGGATTGGGTGGGGGTGTCCTCATCGGAGCAGAGTTCACATGAGCACACTCTGACCGTGAGGCAGAGCTCCAGGGGGCAAAGGTTACCTACCACCTGATCTCTGACCACATGCGGGGCGTTCTCATTGGCTCATGCTTCCCAACTCTCAATGGAATCAATGGCAGTAGCATTGTGGTGGAGAGTTCTCAAACAATCGATTGTGGTGTAGCGACGTTCTTTCCAGCGGTGGTATTGACTTTTAATGTGTGTGTGTGCTGTGTGGTGCTCGTGGGTTGAAGGGTGAAGGCTTTTAGGGAAGCATGGGGAATGGAGGTTCAGGAGAGAAAGGATGAGGAATTGGGATGGAGGGATAGATGGAGTCCCCTGTTCCGACAAAGAAGAACATCTTCCCAGTCCCCTGTTACGAAGAGATGGGACCTGACTAAGCACACATATTTATGAAATATCTAATTCAGGGTTTCTTCCATGGTGCATGCAACTTTCCGGAGTCCTTTTCCATAACCGCAACAATATTGTTGAAAATCGTTTAAATAGTTTTGTGCTTCATTGGAATTGATTTTGTAAATGAGATGTAGTTCTGATCTGTTGAAGGAATGGCTGTTATATACAGTAGAATCTGGATAATATGTGTGAATATAAGCGCATACGAAAAATAAGTGCACACGGACCTCCCTATTTTATTTATCCATCAAAAATAAGTGCACATAAAATGTCATAGTAAGGCTTTGAAAACTGAAAATATTATCAACTCAAACATTACAGTGTTTCGTGGTGTATTTGCAAATTAAACTTTAAGCCCAAATTTCTCACACGTCTGGTACTGGTACTTACAAGAGTTGTACATTCAACACAACATTGTTCATGAAGAGTCGTAAAAGGGTGTTTTATGACCCTTTATAAAAGGGTCGTAAAACAACGTTTTTCACCACGATCAAAATGAACACGCCTGTGAAGCGTTGATCATACACCCATGAAATAAAAATTGAGATTATCGCATTTTACAACTTTTGTAAGAACCAATAACAGACGTGTAAAAAATTCGGACTTAACACGAGTGAAGATGAGGAAATAATTGTTCAGAGTGAGAAAGCTTCGAAGAAGATAGGGAGCAAAAGACAGGCCTTTTACCTGGACATGAAAAACAAACTTGTTGCGGAGTTTAAACAGGTACATGCTCGAGGACTGAAAGTGTATTTAGTATTTTGTTTCCGAGGTACAGACAATTAAAATTGCAATGATGTAAAAACTGGCATCTATGCAGCCAATCTGAAGAACATTTACCATTATAAGTGCTTGTCATGGATATTTGAATGAGTATAAGTGCATACGGAAAATATGCGCATGTCAGGCTTTTTAAATATAAGTACATATGGGGAATAAGCAAAATCTGCTCCACTAAATCTAAAAATAGGTGCATATGCTTATTATCCAGATTCTACTGTATCCAAACGTCTGAGAGTTCACTTATGAAAAGGTGCGTGTCATAGTGAGCGTTGTTGTGAAGAAATACTGGAACTAGAATGGAACTTGGTTGAGCGCATACCTCCGCAAAGCTGATTAGTTTACATTTTCAATCCCACTGATAGGCCGGATCTGGATTCGGACCTGAACTAAAGTTTAATCGGCTTGTTCTTGGCACTAACTAACTCATCCACCAAATTTCGTGTGAATCCGTCCATAACTTTTTTGAGATATCGTACTATACTGTTGGACCCCGCAGTTCGCGGGGTTCATTCCTGGAAAATGCCGCGAAAAGCGAATCCGCGAATAGTGGGGCCTTGCTTCAATGGAAAAAGGGGGATAGATTCCCGGCAGTTCGTGATTCATGAGGGAAAATCAAAAATCCTGTGAAAAACTGCGAAAAACCGCAAATATGCCTGCAGAAAATATGCAAAAACGCATCGAAAAAATACCCGCGAATACACGAAGCACAAGGCTGCAAATGTTGAGGCGGGTCATATTTTATTAACCGCGAATAAGTGGGGTCCGCGAATCGCGAATCCGTGAATAGCAGGGTCCGACAGTTTCTCGTTTTAGACCTGTCACTCAATGTTGAAGAATCACTTGATTCTCTGATCGGATTCAGATCTTCACCAAAATCTAATCAATCTTTCCTTGTTACATCCCCAAGCTGCCCACCAAGTTTCATGCGAATCCGTCCCCAACTTTTTGAGATATCCTGCCACATGTCGTTTTTTTGCTCGATCTCTCAATGGTGAAAAATCACTCAAAACAATTCTCGGATACAGATTCGGATTTGGATCTTCACCAAAATCTAATCATTTCCTCCTTGTCACATACACAAGCTCTCCACCAAATTTTGTGTGAATCCGTCCACAACTTTTTAAGATTTATTTTCGCAAACAAACAAACAGACAGACAGGAGTGAAAACACAACCTCCATTCACCTTCGGTGGATGAGGAAACAAACAAATAAACAGACAGACAGGAGTGAAAACATAACCTCTGCCCACCTTTGGTAGACGGAGGTAATGAAAGAAGAACATTTATAATTGAGATTACAACTTTGATGAGTAGGACCTTTGTATTTACCCGTAATATGACAATGGTCTCAAACTTTTGTCAAGGTGATTTTATCTTGGCAAATATGACAAATGTTGCATTTCTCAAAATCCTTTTCCTCAAGTCGAGATAACTTTAAGAGTTTATTCGTGTTCTATGTTACTTCTGTTAATCAAATAAAGTCCGCTTCCAACCGCTTTACAAACTCTTGAGAGGTATCTTCTCTTCCAGAAAGTTCTAATTTATTAAATTGGTCTGCAACAGATGATTTTGTATAATAACAAAATTCATAAGGAATGTGGTTTTGATAGGCTTTAGTGTAGGGATGTTTAGGATTTGATGAAGCCGTGTCTATCTTTTGTAGGATGCTTTCAAAGTCTGTGTATATTGTTGCGAATTCGCGCCCGCCAGTGTGCGAACGACCACGTAACTCAAATCGCGGCACATCGCCCACCGGACGGACAATTCAGTCGTGACCATCTCGGAACAACGCCGGGAGCTTGTCACGGGTGGGGGTTTAACCCCACCACAATCGTGCCAATTGCCCACCCGCGCAGGATAGGGTTGCTCGCCAAATTCGATCGACCTAAGTACCTGCGCGAGTGGTTGACCGGGCGATCGTACCATGCCACAGGCCGACTCCGGACACGAACCGCTTAAGCGGTCCGTTCCGTGCTACAGTGATAACCGAGCGGTGTTATCGTCGGCCTTGACGGTTCCGATTAATTACCGGGATGTTGCACCCACTACGAACCCCTTACGTGATGCAAGATGGAGATTCAAATGGAGAAAAGACGAAGCGAAACGGGCACAGTTCAACAAGCAAGCATTTTATTCCGCGGCACACGGAAAGCACGTATATACAGCCATACAGAATCGAAATGCACATAAAGCAAATGAAATACAACCGACTAACGCGTACACACGGCAACACTTATACAGTTCTACTTCACAGACGGCGCCAACACACATTTACACGAAATCAAAAGAAAGAAGCCACCCTCACAGACAAGGAGGCAGACAGGCCCGTAGGCCAAATGTGCGCGGGGCCTGGAGGAGCGGCCAGGTCCGCGAGACCCGGGAGGTGTTACCCGCGTCCTCGTGACGTGTTGGCGGGCAAACCGCAAAGTGTCCACGCCGCTGTGCCCCGACTCCGGGCCCCTGGCGTGCTTGTTGGCACCACGTTTGTGGTGGGGTGGGAACGGGCCCGCTTTTGCACTATCTCAGCGTGGGGGGAAAGGGGAAATTGTTGATGCCCTGGGGGAGGGGAGTGGCTGGCTGGCTTGGGTCCCGCGATGAGACGAGAGATCCCCCACATCGCAACCTCATCGCCGACCGCCGTCCTCCTTGGCTCGGACCCGAGCTCCCTTGTTCCGACCCGCCGCCTGCAGATCCACCGCGCGCACTCCCCTCAACTTCACCAACACGACGCTCCTTGTCTCCAAAAGCAACTCCTCCTCGACGACACTCTCCCCAACCCGGTAATTCTCGCGCCTTTATAGCCGGAAGGAGAAGCCGATATGCAAATTCCCGGGTCAGGACGCGATTGGAGGTGGGGCCACACCGCCCCCCCCCCCGGTCAGCCATTGGTCAGGCAAAAATGGGCGTGAACCTCCCCTGATCCTAAAATTTGCATAGACGGAATTCGCTTACACGCGCCTGGAGGCGGGGCCAAGCCGCCTCGCGCTTGCTCATTGGACGGAGGAGAAGTGGGCGTGAAGCATTCCTGATCCGAATTTTCCCCTCGGAAAGGCCGCCATTCGCGCTCGCGGCTTGGTGCGTTCGTCACCAATCGCCGAACGGGCCCGAGACAGCCCGATGTTCAGTGTTCACAGGTAGTGCAGGAATGGCCGTAGAAGCGATGATGTGGGATGAAGTTGTGAAGGTAAAGGCGAAGGTGGTGGTGTGGCGTTGTTGTAGTGTGGTTGGCGCTGTGGTGGGGATGGCGTGGTTGTTGAGATGCTGTTTGTTTGAAATAAAAGATAGAGAAAGAAAAACGACGAACTCAAAGCGTCGCAGCCTGGATGAATCACATAAATTCCCTCTATACAACGGGTTTGGGCTAACTACACATGTATCTATGGAGATATCTCACCTGAGGGCCCTTTATGGTGTAATGCGAATTTCCACAGCCGTAACACTATCACAAATGGATGTTTTATTGTTTCATTTAGATCTGAGTTCTGTTTTCGAACCCACTTTTGGCATTTCAATTACCGTTGCTTGATCTCGAGGAAGTATGTTGAATGTTGTTTTTGTTTTTCCTTTGTGTGAAAGAAGTTGAGACACCGCTTACAAGGATATTTCTTTCCATTCCTTTTTGATGTTTGAGATGATACGAATCTTGAGACATTTATGACATCAGCATAATGTGAATTTCCTTTCATAATGTGATGTGGATTTCATCAGCATAATGTGATGTGCATCTTTTTCACCTTCCCCGTTGTGATCATTGAAGGATTTTCTCTGGTTGATTGTGGAATCCTATTTAACTTCAGGCAGAGTTTAACATATATCCGATTTGGTGATAAAATCCTGCATAAAACCCATTGACACTGATAATCGATGTCCACACAAGTCCTTCCTTGTGAAACAATTTATTATTCTAATTACACACCATACACTTCTCACCCTCGTACAATGAACTTAAGAATCCCCATTGATTGCAATATTATTTGGTTCTATTTCATTTATTCTTACTTTAGTTAACAGTTAGACCAACCCGATTCAATTCACTTCCACATTACATCAGAGAGTTTTATTCTAACTTGGTACTTGGTCAGTTCCAAGGAGTACAAGCCACTGAGATTCTAATACTTCCTCAGGTACTTGCACTGAAACAATTTTACATTTCAAAGCATTTTATACTTTCATGGGAGAGTGGTGGGGGCTATCAACCCAGACTGCAGACCTGTCCTTTTAGGCGAGAAGCCACTACGTACATTTCGAGGCAAAGGTTCGCTGTTATCAGCTCAGGTCACACCGCTCCAGACCAAGACATTTATCAACATTTAGGGCAAAAGTCTCTTGGCCAGAAAGGACAGCCAATTCAACTTATAGCATAAAAGTTACATTTCTAAAACTCCATTTGTTACAATTTAGAATACATTAATATAAATTTTTCCCCCACAACTTTTTAAAGTAGAGAAGGTCGAGGTGAATTTTATCATCTATAAATTTACTCGAAACCCTTAAAACTTCAACTTTGTTTTCACATTTCCAAGCTGGCTTCCAAAGCCAGTTTCTGACTGGGCATCCTCCATTGTGCAAAGTCCTTCATTGGCACACCTGAGCTCCTGACCGCATACAAAGCTTTCATCCGCAGTCTGATGGAGTACTGCTCTCCCCTCCGGGCTGGTGCTCCCGCCTCTCACCTTTCTCGGCTTCACGCTGTGGAAACCAAGGCATTTAGGACCATTGGTATCTCCTGCGATGAGGCCGAGTCTTTGGGTCTTTCACTCTCTCACTGCAGACAGGTCGGTGGTCTTTTTGTCTTTGACTGTCTCGTCTCTGGCCTCGCCCCCCCCCCCTTGCACTGTTTGTGATGTCCGGCCCACCTCCAATATTTCTGCAGGGTACTCAAGGTCCACCAGCAATCCCCTTCTGGTCAAACTACCAAAATCAGGAATCACTGCTCACCTTCACTCTTTCTTTCCTCTTTTTTTCCCCCACCTTTGGAACATACTCCCACACTCTCTTCAATCCCACTCTTCTCTCCAGGTCTTCAAAATAGCAGTTCACCACCACCTCTTTTCTTTCTCCATCCAAAACCACAATCTTTTCTACCCCCACCAATCCACCCCAAACCCACCACCTTCAAATTCCCTACTTTCCTTCCTGAAAGTCCCTGTCGTGTAAGGACCTAAAACTCCCTGTGGTGTCCATCTTGTTTACCCAGTGTATGCCACCCCATCCCTCTCCCTTCCACAGATCTCGTAATGTTTGTGTTCCCCACTGTTGTGTCCATCCTTCTACCGCCCTTCTTGTCTCCTGCTCCCCTTGTTGTACATTCTGTGTGTTAGCACTCATACGAGCCTTGACATTGTATACAAAAAAAAAGAATGTGTTAGTCCATATGTGTTAATGGACTTATTTTATTCATTTCTTCAAATTTTGGAATATCCTTTAATGATGTAGGAAAAGTCATTTCATAAACTTTTAATGTATTTCATAATCTTATAATTCGATACTCTTTCGGGTTTATTTTTTATTTTTTATGTGAGGGGTACACGTGAGCAAGAACAGACCGGAGAAAACATATATTATCTTTATTGGGTCGCCGAAATAGGTGACCCTTATTGTCAGTAATTCTGTCTGTTTGTTTGGATGTTTGTTCGTTTGTCATCAGCATAATTGGTAGTAAATGTGGGCGGATTTTGACTAAACTCGGTGGTAGGTACATCTTATGACCTAGTGCTTTGGAAATTGTGATGGTTGCTAGGGACGCTTTGGTTCCCGAGCAACAACGGAAAGACATTCAAAATCGGTACCGTTCACGTGAAATCAATTCCGAAAGCCATTATCCCACGTAGGGTTATGAAATTTGGCACGAATGATCTACAGGTGATGCTCTATCAAATATATTCCGGTTTTTGTGATATATGGAATACTTTACCCGCAGCGCCCCCTATAATTAGGGTATGCGCGAAAATTGGCGAAAATTGAAGGCCCCTTGCGACCAGATGAGTGCATCGATACGAATGAAACTTTGCAGGTTCATGGTACTCAATGAATACTACAACTTTGCCTCAGGACATATTGACCGATTTCGCTTAGGTCAGGGGTCAAAGGTCAATTGGTGCAAAAATTGATAATATGCAAGAGCTGGAGGTGCCTTCGTGCCAAATGCTACTCCTTCTAGGGTTATGGTCGGATGGTCATGAAAATTCACACTAATCGTCTGGAATACATTGTGCACAAACGATCGAGCCGGATTTTCGATTTAGGTCTTTGTTCATCCACAGCACCCCCTCGAACTTTGGGGATTTCCGATTTCAAACCGCATTTTCGGTACTTTTCATTCAAATGGATTCCGAGTAGTTATCAGTAGATGGAACTGGATGAGATTTGATATGCATAATCTTAAGGTGATTCCCTATCCACTATATGACATCCATTTTGCTCTATATCTTATAGTTTCCATGCTCGGCGACCCATCACCGTCTACCGGCTTGTTTTGAATATTAACGACTGCCTTTTATTAAAGTTATATTTCTCTTGGCAAATCTATATTATGAAGAAACATTAAGGGGGTTTGATTAGCAAAGCATTCCTCAAGAAGACGAAGAGAATTTCATTTTCAAGAACGTCAGCAATTTGAAATGGAGAACTGCAATGTTGTGATATGAATACACATTAAATACTGAATAACTAAATGGTGACACAATCCACATGAAAAGGAAACATTATGAAAAAATTGATTGGTATAACTATAAAACTGGTTGGTATAACTCGAAATTAACACGGTGGAATGGCTTCATTACCTGCAATGCAGGTGTTAACTTCAGGTGTGAACCCTTCATCAGAGTAAGCCTTTTTGATTGAAGACTGCCCAGAATAATTGAATAACATCTGATAATGTAGCTTGTGTTTGCTCAAATCTAATTTGTATGAATAGTCGTCAATTATGCTATATTTTTCAAGATAGCGTGATTTTACGACGTTTGTGACTTGTCTTTACAGAGAAACAAATGAAACCAGTTTCTTGTTCCAACTGTTCACAGTTGTTTGACCTGGAAGTTTTCAATCCGCACAAGACTCGGACTATTTGTCAAGAAGCTGACAAATTTAGCATCGTGTCTTGCAACCGCAGTTGTAAAAGTTGTACAGAGATCCTCAAGAATACCGAAGGAAGTGAGAGACCACACAAGTGTCCTGTATGTGACGAATCATTTCCCACATTATCATCTTTAAATCTTCATCAAAATATACATGCAGGTGAGAAGCCCTACAAGTGTTATTTGTGTCCTAAAGCCTTTGCTCAATTGAAAAGGTTTAATGAACATCAAAGAATGCATGCAGGTGAGAAGCCATACAAGTGTTCTGTGTGCAAGAAGGCTTTCCCTGTTATCTCGGAGTTACAAAAACATGAAAGAATCCATTCGGCTGAGAAGCCCTACAAGTGTTCTCTTTGCGGCAAGACATTTGCTCGCTCATCAAATTTATCAGTTCATCAAAGAATACACACGGGAGAGAAGCCGTACAAGTGTTCTGTATGTCATAAAGCCTTTAGTCAATTAACAAATTTAAACAGTCATCAAAGAACACACACAGGAGTGAAGTCATACAAGTGCTCTGTGTGTCATAAGGCCTTTAGTCAATTGGAACACGTACACCATCACAAAAAAATACACCTGGGAGAGAAGACCTACAAGTGTTCTGTGTGTCATAAGTCATTTGCTTACAGAACAACCTTAATAAAGCATCATAAAATACACACAGGAGAGAAGCCCTTCAAGTGTTCTGTGTGTCTTAAGGCATTTGCTGACAGAACAACATTAAGAAAGCATCAAAAAACACACACAGGAGAGAAACCCTTCAAGTGTTCTGTGTGTCTTAAGTCATTTGCTGAAAAAGCAACTTTAAGAAAGCATCATAAGACACACACAGGAGAAAAGCCCTACATGTGTACTGTGTGTCTCAAGTCATTTGCAGAAAGAGCAACATTGAAAAGGCATCATAAAACACACACGGGAGAGAAGCCCTACAAGTGTCCTGTGTGTTTTAAAGGTTTTGTTCGATTACTCTCCTTAAAGATTCATCAAAGGAATCATACAGGAGAACAACCGTACAAGTGTTCTGTGTGCGACAAATCATTTACTGTGTTATCATCTTTAAAACTACATCAAAAAATTCACAGTGGAGAAAAGCCGCACAAGTGTTCTGTGTGCAACAAATCATTTACTGTGTTATCATCTTTAAATCTACATCAAAAAATACACAGTGGAGAAAAGCCACACAAGTGTTCTGTTTGTAACAAGGAATTTGCATTGGCTTCATCGTTCAGAAGGCACCAAATAATTCACACAGGTGAGAAGCCCTACAAATGTTCCGTTTGTAGCAAGGAATTTGTTTATTCAACACATTTGTATCGGCATCACAGAATACACACAGGCGAGAAGCCATACCGGTGTTCTTTGTGTACCAAGGATTTTGCAACTTCCTCGTCAATGAAAAGACATGAAAGAAGTCACACAGGTGAGAAGAAAAGGGCATAAGATAAAGAAGTGCCAACATGTGGGAGCAGCTATTCTGAAAAGATTGCCATTATAAACATGACGTTGAAAGAACAAACTAAATGAAACCAACAATAACCCAACAGAAAAACATTAACAGAGGAAGAAACAAAATTATGAGAAGAACAAGTTGAAGAGGCAATAAAAGAAGTGTGGTCACCAAGAGATGGAGAACTTGCACCAATGCCACAATGCACAAAAACGACATACAATTTGGATGAAAGTCTCACAATACAAACTTTCAAAGACAGGGAACACCCAACAGTCTGCGATCCAACTGCATCGCAGATGGAGGGACAGGAGGTGAATGCAACCCCATAAGAGGAACTGGAGAGCAAAATGTAATGAGAACCTTGATACAACAACAAAAATGAAGTATGAGGACTGGAATTCATACCATGACTCAACAACGGAAGCTCAACACTAAGGTCAGACAGTATAACAGGAGAAAGAGCAATCAGAGATTGCTGACCCTCACTAGGACTTGTTTTGTGTGGCAAATAAATGGAAGGAGGCACTCATTGAAAGGTCATTGATTGCAAATGAAAGTTCTAAATTATCTAGTTGTAAAGGTCTGAAAGGTTGTGAAGGTCAAATGGTCTGAAGATTGAAAAGTCTAAAGGGTTTTGAAAGGTCAAAGGGATCTAAAGGGTGTAATTTAAGGTCTAAAGGAGCCTTAAAACGTCTAAAAAGGGTCGAAAGCATATAAGGGAGTCGAAGGGGTCTTTGGGTTCTAAAGGGTCGAACAGGATCTAAAGAGTGTAACAGGGTCAAAAGGGTGACATTGTCTGAAAATGTCTTAGATTTCAAAAGGGTGTTAGGGGTCTTAACTGGTCTTAGGGTTCAAATGGTTTTAGAGCTCTTTGGGGTCTTAAAAGTGTCTTAAGGGTTTTGAAGGATCTTAGTGGACAAAGGGGTCTTAGAGTTATAGAGGATCTAAGGGATCTTAAGGTGATAAAGGGTCTCAGGGTTCTAAAGGGTATTTGTGGGTCTAAATGGTCTTTGGGTTATCAAAGGTCTTGGGGGTTTTTGGGGTCGAAGGAAATTTCAGGGTCTCATGTAATTAATACACCTACTCACTTTATGTGCGGACAGACAGACAAATGGATCCAAATGCAATACCCTCTCCTTTGGCAAGGGTAATGATGCAGACCCACCCCTGAAGAGAGAACAGGTCTAGCGGGATAACCCAGACAGAATGACACACTTTATATACAGATAGAAGGAGATTAAAGTAAGAATGGCAGATTATATTGAAATGGAATACAAGGAAGAATAGCAGAATGGAGAATAGGAGGGAAACTAGAATGATGAGCAGAGTAGGCAGAAGAAGAGTTGGACAACAAAATAGAGGAGATGAGATTGATACGACTCTATCGATTAGAAAGCAACAACTGGACAAAAGTACGAGGAAGTAGAATCAACTGAGCACTCAGAAAAATGAAACCAAAATCATCCCACTTGAAAGAAATCGATTTTGTGTATTTCGCTGCAACCTTTTTTAGTTAATCCAACAAATCACACCGCAATACAATAGACCAGGCCCCACCAAGAGAATTCAAACACCACCATGTAAACAGACTTGTGAGAGATAACAACAGAGAAAGGGAAGTGGATAAATATCACAATTCAAGAATAAACCGAAACCCAACACTAAAGAAGAGAATCTGAAGAATAAAACACAAATATGAATTCTCCTGGACCCCCTGCACCCCAAGTCACCTGCGGTGCTCCTCTATTTTTCGCCCTTCATGTCCATGGAGAAACTCGCCTCATGTTGCGCCCGCAGTGCACCTCGCCTCGTCCTGAGCCCATCTCTACTCGTTTCGCTCCCACGATATAACTTGTCTTGCTGTGCTCACAGCGCCCCCACACACGCCCATGGCATCTGTCGCCTCTAACCCGTGGCCACATCGACCATCGCCTGCTGCGCTCCTTGCATCACACCGTGTCACACTCTTGACCTAAGCCCTTCTCGCCTCGCTCCGCACATGTGGCACTCCTCTCCTCAGGCTCCATGATGCCCATCCTCTCACGCCTGAGGTGTTCCCTCACTCCCACACTTCGCTTAATCTCACATCTGCAACGCGTTTCGCCTCATTAGGTGCTCGCGCGTGTCACACCCACGGCACACTTTGCCTCATCTCACTCACATGGGGCGTCTCGCCTTGCCGCACCTTTTCTCGTGCCAGCGGCGCCTCACCTGTGTCCGTGGCGCCCCTTGCCTCACCCGTGTCCATGGCACCCCTCACCTCACCCGCGTCCACAGTGCCCCTCGCCTCACCCGCGGCGCCCCTCGGCTTGCCTGTGCCAGCGGTGCTCCTCCCCTCGTTTCACTCTATTTTTCTCCTTTCGCGCCCATGGCGTGCATTGCCTTGTCTCACACTGGTGGTGCCCCTCAACCCACCTTCCCTCATGCCAGCAGCGCGCCTCGCGACTCGCCTCATGCAAATGGTGCCCTTAGCCTTTTGCCATGCCAAAAGCGTGTTTCACAGTGCATGTATTCTTCAATTGTCATCTACAATAAGATGTGGACTTCTAAACTATTTCATATCAAGATGTGAACTATGTTGAAGATTTCCAGTTTGAATGTGGTTGTGGAGAGTAATGCAGAGGTTAGTGATGTTCAGATACGTCTTCCACACAACAAATGACGACATTATCATTTCTTTCCTTTCTGACACCACATCAGTCCATCCATTTTGTAGCCCATTCAAAGAATAATGTTTTTTTTTTTTCCTCCTTCATCGTAAAACCAGTCCCATTTGTTTTACCCATTGACATCTGAACTGTAATAATTATCATTGTTGTTGGTTTCATTGTTTTGTGTGTGCCTGCTGCATTTAATAACTGTCAAATTAAAGTTTTATCTCTCACTTTCCCTTTTTCTTTTGTTTTTTAAGCAGTGAAGCTGCTTCAATATCTGGTGAAGTTCTTCCATCCGTTCATCAAAAATGAATAAGAAGAACTTTTCTAACCCACCGTGTTTAATTCTAATGAATTCTAATGGGTTCTAAAAGTTAATTCTAGAGGGTTCTAAATGGTAATTACCCTGTGCTCACGAAGCGAAAGGCAGGGTTAAGCGATGGGTGGCGTACGTTTGTATGGCGTACGTCGTGTCTGCATTTTGTTGAAGGCGTACATTGAAAACCGTTCAGCGGAGGAAATTGAAACTTTACCGCATGTTACAAAACCATGTGATATCGCGGTCACTCTTTTGAGGTCAACATTGGCCAAAGATCAAAATAGGCCAGTTTTCTAAAATTGTCAATTTTCATCTGATTGACTTGAAATTTGAAAAGAATTTGCACATCAGGTCACTGAATTCAACCACCAACAATTTTTGAGGACAACCAAGGCCAAATTTCTAAAATTGTAAATTTTCATCGGATTGACTTGAAATTTGAACAAGATTTCCATAGCTCTTTGAATTCAACCACCAATTAATTATATTTGAGGTCAGCATAGGCCAAAAGGTCAAAACAGGCCAAATTGCTGAAATTCTCAAATTTCATCTGATTAACTCGAAATTTGAACAAAATTTGCATGTTCGATCACTAAATTCGACCACCAACTATTTTTGAGGTCAAGATAGGCCAAAAGGTCATCGGCCGAAATTTCTAAAATTGTCAATTTTCATCCGACTGACTTGAAATTTGAACAGAATTTTCATATCAACTCACTTAATTCAACCACCTTTTTTTGAGGTCAACATAGGCCAAATGTCTAAAATTGTCAATTGTTATCTGATTGACTTGAAATTTGAACAGGATTTTCATGAAAATGACCATCATGTGCCACATGGTCTGGCAGCCATATTGGATCTCAGGGAAAATCTTTGAAGGAAAAACTGCTTCACTGATCCATGCAAAATTTAACAGATTGATCAACTCGCCTTGGGAAATATGGTTTGATAAAGATGACATCAACGATGACGTGGTCTGGCAGCCATATTGGATCAAAGAATAAAAATTCTTTAAAAACAAGAGTTGGCTCACACCAAGTCCTTTTCAAGACTGTGCAAGGTATGTATTCTATGAATATCAACTCTTTCTAATGGGTTATTCTACAGGGTAGCCATAAAGTCTGGAAACATGGGCGAATATACATTATACTGTAAATGGTTTATTGACATTGCATTGCAATACATGATATGTTCAATGTGTTGTCCCTCATGAGAAATGCACAGTTCAATGCGCTGTGCAAGATTGCAATGAACACTGTGCATTAATGCAGCATTTCCATCAATCCCTGCACATGCATCTGTGATGTGTTGCCTCAGATGATTTGTGTCTCTGATTTTCACTGAATAAACCTGTGCCTTCAGCATACCCCAGAAGAAGTAATCAAGGTGGTTCAGATCTGGCGAGCTTGCAGTCCACTCCACAGGGCCATGTCGTCCAATCCAGTTTGGGAAATTATAATTATCATCCAACCATTCCCTCACCACAATGGTGTAATGTGGTGGTGCGCCATCCTAAGTTTCCAGACTTTATGGCCATCCTGTAAAGGATTCTAAAGAACAATTATAGAGGCTTCTAAAGGGTAATTATAATGGGTTCTTAAGGTTCATTCTAAAGGATAATTCTAGAGGCTTCGAAAGGGTAATTCTAATTGGTTATTCTAAAGAGTTATAAAGTTTATTTCTCGTGGTTATAAAGGGTAATTATAATGGGTTCTAAAGGTTAATTCTGAAGGATAATTCTAGAGGATTATAATGGGTTCTGAAGGTTCATTCTTAAGGATAATTCAAGAGGCTTCTAAAGGGTAATTATAATGGGTTCTAACGGATTATTCTAGAGGCTTCAAAAGGGTCATTATAATGGGTTCGAAAGGTTGTTCTAATGGATAATTCTCGAGGCTTCTAATGGGTTATTCTAAAGGTTCATTCTCAAGGGTAATTCTAATGCGTTATTCTAAATAGCAGTTCTAAAGGTTCGAAGAGATAATTCTCATTGGTTCAAAAGGTTAAATCTGAAGGATTCTTTGAGGGTTCCAAAGTGTAATTCTAATGCTTTCTAAAAGATCATTCTAATAGGTTCTAAAGGGTAATTCTAATGCGTTATTCCAAAGGGTTATAAAGTTTATTTCTCGTGGTTCTAAAGGATAATTCTGGAGGCTTCCAAAGGTAATTGTAATGGCTTATTCAAACAGGTTCTCCATGTTAATTCTGGAGGCTTCAAAAGGGTAATTACAATGGGTTCCAAACGTTTATTCTCAAGGATAATTCTCGAGGCTTCCAATGGGTTATTCTAAAGGTTCATTCTCGAGGGTTCTCAAGAGTAACTCTAATGCGTTATTCTAAATAGCAGTTCGAAAGGGTAATTCTAAAGGATTCGGGAGGATAATTTCAGGACATTCTAAGGGGTATCCCAAAGGGTAATTTTGAATGGTTCTGAAGTGTAATTCTAAAGGGTAATTTTGAATGGTTCTGAAGGGTAACTCTAAAGGGTAGTTTAAAAAAGTAATTCTAAAGGGTCATTTTAATGGGTTATTCTGATTATATACTTCACATACAGCTTGGTTATACTTCACAATTTTAAAGGGTAATTATGGAGGGGTTTTTTGGTGAGGAGGGTGTTTGGATATGGACATCCAGCAGGATTAAAAACAAAACCTGTCAAAGGGCGGAGGAGCTCCTTGTGAGCCAACGGCCATCCATATCTAGTGCCCAACTGTGTCTGCGGACGTCCTCCTGCAGTTGGGTAACTTCTTATGAGGAGGTTGGTGGCAGGATTTGCACTCCGGCCACCGTAAAACCCTTCATTCCGCAAAACGCAAAGAAATCTGAAAACCCACTCCGTGGGAGTACCTCCTGTGCAGCTTCCCTTCGCAGGGCAGCTCACCGGATGACGGGATTGGGGCAAAGCCTTCGGGACCCCCAATCTTTGGTGATAGGAGGGAAACCACGGGGTAACATTCCCGGGTCAGATTACGGGAGAGTGTGTCGGAATGGTGCTAAGGTGTCGTCCACCAGACGGCGGTCTCCTTGGGTTAACCTGAGGCGGTCCCTTCGGGTGGGTGCCTGGAATGTCCGATCCCGAAGAGAGGATGATCACCTGTCTCTGTTATCATCTGAGCTCAAGCGTTTGGACATCGGTATTGCAGCTCTCTCTGAGGTTTGGAGACAGGATTGCGGCGAGATCATGGTGGGTGGTTAAACCTACTATTGGTCTGGTCGCTCTGATGGTTACCATTCCCAAGGAGTTGCTGTAGCTGTGTCCAATAAGCTGACTCCAATGATAATTGAGGTAACACCGGTCAACGAGCATATGATGAGACGAAGGATTCCTCACTCCTTCGGTGTCATTTCCCTGGTCTCTGTCGATGCTCCGACTGAGGCGAGTGATCTCACCATGAATGATGCATTCTACGCCACGCTCAAATCTGTGGTTGATCAGTGCCCCAGGTGAGATACACTTCTAGTCTTGGGGGATTTCAATGCATCGATTGGAACTGATTGGGATGGTTATGAGATGAGTGTTAGTCCCCATGGGTCAGGAACTATGAACCAGAATAGCACTAAGTCCCTTGACTTTGCAAGATGTCATGGACTTAGGGTGGCTGGTTCGTGGTTTCAGCGCCCACAAGCTCATCACTGGACTTGGTATTCCAATGCTGGCAGTGTAGCAAAGGAGATTGACCAAGTCCTCGTTGATGGTCACTGGAGGATGATCCAGGGTCTACCGGAGTGCTCAGTTCCTCATTACTGACCACCGGCTTGTTGTAGGAACTCTGAAGTTGCACCTTAAATCCAGGAGAATGGTACCATCCCAGCAATAGGCTGGATGTTGGCAAGCTCAAGGATGAGAGGGTAGCTGAGGAGTTTGCGAACAAGCTGAGTGGAGATTTGAGGAGTCTGGGTGCTTTGGGAGGCCCTGAAGAGTTGTCGAGTGCCTTCAAGATCACCGTCCTTGATGTTGCCGGTGGACGTCTTGGAACTCACCAGAGGGCAAAGAAGAATTTTGTCTTTTGGGACACTGGATACCATTGACCAGAGTCGCAGGGCCAGGCTGAATGGCGGACCTGAGCTGTTCAGGGAGCTGAGGCGTAAAACTGTACGTGCGCCAAGGGTGGACAAGGAGGCCTATGTGTGAGGAATCTGTGAGGATGTAGAGCATCACCTGTGGTCAAGGGATTCTCGTCCTGCTTACAGGGGAATTCGCGCATTGCGTTCATCCAAGCCCATCCTTCAGTGTACTGCAGTGAGAGCAGAGGGTGGTAGGCTCTTGACAGAGGAGTCCGAAGTGAAGGCCCACTGGGCCGGTTACTTTGAGCAGTTGTACCAGGCTGATCCACCAGCTGTCGAGTTGGATGTCAGGGTGTTACAATCCCTGTTGCTGACCCTCCAATCAACTGTGGTCCACCTTCACTTGTAGAAACATAGGCTGCGGTGAACCGGTTGAAATTAGGTAAAGCTCCAGGGATCTGTGGCATCCATGCTGAACTTCTCAAGGCTGGTGGAAATGCTGCACTCGTGTCGTTGCATGCTGTTCTGTGCTCTGCCTGGAACACAGGCATCATCCCAACTGACTGGAAGAGGGGCCTTGTTTCCCTCTCTGGAAAGGGAAGGGTGATTGCCAAGACTGCAACAACTACCGAGGGGTGACGCTGCTCTCAGTTCCGGGCAAGGTCTTTGCTCGGATAATTCTTGATCGGGTTTGCCACCCTCTACTTGAGCAGTCAGGCTTTACACCAAAGAGGTATTGACCGTATCCTTGCTCTTCGGGTCCTCACCAAACACAGACGAGAGTTTCGGCAGGGGCTGCTTGCAGCCGATGTTGATCTCTGTAAAGCGTTCGATTCAGTGAATCGGGATGTCCTCTGGAGGATTCGTGGTGTTCGTGGGGTGCCACCAAAACTGATCGATCTGATGTCTGAACTCCACTCTGGTACTGAGAGTGCTGTGAGATGTGGTGGTACAGTCTCTGACTTACTTCCAGGTGTTACTGGAGTTTGTCAGGCATGTGTACTGGTCCCCACACTTTTCAGCACTTGCATGGACTGGATTCTAGGGAGGATGTTGGAGAGATCAAGCTGTAGTGCATCGTTTGGGAATGTCAAGATCTCTGACCTTGATTTCGCAGATGATGCAGTCATCTTTGTGGAGACTTTAGATATCCTTTTGGGAGCCCTCGAGGTGCTGAATGAGGGGTTGGAGCCGCTGGGATTACGGGTTGCAAGGGTCAAAACTAAGATCCAGGCTTTCAAAGACATCTTGGATGCTGCTGTCCTGTCTGTGCCTGTTTGTGGTGAGGATGTTGAGGTCGTTGAGAGATTCACTTACCTTGGCAGTGATATTCATGTCTCTGCTGGCTGCGAGTCAGAGGTCAAGAGACGTCTGGGTCGGGCCTGGGGAGTCATGGATTCACTGGATCATGGGGTGTGTCGCTGCCGGTACCTGTGCGGGAGGACGAAAGTCCGAGTCTTCAGGTCCTTGGTGCTTCCAGTCTTGCTCTATGGATGAGAGACTTGGACTTTGACCAAGGATCTGAGATGGAGACTTAATTCCTTTGGTACCAGGTCTCTACGGAGAATCCTTGGCTATCGCTGGTCAGACTTTGTGTCCAACGAGCGGTTGCTGAGAGAGACTCAAATGAGATTTGTTACCTGCATAATCCATGAGCGTCAGCTGCGGCTGTATAGACATGTAGCTCGTTTTCCTGACGCTGATCCTGCTCACCAGATTCTCTCAGCGAGGCAGTCTCGTGAGTGGAGGAGGCCAACGGGCCGATCACGTTCCTCGTGGTTGCAGCAGGTTGATCGGCATCTTAAGGAGATGGGGATGGGCCAGGCATCTGCCTGGGGGATGGCCAGATGGAGGAAGTTGTTGCCGGGGAACTAAGGAATCCAACCACATACAACAAACTTTTACAGCAATCGTGTCTATTTTTGCAAAAAATGGGGAATTTGCCCCCTGGGTAGTAAGTGAGAAAACACGTTAATGCGGCAAACGGCTCCAAAATTGGGTGTTATTTCACAACAACTTGCTCAGAATGAATGATGGGGTACAGGGCACTCGTTTGGGGCGACGTCGCACGAAGCACTCGCTCAGGGAGACGTCGCACGAAGCACTCACAAAGGGTGATGTAGCGCAGTTCCGCCATCGACAATGGGCACTCGGCAAGTCGCTTTGTCTTCAGTCGTCTTCAAGTATATTGTCTTCAGTCGTCTCATCCCAATTATCTTTATCTTTGTCATTGGATTGTTGTGGTTGTTCTGTACCTGTATTTGGTTCTTCTACATTTCCTGTGTTGGCTGTAGACACCCAGTCCTTGTTTACTTGAATGCCCTCATCTCTATATAGTTTGCTGTTTTCAACTAACCAGTGAACTGCAGCAACCACTCTGTTTGGTCTTATGTTTTGGAACTGGTAGTGATGCTGATATGAAAGCCTTCGTTTCAGTTTTAGTGGTATGGTAGCTGTGTCATCTGGCTTTCGTGGAAGTATACTGACAGTAGTGTTGACATTTGTTGGGACATTTACAACATTCCCATGCAAACTTATTTGTCCTCCTCTTGGCAGCTCATGTAATTGCATGAAAGGTATAAGGGGAGCTACTAGTCTCTCTTCCAAGTTAGTAAGATCTAAAACCTCAGGTTTAACAGGAAACTCAGTCTTATTGCCTTTGCTAATGTTGGTAACTTTCTGGACTGCAGAGATCTGTAGCATGTATTGCATATCCATTCCATCCCATCATAACTTGTTACACCAGTTATACATTTTTCCTGAATCATCTTATTGGTAGACATATGAGAATTGGCTAGCCTTACGCTATGACGATACCAGATCTGGTCAAAACAGGTGCATACATACTCAGGCCCTGCAGCGGAAACATCTTTGTGGAAGGTTGTAATTAGGTCATTGATGCTCTGCACTTTCTGTTTTACTGGCCCTTCACTTTTCTTGTACTGAATGTCAAGTCGTTTTACTTGCATGTGGATCTTGTGTGCTGTCTTGCTGACTGTTTGCTTTTTATGTTCCTTTTCCTGTAACCTATAGGCTTGAGACTTGCGCTTTTCCTGCATATATAGCCTATGTGCTTCTTTTTTTCTTTGATATTGAAGCTCATTATCTTTTGACATAGATATGCCAGACTTTTGATCTTGCTGGTTTAGATTTTTCACATTTTCAAATTGTTCATTGCATTCTTCAACTTTGTGTGTATTGCTACTAGATCTAGGTTCTTGAGGTACTTTCTCTTCATTTGCAATTTTGCGTTTTTTTGTCACAGACTGTCCTTTGTTGTTTTCGCTAAGAGATGTAGGACGTACAGTTCCAGCACCAACATGTTTCCGTGACTGATTAGATGACAACTTTGCTTGATAGTATAACTGCTCCATCACCTTTTTCTCATTTGAATCATATGTTGATTTTGTGAATAGATATTCTGCATCCTGTGTACATAACACTACTTCATAGTGATTATGATTGGCATGGTTGAGGTAGATGGACTTGTCATGGCTAATCAGAGATGGTTTGTATACCTTGTCGAGGCTCGTGTGAGAGCTAACACACAACGCACATCAAGGGGGCATGAGACAAGAGGGGCGGGAGTGGGAGGGACAAAACAGTGGGGAACAGACACATTAGGAGATCTGTGGAAGGGAGAGGGATGGGGAACATGGCGAATAGAAGATGGACATTACAGGGACTTTCAGGAAGGAAAGCAGGGAATTTGAAGGAAGTGGGCTTGGGTGGGTTATCGGGGAGAGAAAAGATCAAGGATTTGGATGGGGGATGACAAGAGGTGGTGGTGAACAGCTGTTTTGAAAGCCTGGAGGGAAGAATGGGAAAGAATAGAGTGAGGGAGTTTATTCCAAAGGCAGGAAAAAAGAGGAATGAAAGAGTGAAGGTGAGCAGTGATTCGTGATTTTGGTAGTTTTACCAGAAGGGGGTTGTTGGCTGACCTTGAGCACCCTGAGGAAATGTGGTGGGGACAAATCGCACAGAGAGCAGGGTGGGGCAAGGATGGAGAGGAGTCGGTAGAAGACAGAAAGACCACCAACCAACCTGCGGTGAATGAGTGAGAGGCCCAAAGACTCAGCCTCATTGCAGGAGATGCCGATGATCCGAAATGTCCTGGTTTCTACAGCGTCAAGCCGAGAAAGGTGGGAGGCAGGAGCACCAGCCCAGAGGGGAGAGCAGTACTCCATCAGGCTAGCGACAAATGCTTTGTAAGTGGTCAGGAGCTCAGGAGGGCCGGGGAAGGACTTCGCACGACGGAGGATTCCCAGTCGGAGACTGACTTTGGAGGCGAGCTTTGAAATGTGGCTTTCCCAGGAAAGGTCATGGCAGATAGTGAGACCCAGAACCTTGAAAGAAAGGACTTCTTCCAGAGGATTGTTGAGAAAGTGGATGGGTGGGTTTTCTCAACGGTCCTTTCGAAGACATAGTGAGAATGTGAGATTTGTCCAGATTGAAAGACATGTTCCATGTGTTGGACCAGTTTGTGATTTTATCCAGATCTGCAGTGAGCGAAGAAGCTGCTGCTTGCCAGTCTGAGGGATGACCGATGGTACGGCAGAGGGTGGAGTCGTTGGCAAAGAGAAATAGAGGATTTTCCAGAGAGTCGGAGAGATCATTAATAAAAACCAGAAAAAGAACAGGGCCCAGAACGCTACCTTGAGGAACTCCAGCCTGGACAGGAAGAGGGGATGAAAGAACTCCATTTAGGGCCACACGTTGACTGCGGCAGGAGAGGAAGTCTGCGAGCCATGAGTAGAGATGGCCTTGGATACCATGGGAAGAGAGTTTGGTGAGTAGGGCAGGGTGCCAGACTGTGTCAAAAGCACGTGATATGTCCAGGGAAACCGCTCGGATTTCCTGTCTGGCATTGAGGACCTCCATCCATTGTTGGGAGAGCAGAAGCAGCATATCCAGGGTAGAGTGACCTAGTCTGAAACCAAATTGATGATCGGAAATCAAGCCATTGAAGAAGAGGAAGGATTTCATGTCTGAAGTGATGATGGATTCCATAACCTTGCTGATGATTGGCAGAAGGCTGATTGGTCTGTAGTTGCAGGGATCTGTTTTTGCACCTTTTTTATGCAGGGCAATGATGTTTGCAGATTTCCAAGCAGATGGCAGATGACCTTGGGCAAATGAGAGGGTGAATAGAACAGAGAGTGGGTGAGCAAGAGCAGAAGAGCAGGCTTTGAGGACATGTGGGCTGATGCCGTCTGGACCGGTTGAACAATACTCCCACTGTACTTAAGCCATTCATGCCTTTGACCAGTAAATGTAAATGTGTATATGTCTGGACAGAGTAGGTGTGCTGCAGCAATAATTTCAACCTCTGTAGCCCATTTGTTTCATTTTAGAGGCTATTACATACTCAATTGTTCCTTCAGAGAGCTAAGTGTCAAATATATGTTGATTTTGTTCCAAATGCTGAACAACAGTTGTTCTCATTGCTGCATGGTAAACTTCAGATCCAGTAATGACAAAAGACAAGCGATGGAAAAAACAATTCCCATCACCAATTATGCTCTTAATAACACCTGGTTTTGTGATTGGTAAACTTGAGTGTGTTGATTGATGTCCATGAATTAAAGACAGATTCAGTTGTAAACATTTTGAAAGTTGTCAAGTCTATTGGTCTGAATTTAAAAGGCTCAAAAGATAATTGAGTGATATTGCAGTCTGTTTGTTACGTACATAATAGATTTGAAGTTGAAATTTTGCCTTTGAAACTTTGATCATTCCAAGTTTTTTTTACTGGCTGTTTTTCTTTCAGTTGTTCATTATCTGTGTTTCCCATTGATTTCCTATCATGATCTGTGTTTTTCAAGTTTTTTGTCTCATGTTCTGCATTTTCTAAGTTCTCAGGTTCTGTGTTTCTGGATGATTTTGTATGACGTTCTGATATTTCCAATGATTTTCTTCAACAAATATGGGAAACTTTTCTCTGAAATGTATTAAACTTTATCTGGCACAAAACACAAAATGATTTTTTTTTATTGCACCGGATTGAAAGACCGGTGCAGTCTGGAGTTCACATTCACTGTCAAATCTGAACATTTGATACACTGCCATACTGCAAATGCAGTATCATTTTTTTATTTGTAAATTATGATGGCATCACAATTGTAACAGTGCATGTACAATGGTATTTATCAACATTATGCAATAATACATTACCTCCTTGCCTTGCCATGAGAAATGCATCTAAAAGAAAAAGTAATATGTCATGTTTTGACTTCACAAAAATTGAGTCTCTGAAAAAGGTGGACCAACAAAATTTATTTCATTTGGACTTCATTGCATCCCTAGTACACATATTAAATGAATGGCAAGCGTCTAGTATAAACAGGCGATCATTGGGTGGCTTTGACACCATCTTAGGTTGAAATTTAAAAAAAAAAAAATTATAAGCATTTGTTAATTTCAACTTCACGGCACCAATAGTATACCCCAAAGGAACCTCCATGCCAAATATCAGCATCCTAGTGCACATATCCATGAATGACAAGCTTCTAAATAACTTGCACTAAAAACTTTAACGTTGATGTGCTACAAAAAAGTTAAGTTCAAAACAGGTCAAAATTTTTTTACATTTGAAATTATTTTTTAATTTCAACTTCACTACATCAATAATATACCGCAAAGAAAACTCCATGCCAAATATCAGCATCCTAGTACACATATTAAATGAATGGAAAGCTTCTAAATAACTTGCACCAAAAACTTTAACATTTTCACGCTCACGCTGACGCTCACGCCAGGGGTATCGCTATATAGCTCTCTGTTCTTCGAACAGGCGAGCGAATAAAAAACAGAAAGGCATTAACTTAAAGTGCACATATTAATGTGTACTTAAAGTACACTGAACTTAAAGGGCTCAAAAGATACTTGAGTGATACTGCAGTCTGTTTGTTGTGTACATAATGGATTTGAAGTTAAAATTTTGCCTTTGAAACTTTGATCATTCCAAGATTTTTTGACTGGCTGTTTTTCTTTCAGTTGCTCATTATCTGTGTTTCCCATTGATTTCCTCTCATGTTCTGTTTTTCCAAACAATTTTCTATCATGATCTGTGTTTTTCAAGTTTTTTGTCTTGTGTTCTGCATTTTCTAAGTTCTCAGGTTCTGTGTTGCTGGATGATTTTGTATGACGTTCTGATATTTCCAATGATTTTTTTGAACAAATATGGGAAACTTTTCTCTGAAATGTACTAAACTTTTTCTGGCACAAAACACAAAATGTACATTTATGGCTGGCTAAAGTTTTTTCACCCACATATATTTTAAAACACTTGTCACATTTGAATGATTGTTTCAAACAGTTGTGTGAACAAATATGGGAAACTTTTCTCTGAAATGTACTTAACCTTTTCTGGCACAAAACACAAAATACATTTTTGGCTGGCTAAAGTTTTTTCACCCGCATATATTTTAAAACACTTGTCACACTTGAATGATTGTTTCAAACAGTTGTGTTTGTTCAAGTTTTCTCTCCTGGTGAATGAAGTGCTACATTTTTCGCAGTACAAACATGAATGTCTCTGAAAATTTACTCCAGATTTGTACGTTTTTCCACACATGTTGCAAAAAAACCTTTTTCCATTATATGAATTGGCTCCTTGATTTCCAAGAAGATATGAACAGGTTCTTTGCCCTGAAATAAAAAAATAACAAATTCACAAATACCAAATAAACACACTGAGAAAATATTTTGTGCCAAAAATACTGAAGTACCTTCTATGAATTTACCAAAAAACTTTCAGTAAATGACTTTTTTGTTAATTTTTTGTAATTGAATTAAGATAAACAAATATTAATTAAGGTCATATACACATTGTGCCAGTTTTATTGGTTGAAGAAATCGGAGTAATGTTGTATATCACTGACCTGCAGTAAGAAACTGGCAACTTTCTGACATTATGTATAAACACTGCAGGTATGCCAATTATATTGCAACTGTTGTGACCATTATTTAAACCCAGTATGTGAGAAGCATGTGATTTGTGAGTAATAACTGTAAGAAAGGAATATGTAAACACATCATAGAGTCATCAGAAAAATTAAACTGGTATCAATATTGTCGTACAATATGTTGTGTTTTACAGACCAACCTATGGCCTGCAAATTAGTATGGCAATCTGAAATGAAGGAACTGGTATCAATATTGTCAGTAAAACAAAATAGGAACAAAAGTCTGATTTTTCAACATATGTTGTGTTATATAGCCTGACCCATGGCTTGCAAATTAGTATGGTAATCTGAAATGAAGGACAACATGACCACCACCATCTAGAAGGATGCAAAAATATTAATAATACAATGCTGAAAATGGAAAGTGACATCCAGAGAGCAGATCATGTTACAGTGGCAGCATTATTAATGAAAAAGTCGAACTACCATGCAGTGACATTTTTTATTTGTAAATTATGATGGGATCACAATTATAACAGTGCATGTGCAATGGTATTTATCAACATTATGCAATAATACATTACCTACTTGCCTTGCCATGAGAAATGCATCTAAAAGAAAAAGTAATATGTCGTGTTTTGACTTCACAAGTATTGAATCTCTGAAAAAGGTGGACCAACAAAAAAAAATTTCATTTGGACTTCATTGCATCCCTAATACACATATTAAATGAATGGCAAGCGTCTAGTATAAACAGGCGAGCATTGAATGGCTTTGACACCATCTTCGGTTGAAATTAAAAAAAAAAATTAAAATCATTTGTTAATTTCAACTTCACGACACCAATAGTATACCCCAAAGGAACCTCCATGCCTAATATCAGCATCCTAGTACACATATTAAATGAATGGCAAGCTTCTAAATAACTTGCACCAAAAACTTTAATGTTGATGTGTTACAAAAAGGTTAAGATCAAAACAGGTCAAAAATTTCAAAAATTTGAAATTATTTTTTAATTTCAACTTCATGACATCAATAATATACCCCAAAGGAACCTCCATGCCAAATATCAGCATTCTAGTACACATATTAAATGAATAGAAAGCTTCTAAATAACTTGGACCAAAAACTTTAACATTTTCACGCTCACGCCAGGGGTATCGCTATCGCTCTCTGTTCTTCGAACAGGCGAGCTAATAAAAAAACAGAAAGGCATTAAATTAAAGTGCACATATTAATGTGTACTTAAAGTACACTGAACTTAAAGGGCTCAAAAGATACTTGAGTTATACTGCAGTCTGTTTGTTGCGTACATAATGGATTTGAAGTTAAAATTTTGCCTTTGAAACTTTGATCATTCCAAGATTTTTTGACTGGCTGTTTTTCGTTCAGTTGCTCATTATCTGTGTTTCCCATTGATTTCCTCTCATGTTCTGTTTTTCCAAACAATTTTCTATCATGATCTGTGTTTTTCAAGTTTTTTGTCTTATGTTCTGCATTTTCTAATTTCTCAGGTTCTGTGTTTCTGGATGATTTTGTATGACGTTCTGATATTTCCAATGAATTTTTTGAACAAATATGGGAAACTTTTCTCTGAAATGTACTAAACTTTTTCTGGCACAAAACACAAAATGTACATTTATGGCTGGCTAAAGTTTTTTCACCCGCATATATTTTAAAACACTTGTCACATTTGAATGATTGTTTCAAACAGTTGTGTGAACAAATATGGGAAACTTTTCTCTGAAATGTACTTAACCTTTTCTGGCACAAAACACAAAATGTACATTTATGGCTGGCTAAAGTTTTTTCACCCGCATATATTTTAAAACACTTGTCACACTTGAATGATTGTTTCAAACAGTTGTGTTTGTTCAAGTTTTCTCTCCTGGTGAATGAAGTGCTACATTTTTCGCAGTACAAACACGAATGTCTCTGAAAATTGACTCCAGATTTGTACATTTTTCCACACATGTTGCAAAAAAACCTTTTTCCATTATATGAATTGGCTCCTTGATTTCCAAGAAGATATGAACAGGTTCTTTGCCCTGAAATAAAAAAATAACAAATTCACAAATACCAAATAAACACACTGAGAAAATATTTTGTGCCAAAAATACTGAAGTACCTTCTATGAATTTACCAAAAAACTTTCAGTAAATAAAATGACTTTTTTGATAATTTATTGTAATTGAATTAAGATAAAGAAATATTAATTAAGGTCATATACACATAGTGCCAGTTTTATTGGTTGAAGAAATTGGAGTAATGTTGTACATCACTGACCTGCAGTAAGAAACTGGCAACTTTCTGACATTATGTATAAACACTGCAGGTATGCCAATTATATTGCAACTGTTGTGACCATGGTTTAAACCCAGTAGGTGAGAAGCATGTGATTTGTGAGTAATAACTGTAAGAAAGGAATATGTAAACACATCATAGAGTCATCAGAAAAATTAAACTGGTATCAGTATTGTCATACAATATGTTGTGTTTTATAGACCAACCTAAGGCCTGCAAATTAGTATGGAATCTGAAATGAAGGAACTGGTGTCAATATTGTCAGTAAAACGAAATAGGAAAAAAAGTATGATTTTTCAACATATGTTGTGTTATATAGCCTGACCCATGGCTTGCAAATTAGTATGGTAATCTGAAATGAAGGACAACATGACCACCACCATCAAGAAGGATGCAAAAATATTATTGATACAATGCTGAAAATGGAAAGTGACATCCAGAGAGCAGATCATGTTACAGTGGCAGCATTATTAATGAATAAGTCGAACAACTTAAAGATTAATTATTAATACAATGATTTTTTTTTTGATTTTTTTTATTGCACCGGATTGAAAGACCGGTGCAGTCTGGAGTTCACATTCACTGTCAAATCTGAACATTTGATACACTGCCATACTGCAAATGCAGTATCATTTTTTATTTGTAAATTATGATGGCATCACAATTATAACAGTGCATGTGCAATGGTATTTATCAACATTATGCAATAATACATTACCTACTTGCTTTGCCATGAGAAATGCATCTAAAAGAAAAAGTAATATGTAGTGTTTTGACTTCACAAATATTGAGTCTCTGAAAAAGGTGGACCAACAAAATTTATTTCATTTGGACTTCAATGCATCCCCAGTACACATATTAAATGAATGGCAAGTGTCTTGTATAAACAGGCGAGCATTGGGTGGCTTTGACACCATCTTAGGTTGAAATTAAAAAAAACTCAAAATTATTTGTTAATTTCAACTTCATGACACCAATAGTATACCCCAAAGGAACCTCCATGCCAAATAACAGCATCCTAGTACACATATTAAATGAATGGCAAGCTTCTAAATAACTTGCACCAAAAACTTTAACGTTGATATGCTACAACAAAGTTAAGTTCAAAACAGGTCAAAAATTTAAAACATTTGATTTTTTTTTTATTTCAACTTCAGGACACCAATAGTATACTCCAAAGGAACCTCCATGCCAAATATCAGCATCCTAGTACACATATTAATGAATGGCAAGCTTCTAAATAACTTGCACCAAAAACGTTAACGTTGATGTGCTACAAAAAAGTTAAGTTCAAAACAGGTCAAAAATTTAAAAGATTTGAAATTAATTTTCAGTTTCAACTTCACTACATCAATAATATACCCCAAAGGAACCTCCCTGCCATATATCAGCATCTTACTACACATATTAATGAATGGCAAGCTTCTAAATAACTTGCACCAAAAACTTTAACGTTGATGTGCTTCAAAAAAGTTAAGTTCAAAACAGGTCAAAAATTTAAAACACTTGAATTTTTTTCATTTCAACTTCACTACATCAATAATATACCCCAAAGGAACCTCCCTGCCAAATATCAGCATCCTAGTACACATATTAAATGAATGGCAGCTCTAAATAACTTGCACCAAAAACTTTAACATTTTCACGCTCACGCTGACGCTCACGTCGGGGGTATCGCTTTTGCTCTCTGTTCTTCGAACAGGCGAGGTAAAAAAAAATTAAAATCTGGACTGTGGGAAAGTCATATAATTTATGATTTGTCTCCCAATGTTGTTTTTATACTCGTAGCATATTCAAAATAGTTGTACTCATGTGCGTTGCAGTGTCCCATCATATACACTTTTATCTGGCACATTTCCAGGTCAACAGCAACATCCATTTCCAATTTTTACCCCATGCACATGAAGCAATTGGTTCACTTTGTTTGCCTGTCTGTCTGTCTACAGACATCAGTCTGTGACCGAGGAACTAATTAATTTCAATTGATCGTTATATTTCGAACACTGTAGAACATGAATCGGAACACGGACCTGCAGTTTAGCAGTCCTGTACTATGGATCTGAATTTGGCAAAATGTATGGAATCTCGTCCCCAGCATGCATGCGCACACAGGAGTAAGGTAACATTTTAGTTTCTCTGCCTGACTGGCAGTCAAACAAAATTTAAACAGTAAACAGGAAACTTACTGTTTTGAGGGACGTCATAAAGGACACAAACAACAGGCATGAATAACTAACTTAATGTGTTAAATTAGGTGGCGTAAAAAGATGCTGCATCAATGGCAGTAAATTTTCAAAACACGTTTTTTTTTTCCACATCCTTTGAAAAATCTTTATTTTATTTCCATTGAATTACATACTTGAACACTGGAGAACACAAATCGCCTTGTTATCACTTCCGTAAACCTCAAGTTGTGCAGTACATGGACAAAATATTATGGCATTTGACTCCATCTTAACCAATTCAATTTTCCATTTGCGCTCTCAGTGTTGGGGGATATCAACATTCACACAAAATTGCGGAAATATACATATCATGCTCGGAAACGCAGAGCAAGAGTTTAAAAGAGCCTTCTCATGTCCTTTTTCTCAAGACTGTGTGGAGTAAGGTGTTCTATGAACGCTCTAGTTACTCTTGCCAGAGGAGGGAGTATTGCATTTGAGTCTGTTTGTTTGTCTGTCTATCTTTATTTGTCTGCACATCATGTGCCAATGTAGACCACAATTTTTACATGTTATCTTTTTCACCTGAGTACCTGTATAAAGTATGTACAATTAGAATGTGAGTACGTCTATAAAGTATGGACTCCAAAACCTCACAAATCCTTACTTTCATTCATGGACCGGTGTGTGTGTGTGTGTGTGTGTGTGTGTGTGTGTGTGTGTGTGTGTGTGTGTGTGTGTGTGTGTGTGTGTGTGTGTGTCGTGCTACTCTTACAGTTCTGAACCAATTACATCCAGACTTGCTGCAGAGGATCAGCATGACCCAAAGTCCTGGTTGAGGGTCTGCAATCTTTGATTGCTTTTTCTAGTTTGACATGTTTTACGTCTTTTGTTGAATTATTTGCCCTGGGGTAACTTCTCTCTGGTCCCTCGCCGGTTGTTGTCTGACTTCATTAGTTATTTCCTTTATGCCCACTTTTGTTTGGTATTTGTAGACTTTGTACAACCACGATGATCTTTTAGGTAAAACTGTGTTTGCTTTTTAAGTTATTTTTGACTTTTTCAGTTGGTCCTCGAAATGTTTTCCTTTTCCGTGTATCCCAAATACCTCATGCGTGAAAGATATTGGTACTTTTCAATAAAGGATGGTCTCTTTCTCTGTGGATCAGCTCACTTCTTTAGAAACCCATTATGTTCATCTGGAGCTTTGCTTGTGCTGGTTTTGGAGTCAGGCGGTACCTCTTCAGGTTCTTGCTTCGGTATGGAGCTGTCTCATCGTGAGTTTGAGGTCTTCGCTTTTGTGTGAATTTTTTCATGTCTCTTCATTGATGAGGAAGTTGAAAAATCCTTACTGCAAACAGTGCACGTGTGTGGCTTTCCTCCACTGTGTATTTTTATATGTTGATATAAGTGTGAGGAATGACCAAACACCTTGCTGCAAACAAGACACTTGAACGGCTTCTCTCCTGTATGTACTCGTTGATGATTCTTCAAAGTTTCCAAAAGACCGAAGGCCTTGAGACACACAGAACATTTGTGTGGTTTCTCTCCTGTGTGTATTTTTTGATGTCGATACAAATGTGACAAACGCACAAAATCCTTGCTGCAAACGGAGCACTTGTGTGGCTTTTCTCCGCTGTGTATTTTTTGATGTTGATATAAATGTGAGGACTGACCAAAATCCTTGTTGCACAAAGAGCAATTGTATGGCTTTCCTCCACTGTGTGTTTTTCGATGTTGACAAAAATACGAGGGAGAAGCAAAATCCTTGTTGCAAACAGAACACTTGTACGGCTGTTCTCCCGTATGAGTTCTTAGATGAATCTTTAAGCCGAGTGATCGAAGAAAGGCTTTAAAACACACGGAACACTTGTAGGGCTTCTCTCCTGTGTGTATTTTGTGATGCCTTCTTAATGTTGTTCTGTCAGCAAATGCCTTAAGACACACGGAACATTGATAGGGCTTCTCTCCTGTGTGTATATTTCGATGATTGTGTAAATTTGTCAATTGGGTGAAGCCCTTATGGCATACGGAGCAGTTGTGAGGCTTCTCTCCTGTATGCATTCTTCGATGAATGTATAAATGGGTTGATTGAGCAAAGCCTTTATGACACACGGAACACGTGTATGGCTTCTCTCCCGTGTGTACTCGTAGATGTCCGTTCAAGTGTGATGAACGAGCAAACGCCTTTTTGCATAAAGAGCACTTGAACGGCTTCTCGCCCGTGTGACTTCTTTGATGAATTTTCAGTTCTGAGATGAAAGCAAAAGCCTTGTTGCACAAGGAGCACTTGCACAGTTTTTCTCCTGTATGCATTCTTAGATGTTTGCTTAAATGTGTCGATTGAGTAAATGCTTTAGGACACAAAGAGCACTCATAGGGTTTCTCGCCCATATGGATTCTTTGATGACCATCTAAATGTGATGAACGAGCAAATGCCTTCATACAGATAGAACACTTGTATGGCTTTTTACCTGTGTGTATTTTTTGATGTACTTTTAAGGATGATAACGTGGCGAATGATTTGTCGCACACAGAACACCTGTGTGGTCTCTCATTTAATTGGATATTGTTGAAGGTCTCTGCACAGCTTTTACAACTGCGGTTGTAAGACGCACTGCTGAACTCGTCAGTTTCTTGGCAATTGGTCCGAGTAATGTGCGGATTGAAAACTTCTGAGTAGAACAACTTGGAACAGTTGGCACAAGAAACCGGTTTCATTTGTTTCACTGGAAAGAAAAGTCACAAAAATTATCAAACATTCACATCAATTTTGAAAAGTATTGCAAAATTCACAAGTATTCCACTCAAATTATATAAGACATATCACTTTTGAGATATCCTTGTTTCAGACAGACATACAAACAAGAAAGATGTCGTGCATAGCAAGATACGTGTGAAATCCAAATAAACAATAGTTGCCATGGAAACAGCAATTTGGTAATTTGGAAAATTTGACCTATGAAGTGTTTTACATGATGGAATGTTGTGCACAATAAATTTAGTTTTTACATTTTCTAATTGCCGCCAAATAGGTATTTTACACGTTCTGGATGGCATTGACCTTCACCTTTAACTAATTTTGACCACATTTTACACACGCACATAACTGCACATGCATACAAATAAGCTGTGCAAGTTTCAATCTGATATCTTGAAAATTTTCCAAGGTTTGGGAATAACAAAATCACAAAGATATCCCATTTGATTATAATTGGGTGGCATTGTTGTCAAGGACACCGTTTTCTCTTTGCCACCTGGGGTTTTCCCCTATGTCACTAACCAAGATGAGCAGAACCTAAAAAAAAAATTTTTTAATTAATTATTTATATTTTGTGCATTCATAGCTTGGTACTAAAGTTGTTTACCAATAGGAGGCCTTTTGATAATGAGTGGTGAACCTCAATTGTTATTGCAGAAGACCCTCAGACAGAAAGTCGATCAGGGTCTAAGTGGACTTTCTCTTTATTCCAAAAGACCGAATGGTGTATAGGATCTACAGGGTCTTAAGCGTCTTTTGGGTACATAAATAGGATGTAATCAATAGACATACTGACAGGGGATGACCAAGACTTCACCTCAACGAGGGTTCATTGTCCACCTGTGATTTTTTCAGATATATATATATATATATATATATATATATATATATATATATATATATATATATATATATATATATATATATATATATATATATATATATCCAAAAGGTCCTGAATTCAAGCCCCGTTGGGCCACTGAATTAATACACCAGGGGGTTGACTCAGCCTGTCATCCTTCCGAGGTCGGTGAAATGAGTACAAGTGTACTGGGCCGGTGTATACCCCGGTTAAAATAGGTGTACCATATCCCTGTGTCGTAAGAGGCGACCAGGGTTGCGTCAGGAAGGGCATCCGGCGTAAAACATGTGCCAAATCACTATGCGGATCACACGGATGATCCGCTGTGGCGACCCCTAATGGGAGCAGCCGAAAGAAGAAGAAGAAGATATATATATATATATATATATATATATATATATATATATATATATATATATATATATATATATATATATATATATGTTACATAGATATTAAGTGAATCGGTTGAAAATTGATTATTTATGTGACTTTGACCTTTTGACCTGTTGACCTCAAAAACAATAGATTTCCGGCTTGTCACTACCTCTCGCAGGTGGTGAGGTTATGTGAAGATCGGAGTAAAAATGTGACCTGTAAGTAATTGGCATAAAGACATCCACACAGACAGAACAAATAATAGACCAAACCAACCACTAATATACTTGTGAATCTTCGATTTCACAAGTAACAAACAGATGGGGGGGGGGTGGGGAGGGGGGCATAACCTCCATCCTCCTTTGGTGACAGAGGTAAAAAGTAAGAATTTTGGATCTACCCAAATAAGTCAGACAGTATCTGTGCATACAAAAATTGCCTCAGCTAAGGTTGTTTGATTTTTTTTTCCCCCCTGGGCAGCAAATAGTAAGTTATGATATGTGGTCCTTTTATATTTTGCAAGGACTGGATAAGTGAAGGTAGAATATCAAAAATCTGTCAATCTCACTTTGGTAAAAGCAATCTTTGTGCCTCAGGCAATGATTTTCACAATTAATGTCATGCAGGTGAAGGCTAGTGTCTATCTGCATCGCAGACATGTAGAACAATGGACAAAATCAACAACAGATTGATTGGGATATACTGAAGCTGATGTTTCTGGTGTTATCCCATTGTCGGAGCAAAAGAGGGTCCATCAAAGGTTTAATGCCCCAAACTTCAGCTTCTCCTTGCTGATCACAGTTGTTAGCATACCTCCATTAACGTCCTGTTTTAGTCCAATGCTTTTCAGAGTTTTGGCCTATAACATGTCCAGAGAGGATAAGTGGGACAATTGAGTACCATTCCACCAGAGAGAACAAAAGTTCGCTGTGCTTTGAAAGTTTTGCTGAAAGTGAGAAGAAAAATCTGACCACTGGACCTGTGGCTTATCTGGACCCTGGTCTAACGCTGTAACCTAAATTTGGTAGCATTCTGACTGGTGAGTCTGGAGAGGAAGGTTTTCTAAAGGAATTTACGCAATTTTTCAAAACATTTACTAAGTCCGCCATTTTGACACTTCCGGTCAAGTGATCAGCATGGCCTTCACAATTTAACATCAGGACTCTTATCCTAATGTTGCAACCCAAATTTGGAAGCATTCTGACTGGTGGGTCTGGAGAAGAAGATTTTCGAAGGAATTTACGGGACCGCCATTTTGACACACTTCCGGTCATGTGATCGGCATGGTCTCTGCAATTTAACATCAGGACCCTGTCCTAAGGTTGTAACCCAAATTTGGTAGCATTCTGACTGGTGGGTATGGAGAAGATTTTTGAAGGAATTTATGTGATTTTATCAAAATTTAAATAAAAAACCAATGTCACCCTTAGGGTGACCCATATCTTGCCAAAAGGTGACCACGTGTGACTTCTTTAAGGTCACACTGAGGTGAACAGAGCTGCTATCCACCAGGAGCGACTCCTTGAGGAATATCTGCCTACGAGAGATTCCGACAAGAATCGTTCAACAGAGTAACCATGAAAAATATGTTTGCCTCATAACGTCACCAAATGACGTCATAATGTCTCAAGCTGGACATATCTAGAAAGCACTCATCGAGGTGTTCAATTTGAGGTACTACACGATATGGCTCCTAAAACTTGAAAATTTGACCTTGGGGTCAAATATGTTTGACCTTTGGCGCTACCCATGAAGGTCAAGGCCAATCGCCACCAAAAATTAATCAGCTGAGCGCCAGACCATGAACTATATTCCCATGAAGTTTGAAGACTATCCGATCAAAATTACTCAAAAAATTAGGGTTTCGTCGACTCCCCTGATTTGCAACAAAGTGACCTTGACCTTTGACCTTGACCTTCAAAATTTTGTGCACTGAAAGGGACCTCTATCGGCCTCTGATATGCGAAGTTACAAAAATTTCCAATGATAAATGTGCTCTGCAGAATTTTTTTTACGTGATTACAGACAAACAAACAAACAAAAAAAAACAAAAAAAAAAACAAAAACATACAAGCTGACTAACATATCTTGCAAAAACTTCGTTTTGGCAAGATAATAAGTTAGTCATTTTGACACACTTCCGGTCATGTGATCGGCATGACCCCCGCAATTTAACATCCCTACCCTGGCCGAATGTTGTAACCCAAATTCGGTAGCATTCTAGTGGATAGCAGAGGGGGTGGTGATCAGATACAAGAGAGTATTGCTACTGGTATAGATTGGGAAAAAGATTGTCAGATGTAATTTAACATGAGCAAGTGTAAGGTGTTGGGGATGGAACAGAACAATGAAAATAGAGATTACATGATGTAAGGGGTAATTTTGGAGCGTGTCACACAGGAGAAGGATCTGGGGGTGGTAATAGATACAGGAGGTAAGCAGGCAGCACAGTGCCAGGTAGCTGCAGGTAAATCGAACAGGGTTTTAGGTTGTATTTGGAGGGGGATCAATTATAAATCAGAAGAGGTGATGTTAACATCGTACAGAAATTTAGTGAGGGCCACATCTAGAATATTGTGTGCAGTTTTGGTCACCACATCTCAGGAAGGACAAAGATGCCATAGAAAGGGTTCAGCGCAGGGCTACTAGATTGATTCCTGGCTTAGCTAGACTCAGCTATGAGGAGCGGCTGAAGGAGACAGGGCTTTATACACTAGAAAGGAGGCGGTTACGAGGAGATATCATAGAGATATTTAAGATAATGAAAGGTAGAGATAAAATAAGTGTGGATGAATTATTCAACAGAGTAGACAGTGAGAAGACCAGGGGCCATAGCCTGAGAGTAAAGAAGAGGAGAGTTAAGATGGTAGTAAGGTAGGGGTCTTTCACTCAGAGAGAAGTTAATGCACAAAATGGTGTTCCTGGAAAGGTAGTGGCAGCAGAAACAGTAGATAAGTTTAAATTGGAATTATATCGGTACCTGGAAGTTATGGAGATAGAGGGGTATGGGGATGTTGATAAGACGTTTAGGTAGTTTGAGCATCGATGGGTGATTGTGTACAGAGTGCTGTTGGTGGGGGTCTTGTCAAGGTGGGGGTTGTGTGGTTGAGGTGTGTTTTTAACCAAGTCCATGCCCCCTCTGTGAGGGGAAGAAAAGGAAAAATAAAATAAAAATGTAAAAAAATACAAAAAAAATCATTAATTAAAAACTTTTTTTTTGCATTTTCTTCCTTGGATATTGTGTAGATGGGTTGGTGTGGTGTTCGTGCAGGCATCAATGGGCTGAATGGCCTCCACCTGTGTTGGATTTCCTTGTTATTCTGAGTGATGGTTCTGCAGAAGAAATATTTTGAAGAAATTCATTAAGTCGGCCATTTTGACCGATACTACTTAAATTCATGTGACCAGAATGTGGTTTGTAATCCCTGTAAACAACAGTCAGGAGAGGAACGTTGCTGCCAAATTTCAACCGGATCGGCCCAGTGGTTGACCGGAGAAGTTGAAAAAGGAGATGGACGGACGGTGTGCAATGACAATACCTTTATCTGGAATTTAAATTCCAGATAAGCTAAAAACCAAGGTATGACTTTGTCTGTTGAACAATTTGCAGTCCAGTTGTACCTATCTTTCAAGGCTCGCATGGAAATTTAGCCTCTTGTGGACATGTCATCAGGAATGGTGAGACCCACTGAGTTCTTAAGAATGAACTTCCTTCAAAGGTAAATCACTCAGTAAATATTAGTTGGCTGGTTTATCATTTCAGAGAGGTACTGTGAGTGGTTAAGACTTACCTGGATTATAAGTCATGTTACAGGCGTTGAAGCAGTTTCTGATGTTTTGTAGGTTAGCTGTGAGAGATACAACTACTGTCTTTCTGTCAATAGCCTGAGCAATTGTCCTTAGTACTTTCAAATGAGAAACTTCAACAATCAGATGCACAACTCAAGCTTAATGAAGATTGCAGCTGACTCTTTCAAATGATGGAAGGATCATAATATCCCAGAACACAATTCACAGATAATAAATCTAACAAAAACCAACTTTAGATGTAAAGACAAAGCATCTATGTTTAATACATTGTGGTAGAGGAAACAGCAGGTAAGACTTGTTGACGATGTTTGGGTCACAGATTCGCAGAACTCACTTCCACAGGAACTCATCTAAAGTTGGTGTAGGCGAGTGTAACACTGCGGAACGTAGTCGCACAATTTGGAACGTGTTGTGAGTGACCTGCGCGGCGTGATGCAACAACCTTGAATACATCTCTCATATCATATGATTAGATAGTCCTAAACTTGTCTTTAAAACTTTATGAGTCTCATTAATCTCAATTGACTCGTTATTACCCTCGCCAGAGAAGAGGGTATTGCAATTGAGTCCGTTTGTTTGTCTGTCTGTCCGCACATAATGTAGGCCACAAACGCCACCTGGTGGTTGCCAGTATTACATGTTATATTTTATCAACTCAGTACGTCTATAAAGTACATATGGAAAAACACAAAAATGCCACACAAAACAAGTCATGGCGAAGGTCTACAATCTCCAATTGCTCTTTCTAGTTTCCAATGCTATTTTGACGGAGTGAATTGGTTAAATAAAGATTTTGCAAAATTTACTTTTGTGTCTAATCAATCATGAGGAAAGTATGGAAATTTTTCTTGATATTACAAATGCAACTGAGTTAACTGTCTCGTTAATGTAAAAAAGCACACTTGGGTGCACACAATTTAATTAGATCTATAATTATGTACAGCTTGGAATTAAATCATTTCTTCCGAAAAAAACAAAGTAATAAACAAAACAAGTAAACACAGTAACTCAGTGTTCTCTGTGTAACTCAGCTTACCTTTGAGCATCTGATCAGTTTTGCTCGGCTCTGCGGAAGGAGAATCGCACGGTTCCTGTTTTACATGTTCGTTGCTCAAGGCATTCTGGGAAGCCTGAAGAAAGTTACTCTGGAAGGTCTCCATCTTCACCAGAGGAGCTTCATCTACAAGCCATGTAACATCAGTTCATTACAGGAATAAAAGGGAGAGACAAATGAATCCAAACCAAAAAGGGAGAATTTTAAAACAACTTGGTGAAACCTCAAGCACAATAAAGCATCATTTTTAATTTTTTTTTTTTGGTTTGTTTATTTATCATTTTCGAACCAAGGATCCTTTACATCCTCCCTGTTATATTTTCCTTCGAAGATCACACAGCATCTCTATCGCAGAAATGTTTTCATCATATCATGAGGTTTATAATGGAATTGATGAGGTTAATAATGGAAATGGCTTCTTTCTTGCCACCTGTCCATAGAGGCCAGCTTTGTGAAGGGAAACAGGATATTGTTTATTGATGAACACTGACCCTCATCTCAGACATAGAGCCTTGCAGATCTTTCAAAGTCATTATTGGATTAACAGTGACATCCTGAACCAATCTCCTGCTTGCCCAGCTGCTGAGTTTGGATGGGCGACCTCATCTGGGTGGAGTCTGGATGGTATGATACGTCTTCCACTTCTTAATGATGGATTTCACTGTACTCAAAAGAATAATGAGTGACTTTGAAATGTTTTTATAACCCTCTCCTGAACGGTGCTTCTCCACCACTTTATGTCTTACTTCTTTAGAAAGCTCCTTAGTATTCATGTTTGCCTCAAGGCCATAAAGACCAATGAATATTTGATCCAATGGACCAATGGGCCCACTAGTGATTAAAGTGTTGCAGTTTAAAATAACATGTGCTTATGAATGAGAAGTTAACTTGGCTGGGACGTTCATTTACATTAGTACCATACTCAATTGATTGAACACTTTCTGGTTCTGGACTTGGTCCACATGTAGGTGGAATCTGCAGCTGCTCCTTCCACCTCAATCAAAGGTAAGGTTTCCAAACCAGATCCATCACGTTTTAGTGTTATATTTTCGTTCCTGTGTTTTCGTTCAATTTTCCGTGATAAATCATACCTTGTTGTGCTACATTGTCGAATGTGTTCCTATTAAAATCTGGCCTACTCATCGAAGGATCGGCTTGTCAGCTTGTTACCCACACCAAAGGAGAGGGTATTGCATTTGGGTCTGTTTGTCCGCACAGAACACAGTCCGCGACTACTCATGCGGAATGTTTTAATCATAATTATGACCTCATAGGTCATAGGTCACGTGGTGTGGCAGCCATGTTGGAAAAACGGAAAAACTTGGGACCTCTGTATCTCTGAAGCCACACAAAGGATAAAAATTGAAACTCGGCACATGGCATGTACTCCTCATGGGGAATTAGTGATTTTTTTAATGACGTTATAGGTGCCTTCGTTATGATGTCGTAATTGCATATGTAGAATACTACAATTGATCATTATGAAAAATGTTGAGGGTCATCTTGGGATAAAATGTTCCACAGAAAAAAAATTCAGCAGCAGCCATATTGATTTTTTTTTTTTTCTAAAAAAAACCTTCAAGAATCTTCTCTGAAGTGCCTGAACAGATCAAGGCGAAACTTTACATGAATGACAGCCTATCCATGAGGAATAAAGGTTCACACATATGACATCATAGGTCACATAGTTTGGTAGCCATATTGGATTTACCCGAAAACCTATAAATATCTTCTCCAGAACGGCTGGACAAATCGAGAGAAAACTTCACAAAAATGTTCCCCAAGCCATGGGTGTATAAGTTTGAAAAGGAATAATTGATAGGTCACATGGTTTGGCAGCCACATTGGATTGAATAAAATATTAAATAATGTTTTCTCTGGAACTGCTTAATCAATCGAAGTGAAACTTCAGATTTATAATTTAATGGGGATGGGCAATACATGTTTTAAATTTCAACTTGATCGGACGAATGGTCTGGCAGCCAGCATTATTTAATTTTTTTGATATAGGTTCTTTCTGGGTTTTTTTTTTGTTTGTTTGTTTGTTTTTTTTTGAATGAGGCTCACTTGGCTGTGCCTGGATGGTTTTGAGAGAAGGAGTCGCAGCTGAAATGTGAAACCTATCCAGGTTCCTCCTGATGACTTCATCTTTGCTTTTTGCTTGTTTGAGCTCCTTTTGATGACTCCAATGCAGAACTGTACCTATTTGGACCTCCATTTTATCTGAATTGAATTTATTTGAATCCCATTCTGAATTCAATTGAATTAACATTGAAAAAAAGAACGTCATGGGTCAGGGTCAGGTGTCCAATCAAAGCAGGGCTGCATCAAAGCGGGACGTCTTGGTACCCGGTCATCACTGCCAGCAGTTATAAAGTGGCAGTTCTACTTATGTCCTTTATTAATTACGTAACACACCAGTACAAAAACGCCACACAAAACGACACAAACACCACACAAAACAAGTTCTGGCGAGGGTCTACAATCTCCAATTGCTCTTTCTATTTGTTTTTTTTTGTATACCTTGTCGAGGCTCATATGAGAGCTAACACACAAAACACAACAAGGGGTCAGGAGACAAGAGGGGCGGGAGAGGGAAGGACAAAACAGTGGGGACTAGAGACATTAGGAGATCTGTGGAAGGGAGAGGGATGGGGTGGGGAACATGGGGAATACAAGATGGACATTACAGGGACTTTCAGGACCTTACACGACAGGGAACTTTTAGGAAGGAAGGCAGGAAATTTGAAGGAGGTGGGTTTGGGGTGGAATAACGGGGGTAGAAAAGATCGTGGTTTTGGATGGGGGAAGGTAAGAGATGGTGGTGAACAGCTGTATTGAAGATCTGGAGGGAAGAATGGGATTCGAGAGTGTGGGAGTTTATTCCAAAGGTGGGAAAAAAGAGGAATGAAAGAGTGAAGGTGAGCAGTCATTCATGATTTTGGTAGTTTTACCAGAAGGGGGTTGCTGGCGGACCTTGAGCGTCCTGCAGAAATATGGAGGGGGGGGGGGACAAATCACAGACAGAGCAGGGGGCCGAGACCACAGAGGAGATGGCACAAGCCAGAAAGACCACCGACCTGCCTGCGGTGAGAGAGTGAGAGGCCCAAAGACTCACCCTCATCGCGGGAGATACCAATGATCCTCAATGCCTCGGTTTCCACAGCATGAAGCCAAGAAAGGTGAAAGGCAGGAGCACCATCCCAGAGGGGAGAGCAGCACTCCATCAGGCTGCGGCCAAAAGCTTTGTATGTGGTTAGGAGCTCACGTGGGCTGAGGAAGGACTTTGTATGACGGAGGATTCCCAGTCGGCGACTGGCTTTGGAGGCGAGGTTGGAAATGTGACTTTCCCAGGAAAGATCATGGCAGATAGTGAGACCCAGAAGCTTGAATGAAAGACTTCTTCCAGAGGATTGTTGAGAAAGTAGATGGGGGTTTTTCAAAATGGTCCTTTCAGAGAGACATAGTAAGAGTGTAAGATTTGTCAGTATTGAAAGACGTGTTGTACGTGTAGGACCAGTTTGTGATTTTAGCCAGACCTGCAGAGAGTGAAGAAGCTGCTGTTTGCCGGTCGGAGAGATGACGGATGGTACGGCAGAGGGTGGAGTCATCAGCAAAGAGATAAAGATGATTTTCCAGAGAGTCGGAGAGATCATTGATGAAAACCAGAAAAAGAACAGGGCCCAGAACACTGCATTGAGGAACTCCAGCCTGGACAGGAAGAGGGGATGAGAGAACTCCATTTAGGGCCACACGTTGACTGCAATTGGAGAGGAAGTCTGCGAGCCATGAGTGGAGATGGCCTTGAATACCATAAGAAGAGATACCATAGTTGCTTCTGTTGCTGTTTTCACCCCACATGCTTCATTTTCACTCCTTTTCTCCCAACTATTTTCATTTCTGATCTAATTTGTACATGCCCTGCATCTTATCCTTGCCCTCATTTAGCAACTATTAGGGACTCCTCTTCACAGTAATTTTACCCCCTCCCCCCCTAATGCAAGTCGAGGGCCAAATCTTCCCCATTTTTCCCTGATGCCTGAATTCATCAAGTCAGTGCGGTTATGGTCAAAGTGCCGATTGGTCCCCATGGACCGGCTCTTTCCCTCTTGTCTCTGTCCCTCTCTCTAACTCTCTCACCCTGTATTTGTGAATGCGGGGCTACACCATCCTGGATGTGGGGGGTCTTTGGGTCGCTCCTGGGAGATTGATTGGCTGTCTCAATACGGCAGGTTTGTTCACGAGAACTGTCTGGGGCTAAACAACAACAACCCCTCATTCTCACTGCATCCTTTGTTTATCTATCTCAGTCTATTTTGTCTCTCGGCCCTGCTGTTTGCATTTCCCCACTCTCTTTCTGGTCTTGCTTTTGTTCTGTTATGCCTCAATCAGTTCTGTTTTCCAAGCTCATCCATGAGCTTTTACTTTGTATCAAAAAAAAAAAATCCCAATAACACTTGTGTGGAGCTGTTGAACAGCTCCCAAGATGAAAGCAGCCAAATTAACAGGATTACCTTTTCTTAAAATTGAATGTAGCATTTAATTGAGGAAGCCAAAGCATTTAAAATGCTCTCAGTAAGCTACCATTTTTGACTGTTGGTAATCAAAGCAGGTCGGCTATATCTCTCTCTCTCTCTCTCTCTCTCTCTCTCTCTCTCTCTCTCTCTCTCTCTCTCTCTCTCT
>NC_140977.1:21968731-22368731 GCF_056783735.1 Eptatretus burgeri
AAACAGAAACTATTAAAACTAGAAACACAGGTAAAAGAGATGCAACCACCAGTGATTGGAATTGCTCCTGCCTCGGTAAAAGCCTCTGAGATTGAAGTACAAGGACAGGAAGTTCAGGTAAATAATGAAGGTGATTCATCTGCATATGTTAATAACACACCAAGATTGTATCCGAACCTTGAAAGTATGGGGCTGATGGCCACAGCCTCTGCTTTCCCGGTTCAGGAAATAACTCCAGCGGGACCAGGGGTGCAGGCTCAGTCAGTGTATCGACCATTTAAAGAAATTGAATTAAGATCAATGAAGGAGAGAGTATTAGATCAGAGGGGAAATGCAGGAGCAGTAAGGAATTTAATAACGCAGTGGGTTGCAGCACATCGATGCACCCACAGTGACATTGGAGTGCTTTGTCAAGCAGTGTTGTCTCCATATGTGTGGAAGAGAGCTCGAGAAGCTGCCGAGTGGACAGCAGACGAACCAGCAGTGTGCACCGAAGCAGATCGGCGAGATAAGCGAGGGCGCCTGTATGAGGAGATTGAGAAGGCCATACGACCACCAGCATTAGATTGGGATAAAATCTATGAAACAAAGCAACGTCAAGGGGAGCGGGCATTCGAGTTTATGGATAGATTAATGTTGACACTCTTACAATATGGGGGGTTTCAAGTTGAAGCAGACATACCGGAGCGAACGGTCACTAATTTCGTAATGGAAGGACTTAGACCTCAAATTAAAAAACAATTGAAGTATGTACTGTTAGGTTGGCAGGGCAAGAAAGCAAGTGAGATTTGTATAGCAGCTGATCAATGTATGGACCGAGCGGAAGAACGGGAGAATGCAAAGGCAAAAATGAAAGACGAAGTGTTGCAAATGGTGTTGCTCGACAAAGTAGCAGACCAAAGAAAGAATAAGGGTTGGAGAAAGTGGGGACTGGAGGGAGATGATACAGATTCGGAAGAAGAAGAAGCGGCCAGGAGATGGGGACGACGAATGAGAGGTCCACAAAGACCCCCACCAGCAGCACATGATGGACGGCCCAAGAAATGGAGTGGAAAAAACAAAGGTTGGACGCAAACGCCACCACAGACCCGCTCGAGGACGGCAGCAACACAAGAACAGGAACAACCGAGTCAATCACAAGGATGTTTCCAGTGCGAGCAATTGGGACATTGGAAAAGACATTGCCCCCAAAGAGGACGACCGGAGATCCAACAGGAGGGAGGATCGGGACAACCGCAAAATCGTAAGTCATATTGACACACCGCGGGTGGACCCGTGTTACAAGGGGCAATGTTGACATTAACACCAAAAGAGGAGCCGACCTACTCTTTGGATGTTTCAGGTAAGACTATCTTTTCTAGTTGATACGGGAGCCACCTACTCTACCATAGCAGCAAAACAGCTGCCACATGTTGAAAAATCCAATGCTGAAGTTCAAGTAGTAGGGTTGGGTGGTAGCATACAAACATTAAAGACAACAACGCAATTACCAGTAAGATGTGGACCTTTACAGGAAAAACATGCATTTCTTCTCACAACCACCACACCGGTGAATTTGTTAGGTAGAGATTTGTTGTGTAAGTTGGGATGTAAAATAGCATGTACGAACAAAGGGGTTTTTGTGGATATTCCCCAGAATAAAGCACAGTCAGCAATGATGCTGTTAATGACATCGCACCCAGTTGTGTATTGGTGGAGGCTGAAAAGACAGCCGATTAATGAGGCTTTGATATGTTTAAAGGAAGTCTTAGCCGAAAGTGAGGAAATGCAAATGTGGCTAGACAATGCACAAGTAATGACACACATCTACTATGAGCCTCCACATTGTACAATCTATTATGATGCGAATGGAGATGATGCTGAATTTGCGGAGAAAATTGCTCCGTATTTGGGAACCTACAATGATCTTTTGATTTGCCGTTTGATGATTGGTAAGGAAGGTGTTGCAATGGAGGTAAAGCTCACAGAACAACAAAGGCATTTGACAAAGTATCCGCCGGGAGTAACTTCGGATGTGACAATAACCACAGCAAAAGATTATCACCCGAAGGATTTGGGCTTTATGGTTTATCGCCTACAGGGGGCAGTAGCGACCTGCACAACAACAACGATGCTGCATTGGCAGGTGCACAAGCTAGCGAACGATGAAGGGTGGATTTGTGATTTTGAGGAACAGGTGTTATTGGGGACAATTGAAGAGGTTGATTTACCACCTAAACATGAGAGGGTGATGAAAACGGTAAATGAAGGAGAAAACGCAGAAATTTGATAGAAAGAGTTCCACAAGAATTGTGGACCCGACATGACAATGATGTAGGCCGTATAATTGGGGCAACGCCCCTCGTGGTTAAACTCAAACCGGGAATGCCTTGGCCAAATGTGCGCCAATACCCCCTGCGAAAGGAGGCGGAGGCCGGGATAGCACCAGTAATTGAATCTTTGAAGGAGCAAGGGATAATTGTAGAAACTTCAAGCCCGTGCAACACGCCTATACTGCCAGTGAAAAAGCCACAGAAAGATAAGTGGAGATTTGTTCAGGATTTACGGGAAGTAAATGAGGTGATTCAAAGTATCCACCCCGTGGTACCGAGCGCAGAAGGGGTGATGACGTCTATACCTGCAAGTTCCACCCATTTTACTGTAATCGATTTATGTTCTGCATATTTTTCTGTACCCATTGATAAAAAAATCCCAGTTTTTATTTGCCTTCACGTATAAAGGCCGTCAATACACATGGACTGTCTTGCCTCAGGGGTTCGCGGATAGTCCAACATTATTTTCGCGTACCTTACATAAGGACTTAGAAGATGTTGTCTTCAAGGGTAAATCAGTGCTGCTACAATATGTGGATGATTTGCTCATTTGCTCCCCAAACAAAGCAGCGTGTGAAACAGATACGCTGCAGCTGCTCCAGGCATTGGCAAGAAAAGGCCACAAGGTGAATAAAGAGAAGTTGCAATTAGTCAAGGAAAGGGTTAAGTATTTGGGACACCACATTTCGCAAGGAAAGAGGGAATTGGATAAGGGAAGAATAACTTCAATTTTGGAAGTGCCATGCCCTCGCACAAAGAAAGAGATGATGCGATTCTTAGGTATGGCAACCTACTGTAGACAGTGGATTGTTGATTACGCAATTCTGACAAAGGAACTGTATGTTGTGGTGGGCAAAAACCAACCCAATGTAATTGAGTGGACTGAGAAGATGGGAGAATATTTTACCAAATTAAAAGCGGCACTCTCGACGGCTCCCGCGTTGGGGCTGCCAGATTATGAGAAACCATTCTTCCTTTACTCTCACGAAACTAGAGGATTTGCGCAGGCTGTGCTGACACAATCCCACGGCGACCGCCAGCGACCAATTGCATATTTTAGCCGAAGGCTGGACCCGGTCGAACGTGGGTTGCCTCTTTGTTTGCAAGCGGTGGCCGCAGCGAGCTACGCAGTTAAGCGCACGGCAGAAATCGTGATGGGTCACCCCCTCACGCTAAGGGTACCCCACTGTGTCGCGGCTTTATTAACCCAAAAGCAAACACAACATTTAACCAACACACGCCTGATGCAGTATGAGACGACTCTCCTACACCAGCCAAATTTGCAGATTGAGAGATGTAATGTTCTTAATCCTGCTTCCTTGCTGCCAACGAAAGACGATGGTGATGCTCATGACTGCACAGAGGCAATACAAGAAGTATCCACCGTGCGCCCGGATCTCAAGGATCAACCCTTGGAACACCCGGACCTCACCTTGTTCATCGATGGTTCGGCCTATCGTGGCCGAGACGGCTCGGGGCATGCAGGATACGCCGTGTGCACCCATAGTAAAGTTATTGAAGCGAGACGCCTGCCTGCACATTTTTCTGCCCAGCAGGCGGAGCTGTGTGCCCTGATAAGGGCATGTGAACTATCTGCTAACATCGCAGTAAATATATACACTGACTCTAACTATGCTTTTGGTGTGGTACATGACAAAGGTGCGATCTGGAAAATGCGAGGGTTTCTCACCTCTGCAGGAACACCAATAAAAAATGGTGATTTAGTTTCTGAGCTGTTAAAAAGTATCTCAGCACCAGCAGACGTCGCGGTAATTAAATGCCGCGCACATCAGAAACTCACTACGGATATCGACAAAGGAAATGACAAGGCGGATAAAACTGCAAAAGAGGCGGCTAGTCTGCCTATTCCTTTGATAATGCCAGCACGACTACCGAAGGAACAAATTAAGCTGCATCAGTATAGCTTGTCAGATATTATTGCAATTCAAGCTGCAGCATCGCTGGATGATCGTGACAAATGGAAAGCTGCAGGAGGGACAATGGATGAAGACGGACTATGGTCTAATAGGGGAAAGGTCATAGCACCTACTGAAATCCTACTGTGGCTTGCACGCATGGCCCATTTAAATGGACATGTGTGCAAGAGGGGGACTGTGAGACAGGTGCAAGAATCCTGGTATGCACCAGGAATTGGGGGAGTAGCAGAAGGGGTGTGTAAGAGTTGCCAAATATGTCAAAAACACAACCAGCAGAAGGAGGGAAAAACAAGAGTGCTGGGAGCTCACCCAGCCCCTTGGGGACCGTTCACGTACCTACAAATAGACTTTATAAAAATGCCTCCATCAGGCGGGTTCAGCAATGTTTTGGTAGTGGTAGACATTTTTACTAAGTGGGTAGAGGCGTACCCATGTGCAAAGGCTGATGCCGCTACCGTGGTAAAGCACCTGTTAAAAAGTTTTTTTCTGCCGATTTGGCATTCCTCATAAAGTGTCTCACGATCAAGGAGGACATTTTACGGGGGAAATAACACGGGCAGCGTGTAAAGCACTGGGAATTAAACAAACATTTCATTGTGTTTATCACCCAGAGTCAGCAGGTGCTGTGGAACGGCAAAACGGAATACTGAAGAACAAACTGGCTAAAATAACAACGGAGACGGGGTTAAAATGGCCAGAGGCATTACCCTTGGCACTAATGAGCATGTGATCGACAGTAAACCGGAAAACAGGGTTATCCCCCCATGAAATACTAATGGGAAGGCCAATGTGGCTGCCTGTGACCGCCCCCACAAACATGAATAAGTTGGATATTACAATGATGGACGAGAACTTGCTGACATTTTGTAAACAGCTTTGCAGGATCGCAAGGGCGATACACACAAGGGTAAAGGAGGCCCTACCCGAACCAGTGGAAGAGCCGTACCACGCCTTCCAGCCGGGAGACTACGTACTGATAAAACACTTCACGAGGAAAACAACCTTGGAACCTCGGTGGAAAGGACCATTTCAGGTACTGCTGACTACTCCGACTGCGGTAAAGTGCGAGGGTAAGACGGCTTGGATACATGCCACACATTGTAAACTGGCTATACCAGCAGAGACAGGGACAACATGAACAACACCTATCTTACCATGACTGTATTTTTTTGTGCACTTGGATGCACGTGGGCATTTTACAATACGAGCTGCATGCGTTATAATGAAGGAAAAACTGATGATGAGAGAACTATGGGTAAAAGAAAGAGACGAGAACTAATCCTACATAAAGAATTGACTGATCATCCACTGAACACTTACCTGGCATTATCTCTACAGTACGCTAGGACAATGAACAAAAGGGAGTGTTGGGTGTGTTCACACCTTCCACATTCCTCAAAACACGGATTACCCTTGTTTGCAGTTCCACTCCAGGGGGAGAACATGTGTGGGTACATAGTCCGTAGACAAGATAGACCAGTTTTAACTAAAGTAGAGAAGGGGCATCAGTGGAAGGTAGAATAATAGAGATAAAAAGTAATTGGGAGAAGGGGGGTTATAATTGCACGAACTATGAGCATTGGTATTACCCTAAGTACAGAACTATTAAGCAAAAGGCTGTGGGACAGGGCCCGGCAAGAGCACTAAAAGTAACGAATTATGATGGATTGAAGAAGGGGGAGGGATTAGAAAAGTACCCCCCACATTTTCAGCTCATGCACAAACAAATTGGATTGATTTGTCTAGTTAGAGGACAAGGGGGGGGACCCCATTTAGGAGAATCAACATGCCAGTATTATGCTAGACATGGGGATGAAATGGTGACCATAAAAGGGCGAATTAATGGAACAACCATACCTGTAAAAATCGAAGTAAATAACCTGGTTGAACCTCAGGCACCCCTAAATGGTACATATTTTGTGTGCGGGTATAAGGCATACTCATGGCTACCAGTGGGATGGAGGGGATCATGTTTTTTGGGATTTATACTGCCCAGGATTCGGATCACTGACCAATCACCCTTTGTACCACAGGTTAGATCAAAAGAGCCATTTCAGAAGTTGAGAGGTTTTTCATGATTGCATTCCCCTTTTATGGAGCAGGCAAGAGTGCAAGGGAAATTATCAATTTGGCAGCATCTTTGGAAAAGCTTGCTAATACCACCAGCGAAAGATTTCACAAAACGAGTGCCGAGCTGGTAGCTATACGGACAACCGTGATGCAAAACCGCATCGCTCTGGATATGCTTTTAGCAGAAAAAGGAGGGACGTGTGCGGTCATAGGTGTGGAATGCTGCACATACATTCCAGATAATTCAGAAGAAATTGATAATTTGGCTGAAAAAATTAAAGCTGAAGGTGCAAAATATCATGATTTTAACAAGGGATGGTCAATGGGATCTTGGTTGAAGGGAATATTGGGGAGTTGGGGAGCCTGGATAATCCATTGGTTGTTTATAGGGCTCATGATCTTCATAGCAGTGATTGTTGTCATCACTTGTATTAAAAATCTAATCAGGGAGTGCGTGAGACATTGTTCTTCTGCAGCAAAGAAAACAACAAAACCGGAGACGGTCCTGGGGAAGCCTGCTGTGGATGCTGTGGTCAAACCGCTGCCAACACCTCCGCCGTCTCTACCCTCCCCGATAATTCACTCTGGTTTTCCTCCCCAACCCATAGACCCTGAAAAGTACTGTGAACTTAATGGGACTGTTGACCCACTGCTTACACTCACATTGGATGAGTGTCTCGACTTGCTCACACCGATGACGAAGATGGAAAGAAATGTTATCTGAACATTGCCTTGTTGGAAAATGTTGGGACTTTTCTTGAAAATTTTCTTTCACTCTGGCTTGCAGTTTGTAAAATTATATTCTTTTTGTTGGTTCATAAAGAACACAATATATAGATTCTTGCTTGTTGTTTATAAAAATTATATTCTTGTTTGCTGATATTCTTTTGTTGGTTCATAAAGAACACGATATATAGATTCTTACTTGTTGTTTATAAAAATTATATTCTTGGTCATAAAGAACCATAGTTAGTTGAAAATATATGTATCTTTTTGTGTAAGTTGTTTTTGAAAGGTAATTTTTGCTTCCTCATGACCTATATTCAAGTTATAATTGTTGAAATGTATCCATTGTTCTATAGAGGGGTGGGGTCTTGATGGACCGGTTGGGATGGTGGAGGGGGGGGGCTTTTCTATGAAGCAAGAAAGTGCGGGCGGAGCTTTCGTGACGTAATGACCCACTTGGAGCTACTCAGAAGAGTGGGCCACTTCTGGACGAGACTCCCTTTTTACCACCTTGCCGCTCCATCAAGATCCCATCTCTAAAAATTATTATAATTGTAGTGTTCCTTTTCCACTATGTTTCTAAGTAACAGAGGGGCAAATGTGGAGCTGTTGAACAGCTCCCAAGATGAAAGCAGCCAAATTAACAGGATTACCTTTTCTTAAAATTGAATGTAGCATTTAATTGAGGAAGCCAAAGCATTTAAAATGCTCTCAGTAAGCTACCATTTTTGACTGTTGGTAATCAAAGCAGGTCGGCTCTCTATCTCTATCTCTATCTCTATCTCTATCTCTATCTCTATCTCTATCTCTCTCTCTCTCTGTCTGTGTCTCTGTCTCTGTCTCTTTGTCGTGCAGCTGAACATCTGGCTTTCTTGTTGGCCCTTGTAACAACATTCTTTGAGCCTTGGGCTCAGAGAAGCCCAATTATAAATCAGCACTGTTTTGGTATAGTTCAAAGGGGAACATCTTGTAGCAGAATGAGACGATAATAAATATATATATATATATATATATATATATATATATATATATATATATATATATATATATATATACATATATATATATATATATATATATATATATATATATATATATATATATATATATTGTGATAAAGATCTGCCTGATCAATAACAGATCTTCTTGCTTGTGAAAAGATAAATGCTTTGTCAGGCCAGGAGAGAATATTTGCTGGGGTGTTGTTACTTTCAAAGAAACTAGATGAGCAGGAAAAGTATATATAAAGTAAACCAAACTGCTTGCGGGCGAGAGTTTTGACTGGGCTGGTATACTGTAGGTATTCTGTGCCTTTCTACTCTCGTGTATACACTTTTGATGCGCATTAAACCTCTTCTCTACGACGATTGGTGTAGTCATTGCTTGATTGCAGACCCTGATCTCGACACTTGTACGTTAGGAAAAATATCAGGTACCATAAAGTGTCTTTACTCTGGAAGGCAAGTATTATTATCATTCAAGTTTAACTACAAGTCTACAACATGAAGATTATTGTAACTGATGTTGTTCAGACCTTCGACAAGTGAGGAGTAATCGTCAATGAACTCGGACTCCACCTTAACTTCCATAATAAAATCTGAAAATAAAAACATCACATTCAAACTCAACTTTAAGGAGGATATCTATAAAATATTGACTTAAAACAGACTTGGAAAAGTAAACCCATTGATCTGACCTTCTGTTGGTCAATATGGTATTTGGTATCAGTGGTGTAATAGTTAGAGTGTTCGCTCAGAATCTGGGAGGTTGGTGATTCGAACCATCTCTGTCTATTTTAAACCATCCTAATTACACCAAACACTTTTTAAAATAGTATGTGATACTTCCTTGCTTGATGCTCAGCATTTAAGGATGGAGCACAGAGAAACAAGCATTGGTAGAAATCATATTACAGGTTTTGATGGGCTTCATGGCCTCTTCCAGCGTTGAAGTCCTTTGCAAAGGAACTCAAATTGAATATGCTTCCACAAAAGTAAACATAACAAGCCAAACATTATTCCTTGGTCAATATGTGCCAGTAGAAGGTAGGATACTCGAAGCGCGTGGGGCGGTATCACCACCTGTCCCTTGGAAGCCTTTAGCGAAACATTAGTTCTATTGCAAGCTCATGGGCAAAGCTACTGGATGGGACGTTTGTGCATTTTGGGGTGGTACTTTCTGCCTTATGAGTTGCATTACTAGTTCTGCAGTACCTGTTAGAGGGGACCGTCAGAGTCGGTGTTCCCACAGGCTTGCCGCCAGAAAGGTAGAGGGCCGAACCCAGGTGTATCACCTTGGGAGACTGCCTCACCTGGTGCATAATCTCGGGTCTCCTTCTCCACCATTTCATGATTGGAGCCGCACCGAGCACGAGATTCTGGGAGGCACATCCGAGGCCCCTAGTTTGCACTGGAGTCGACCGACCGACCTCCAGAAATGTGCTTAGAAAAACTTTTGATGGGCTTTTTAGTCAAAAGTTGTCAACTATGCTAAAAAGAATCATCAAGGCTTTGGAATGACCCATTTGACATCGTGGCCTTTGACCTTCAAGGTCAAATATTGAGGTCAAAAGGTCAAATTTCAATTAATTTTCAAAAATGATCTCCAATCTGTGTGCTTTCAAAAAACAGAGATGGAGACAACATATTGACCAATGAATAAGTTATGGTGCTGTGAATATTTTAAATAATAGGAAATTGTGAAGAAAATTCTTAAGAATATATATATATATATAATTCCAGCAGTGTGTGTGTGTGTGTGTGTGTGTGTGTGTGTGTGTGTGTGTGTGTGTGTGTGTGTGTGTGTGTGTGTGTGTGTGTGTGTGTGTGTGTGTCTGTGACTGCTGTTTCTTGCCAACCACTGGTCCGATGTAATTGAAACTTGCCAGGTATATTGCTGGGGACCTGAGGATGTGCCTTTTCAAGGTTTGATATTAATCGGACAAGTGGTTCCCAAGTTATGGCCAAGTTAGAGCGCGTTCCCCATTACAACGTACGGACTTCCAGATATTGATGACTTACTGTATTATAATAATTTCTCTATTTCTTATGCGCATTTATAGATAAACACAATGCCCCAATCCAGTCGTCCTTTACGAGAGCGAAGGAACGGCCTGTGTGGTTGTTGTTTCTGGCTCGCGGTTCGAAAGGTTTTTTTTTATAATTTTTTTTAATTTTTTGCGCGTACGGGCACACACGTGCGGGCACGTGAGAGCGAAGGAACGGCCTGTGTGGTTGTTGTTTCTGGCACGCGGTTTGAAAGTTTATTTATTATTTTTATTTTTTGCACGTACGGCCACACACGTACGGGCACGCACTAGTGTATATATATATATATATATATATATATATATATATATATATATATATATATATATATATATATATATATATATATATATATATATATATACATGCATACATGAATTAATTTTGAGTTCTCCAAACCTTTAAGTAAGTCAGCAATCGCTCGATGTTGCATCCACTGACCTTTCTCAAGGGTAAATAAAAACTCAAAATCTCCGACAGCAATGCCAAAATGTGGGGGTGGGGGGGGGTTGGCAAACCCAGATTACAAATCCCACCACTGTGAAGATTACATATCCCACCACTGTGAAGATTACATATCCCACCACTGTGAAGATTACATATCCCACCACTGTGAAGATTACATATCCCACCACTGTGAAGATTACATATCCCACCACTGTGAAGATTACATATCCCACCACTGTGAAGATTACATATCCCACCACTGTGAAGATTACATATCCCACCACTGTGAAGATTACATATCCCACCACTGTGAAGATTACATATCCCACCACTGTGAAGATTACATATCCCACCACTGTGAAGATTACATATTCCACCACTGTGAAGATTACATATCCCACCACTGTGAAGATTACATATCCCACCACTGTGAAGATTACATATCCCACCACTGAGAAGATTACATATCCCACCACTGTGAAGATTACATATCCCACCACTGTGAAGATTACATATCCCACCATTGTGAAGATTACATATCCCACCACTGTGAAGATTACATATCCCACCACTGTGAAGATTACATATCCCACCACTGTGAAGATTACATATCCCACCACTGTGAAGATTACATATCCCATCACTGTGAAGATTACATATCCCACCACTGTGAAGATTACATATCCCACCACTGTGAAGATTACATATCCCACCACTGTGAAAATTACATATCCCACCACTGTGAAGATTACATATTCCACCACTGTGAAGATTACATATCCCACCACTGTGAAGATTACATATTCCACCACTGTGAAGATTACATATCCCACCACTGAGAAGATTACATATCCCACCACTGAGAAGATTACATATCTCACCACTGTGAAAATTACATATCCCACCACTGTGAAGATTACATATCCCACCATTGTGAAGATTACATATCCCACCACTGTGAAGATTACATATCCCACCACTGTGAAGATTACATATCCCACCACTGTGAAGATTACATATCCCACCACTGTGAAGATTACATATCCCACCACTGTGAAGATTACATATCCCATCACTGTGAAGATTACATATCCCACCACTGTGAAGATTACATATCCCACCACTGTGAAGATTACATATCCCACCACTGTGAAAATTACATATCCCACCACTGTGAAGATTACATATTCCACCACTGTGAAGATTACATATCCCACCACTGTGAAGATTACATATCCCACCACTGTGAAGATTACATATCCCACCACTGTGAAGATTACATATCTCACCACTGTGAAGATTACATATCCCACCACTGAGAAGATTACATATCTCACCACTGTGAAGATTACATATCTCACCACTGAGAAGTGGCTTGTTGAATCTCACAGATGGATGTAATCTTCTTAACACCTGCCTTTCTTTCATTTATTTCATTTTTGACGAAATACACCACAAACAGTTGTTCGGTACTGCCATGGGTGCTCCTGTATCTGCTGTGGTTGTGAACATGGTAATGGAGGAATTGGAGCAACGTGCCATCCCAGCCCTAACAGCACAGCCAAGTGTACGGTGGATGATGGATGTGCGTGAGGTCGGAAGGTTCGGAAGAGGAGAGTTGTGTGTGAGGTACGCGATTGGAGGAAAAAAGGATCTAGCTCTCTGGCTTGCCCTCGACACGATGAAGAAGGAGCAAAACGCTACCCTGGACTGTTCAGCTGAGTTGTGAAGTGTGTACGTTTCTGAGGAGGGAAGAAGAGCGTGCCTCGTGGCCTTTCACGGGGCCTTACAAATCGTCTCGTCGTATGGTCGAGGAGGAAGGTGGGCGATCGTTCTGAATGGAACTGGTGCAAGAGAAGAGCGGTTGGCAAGTTCGAATGTGAAAAAATCTGCATGGCGGTTTCTGAGCCCTGGCGTTGAATACCGCCACACAAATACCTCATGTACATTTCCCGCTCAGGCATCATTTTCGGGTGCGGTTTCCCACCGCAGTGACTGCATGGTTTAGACGACACCAGGTCCAAAAAAGATCATCTCTGGACGAAGATAAGTGCCAGAATAAAGGAGACATTTTTCTATTGTTTCATCTTTTCCCCTTGTCCATTTTTGTAACTGTGTATAGAGGTGCCTCAATTTAGGCTGTAAATTTCCTCATGTTTCATTATTACGCTTTCATTTATTCCTCTTATGAAAACTTGATTTATGTTCATTAAACCCCTATTTATTAAGATTGGACTTGTGTCTATTCGTTGTGGGTTCGAGTATCAACCCTTGTCCTCCGTCCTGGTGAACGCATCTGGTTCGTGCTTCACCGCCTCCCATCCTCGGGGAGGAAGATTAATCTCCAAGGGTCATGTGTTCGCCTCCAAGGTAGAACTGTTTGGCCATCAATCCAGGTCGGTCTTAACTGGCGTGGACACGACAGTACCATTACGTCGATGACACATTTGTCATCTGTCACAGCAAGGCGGTGAACACCATGTATGAGGACATTGATAACACCTTTCCTTCCCTAAGTTTCACCCTTGAAAAGGAACAAAATGGATCCATCGCTTTCCTGGACACCATGGTGATAAGGGGTTCCAAAGGAAGGTTGAACATCACTGCTTTCAGAAATCCCACTCACACTGATCATTACCTTGATTTTGAGTCTCGCCATCCCATGGACCACAAACGAACTGTGATACACACCCTCCTAAAAAGAGCACGTGATTTACCATCAACAATGAAAAATAAGAGGAGAGAGGTGAAACATCTTCGAGGCATTCTGAAGACCAATGGCTACCCTGACCGATTGTTTCCGAAAAAGGAAGCAATCTTGGTGCAGCCAAAAAACAGGACTGTCCAACAACAACAACCAAAATGTTGTTGTGTTTTGCCTTTTGTGCCAGGTGTGTCACACAGAATTAGCAGAGTTTTGAAATTGGCAGGTGTGAGGGTAAATTACAAAGCTGTGTTCACCATGAGGCAAGCACTCATGCAGGTCAAGAACTCGCTGCCCAGAAATGACCGGGTAGGGGTGGTGAACACGGATCCCTGTAATGGGGTGGAATATGTGGGTGAGATCGGAAGAACCTTCGGGAAACACATCACCGAGAATCGCAAGGCCTTCGAGTACAACTATTTGAGGAAATCTGCTGTGTCCAAACATGGGCTGAAGGCAAGCCATGTTCTATCTTGGGTGCGACCCCCAGTCGAGCCAGAAGACGGATTTTGGAGGCATGGCATGCCGAGGAAACCATTACATCACTCACGGGGGTGGTGGTTGACTTGCCACGAGCATTTGATCTTCTCATTCGGAAATGCACCAAGGATACCATCCATCCATCCATTGGGACCATACTCTACGCAGAGCGTTGGTGCTGCCGAAGCAGTCTCCTGGGCTACTGGACACAATCCAGGACGGGTCGCCATTCCGACACAGGACACCAGCAAGCTGGCACTCATTTTGTCGACCTCAGAAGGATGACAGGCAGAGTCAACCCCACCTGTTATTAATTCAACAGTGAGTTGGATTTTAACTCAGGACCCTTGGATCCCAAACCCAACACCCGAACCATTAAGCCAACACCAGGCAAACAGGGATACCCAACATACAACATAGTATGCAGTTTGGATTTACTTTTTACATTATATTCATCCCCCCCCCTCCTCCCCCACCTCCCACCTTTCAAACACGAAGTCACAATCATTCCCGGTTTCTTAGGCCATTACATTAAATTAATGTTTGTTGGTAATACTGTATCAGTTTAACCTAATTGTTTCACATTACAGCCATCACATGAAGCAAATGTTGTCGTGTATTCATGTTTGTTTTGGGTTACACGACTAAAATGAATTGTTATGTGGTTGGTTTGATTTAACATACCGACTTTGGTTTCGATCTGGTGAATTGGTTTGATTTGGTTTTGACAGTTTGGTTTGATTTATGGTTCGGTTGATTTAATGTACCAAAAATGAATTTGAAGGTCATGGGTCTGGTTGAAGAACGGCATTGATTGGTGGGTCCGGCTATGCACGACCCCATTTTCTACATTGTTGTTGGGGGGATTTGGAGTTTTTATTTACTCTTCAGAAAGGTCAATGGATGCGCGGTTGCTCCGTGTTGCTGATCATAACGTCGAGTGATTGTTTTCTCAATTAAAGGTTTGGAGAACTCAAAATGAATTCATGTGATATTCACAACCGCAAGTCTTTACTATATACTGGCTATATATTATATTATATTATATTATTTTATATTATATTATATTATATTATATTATATTATAATAATATATATACACATACATACATGCATACCACTGTCGGACCCCGCTATTCGTGGTGGATATATTCCTGGGAAATTCCGCGAATAGCGGGGCATTGTTTCAATCGAAAATGGGGGGATAGGTTCTAGGCGCTTCGTGATTCAAGAGGGAAAATAAAAAAATCCCGCAAAAAACTGTGAATACGCCTGTGAAAAACAATGAATACACATGCAAAAAAAAAAAAAGAGATGCCAAAAAAACTCGCGAATGTCGAAGCAGGTCACATTTTATAAACCGCGAATACGTAGGGTCTGCGAATCAGAAATCCGCAAATAGCGGAGTCCGACATTATATACGTATGTATATATTGTTGCGGATTCGCGCCCGCCGGCGTGCGGACGGCCACGTAACTCGAATCGCGGCACGTCGCCCACCGGACGGACAATCCAGTCGTGACCCTCTCGGACTAACGCCGGGAACCAGTCACGGGTGGACCTTTCGGTCTCACCGCGATCGTGCCAATCGGCCCCCGCGTGGGATAGGGTTGCTCGCCAAATTCGACCTACCTAAGTACCCACACGGAGGGTAGACCGGGCGATCGCACCTCGCCGCAGGTCGACTTCGGACACGGGCCACTTTAAGCGACCCGTTCCGTACTATCGGGATAACCGAGCGGTGTTATTCGTCGGCCTCGACGGTTCGATTAATTATCGGGCGTTTTAGCCTACGACCAACCCTTTACGTGAAGCAAGATGGAGATTCAATGAAAGAAATGACGAAGCGAAGCAGGAAAACAGTTCAACAATAAGCACATTTATTTCGCGACGAACGGAAAGCACACATATACAATTCCACCAAAAGCACATGTAAAAGAAGAAGACAATGCAATATTACACAAAAAGCAAATGCAACAATGCAGATCTATCCGACTACCGGGCACACGGCAACACTTATACAATTTTACTTCACAGACGGCGCCGACAACACATATTCCCAAAGCAAAAGAAAAGAGAACCACCCTCCAGGATGAGGGGGGTAGGCGGGCCTGGGGCCGAGACCGTGTCGGGCCTACCCATCTGATGATGAGACGCGGAGCGGCGGTGGTGCCTCAACTCCGCGGGCCTCGCGGACAGTGTCTGGTAGGGGGTGGGAAGGGGACCCCCTTTGTCGCACTATCTCAGCGCGGGGGGAAACAGGAGGGGGTTGCTGATGCTCGGGGGAAGGAGGATATCGCCCTGTCTCGGGTCCCGCGGCGAGCGTCTCCTCCTCGCCCTCGGTCGCGTTACTGGCCTCTCCCTGGGCAGCTCCCGGCACCGACGCGAGCACCCCCTCGTCCGCCTTCGCCGCCGTCACCTCTCCACAGCTCCGGCCTCTTCACTCCGACTAGTACCACTTCTTTCCAGCTCCACCGACGACTCTCTTGAACTCCGCACACTCAACTCTCAACTTCCAACTGAACTGAACTTGAGTGACGAACGCAGCCGCTTTTATAAGCCCCGTGGCTTCGCTCTTTCACCCTTGACCCTCTGCCTCCGACCCTTCACCTCTCTTGCTGGCTCCCCATTGGCCCGAGGAAAAGTGGGCGTGAATGCTTTTTGATCCATGAATTTGCATATCGCGACCGCCCTCCAACGCCCTGGAGGCGGGGCCAAATCGCCCGTCGCTCACCGATTGGACGGAACAAAAGTGGGCGTGAGTCGTTTTTGATCCGTTTTCTGCGGAAAGTCCGTGATGTTTTTGAACACGCTGCTCGGTGCGCGCCCCGCACGAGTCCAGCATCGGCGCCCACGAGTGGCGCGAGATGGTGTGGATGAGATGGTGGCGAGTTGTGACGGTAAAGGTCGTGGCGGTTGTGGTGAAGCGGAGTTGTGGTTGGTGGTTGTTGTTGTGAAGCGGCGTTGTGGTTGGTGGTTGTTATTGTGAAGCGGCGTTGTGGTTGGTGGTTGTTGTTGTGATGGCTGTTGAGACGTGGTTGGTGGTGGTAATAATGGCGGCTGGTCCAAAATAAAGATAGTAAAAGAAAAACGGCTATCCTGAAGAGTCACAGCCCGCATGAATGACATTTATTCCCTCTAGACAACGGGTTTGGGCCTAACTACACATATACTTACCGAGATATCTCACCTAAGGGACCTGAATGGTGGTTTGCGAATTTGGTCAACCACAACACTACCCCCTCCCCTTTTTACAGACTCGTCCCGAGTCGTCAAATTTTCGTGTGCCATCATGTGTAGTTTTCCCCTAGTACATTTTACCTACGGATCCCTGAGTGCGACATTCATGGTATTCGTGTCCCCAAAATAAATAACCTGAGGGCTGAGTAACTACCTAAACAAACTCACTCACACGGACGACTTAAATAAAATTGCCGGCGCTAAGACATACATGCCGGGGGCGCACTCATATTTACAGTACATCTTACCTTAACTTACAAATTTTACACTAAACCATGGCCCAGGATCAATGAACTCTGCAAAAAGAAAGCAGTTAGCAGGGAGCCAGGCTGCCCACATGCAGTCTCTGGCTCAAACAATGCAGGTGACAGGGAACGTGGCCGGCTGCTCACACGCAGTCCAAGGCCTTCCCTTTTGAACTGAACGCAGTGAACCACAACGGTGCATGGGCTGCACAAACGTAGTCTCCGTGCCAGCTCAAGTGGCACACGCAATGAACACAACGAATGGATGCATGAATGGTTTGAACTGAACGCAGTGAACCACAACGGTGCATGGGCTGCACCAACGCAGTCTCCGTGCCAGCTCAAGTGGCACACGCAATGAGCACAACGGATGGATGGATGGACACAAACACGGTGCACGGGCCGCCACTGCAGGCCCGTGTTGTAGCTGCCAACAGGGCAGTTCTTGCAGCTTGCAAACTGTTGCTTTCTGATCCTGGCGCACATGGAAATGAACAGGGGGGGCAAAGCAAAAATTGAACGGGGGCTGGTGAGCAGGGGCAGTGGGCATGGCATGGCAAAGGCAGCAGGCAAACACAGCCCGCAGAAGAAGGCCGCTGCAGGCAAACACAGCCGGCAGATGAACTGGCCGGCACAGGCCTTGAAGAAACACAGCCAGCCGGCAGATGAAGTGGGCCGGCACAGGCCTTGCAGCACAGCAGCTGCAGACGATCCAGCCGGCACAGGCCTCGCAGCAAAACAACAGCTGCCGATGAAGTTGGCCGGCCTCCGCCTTGAAGCAAAACACGGCCAGCCGATGAAGTTGGCCAGCCTTTGCCGTTCAGTGAAGGTTGGTGGAGGGAGTGCGGTGGTGCTGGCCACTTGGAAGGCGGGCTCGGACCTACCTACCTGTCTCCCTCCCACCTATCGCCTTTGCCTGTCACTGTCTATACCCACTCCCTTAATTTGTCAAACCCAATTTAGCCCCAACTTATTTTTTTGTTGTTTTTATTTTTACTTATTTGCCCACTATAAATCGTCCCCTAACCCCCTTTATCGTCCTTGTTCGGCTAACCTATCCTGTCACCTAGCCTACTCCCAACCCTTACGTTCCCTTCCCGGAGGGGAGTAATGGAGAGCTAACGTCCTGTGTCGAGGCCCAACTCAAGCCTCAGAATGGCCTCCCCAGAGTTCGGCGATCTATAACCAAAGTGGGTCCAGCGGCCCACAACGAGAGCGAGGGGATGGATGGTGCGGAGGGGTACACTTCCTAATCTACCCTATCCATTTAACTGTTAAACTACCCCGGGGCTTTCAACAAGCGCCTCTCGCTTAAACTATTGGTTCTAACAACCCAGATTCCCGTCGCCTGTGTTGGTGTCCTCACAATTTCGGGCCTCGCCCCCCAATTTTCTCTCCGTGCCCTCACACGGTCTCATGGCTGGGACACGTGGCCCCCTTTGGCAGGCACGACCCTCTGCCGAATCTCCCGCTATGGCATCCCCGGGCACTACACTGCCTCCGAGCCTACCAGCTCCCTAACACCGGGGAGTGCCCCCCATGGCACCTCCCCTGAAACGCACACGTGGCAGGCTGGCTTCCCAGGCCCCTTTCCGAGGGTCACCCGTGCCCACAACACTGCCCACGCGGCTAATGGCGCCCCGGGCCCCCGCACCAAGCAGGCGCACCCGTGCCCACTACGCTATCCCGGCCCCCCATGGGCCCTTGGCCTACCACGGCCAACTAGCCTGGTGCCCGGGGTACCCACTCAGCGATACTCACTTTTCGCAGCCACGCTCCCAGCCCGTCAACAGGGCTCCTGCACCCCTCCAAACGGGTTTCGAGCCTACACTCCCACCAACAACAAAACGACCTCCATTTTGTAAATTTGACTAACCCCCTAACTCACTCTACACTGACCCCAGGGTCCCTTGGGCGGGAGTCACTCCTCCCCCAATCACTCATCGCACCATGCATTCCCCATTCGCTCCATACACACAGACCCGCTGGCCTCACTCACTCACCAAGCACATGCCTCCACCTCATAACTCACCAACAACTCTTCAACACACTCACCACTGAACTCTGCCATCCTTCTATCTGCATCCCCTAACTAACTCGTGCTCCCACGTCGTCCCTTAAACTACAGCACGTTCCTTTTAACACTACGTAGCTAAGCTACGTCCCCTCTACACACTCACAAGTCTGTCCATGTCCTCAAATAATCCCATTAATCAATTTCCCAGGGGGGGATTTCCTCCCTTCCTACTGGGCTCGTGAACTCGTTGCAAGGCTCTGAGAGCCCTGCGCCTCTGCGGGAGTGGCTGTTCCAGCACCGACTCCTCCGGCAAGACATATCCATGAGGGCGTAAGGTCGCCCTTGTAAGGCCTCAGGCGGTCCGCGTGGACGATCAGAGGGAGGGCTCGTGGTCCCATTTTAATTTTTAGGACCACGTCACTGACTTGCGCCAGGACGACCCCCGGGCCCTGCCAAGGTGAGGTGAGCTTCGGGCATCTGCCCTTCCTTCGCCGGGGGTTAAAGAACCAAATCTTCGCCCCCGGTGGGTATTTGCTCACCTGGCTCCGGTGGTCGTACCTGCGCTTCATCTTTATGCCCGCCTGTTGGAGCTGGTGTCGTGCGAAGGCGTAGACCTTCTCCAAGCCTTCCTCCAACCGACGGGCATAGCCCTCCCCCGGGGGCCTATCAAGCGGCTCAGGCGTCGGACCGCACAATAAATCGACGGGGCTTCTCAGCTCCCGTCCATACATCAACAGCGCCGGACTACATGCGGTAGACCCGTGCTGGGACGCGCGATAGGCCATCAGGAGGTACGGAAGGTGTTCGTCCCAGTCCTCCTGGTTAGTGGCGGTGAAGAGGGCCAACTGTTGGACCAGGGTCCTGTTGAACCTCTCCACCATGCCATCAAACTGTGGTCTCAGGGGCGTTGTCCGTGTTTTTCGAATTTCCAGGAGCCTGCACACCTCTTTTAGTAATTCGCTCTCAAAATTTCGTCCTTGGTCCGTGTGCAGCTCCTGCGGAATCCCATACCGGCATGTAAATCCTTCTACGAAGGCCTTGGCCACAACCCCTGCTTCCTGGCTGGGAAGGGCAAAGGCTTCTGGCCATTTGGTGAAATAGTCCATAATTACGAGGACGTACTTATTACCCTGGCGAGTGGGGGGCAGTGGTCCCAAAATGTCCAAGGCCACTCGCTCAAGGGGAGCCCCAACCTGATGTAGTTGGAGTGGGGCCCTCATCCTCTGTGGCGGTCCCTTTTTTGCAGTACAGGCGTCGCATGCTCGACACCAGTCCTGTACATCGCGCCCCATGTTAACCCAATAGAACCGCCGGCGGGCCCGAGATTTTGTTTTGGTCCTGCCCAAATGGCCGCCGGCGCGGGTACCGTGCACCTGTTTCAAAATTTGGGTCTTAAACCCATCAGGGACTATCACCAGCCAAGAAGTTTGTTCAGAAGGAATCTCCACCCACTTGCGATATAAGATGTTGTCCCTCATTTCTAGGGTCCTCCACTGAGCCCAGTATGCCTTTGTTCGCGCCCCGAATGGGGCGATTCCTCCCCACTGGGCCTCCTGTTTTCCTGGACCCATTTGTACACTGGCCCTAGCACGGGGTCTTCCCGCTGGGCCGTGCTCCATGCCAATCCACCAAATTCCTCTCCCGCGGTTAGTGGCAAAGTTGGGCCTACCACCCGGGCCGCACGGACTGGGAGTTTCGGGGAGGCGTCTGCCAATTGGTCCCTCTCCTCATGTCTCGTGCAATATTTGCAGTTTTCCCTCAGACAGGGGTGTCGAGAGAGCGCATCGGCATTCCCATGAGCCTTACCGGCTCTATGGACCACACTGAAATCGTACTGCTGCAATTTTTCCAACCACCTTGCAATTTGGCCTTCCGGTTCCTTGAACCGTAAGAGCCATTGCAAGGAGGAATGGTCAGTTCGAACCAAAAATTTCCTCCCGTACAAGTACGGGTGGAAATGGCTCACGGCAGACAGCATAGCCAATAGTTCCTTGTGAGTTACGCAATAATTTCGTTCGGGCCTACTCATGGCCCGACTGTAATACGCGATCACTCTTTCCACGCCCCCCTGTGTCTGGGACAAGACTGCTCCCAATCCTTCCTGGCTTGCATCCGTGTCCAGGGTATACATCCCGTCATCGGTGGGGTATACTAAAACAGGTGTGGATGTCAAACACCCCTTTAATTTGAGGAAGGCCTCCTGGCACTCCTCCATCCAATTAAATCTCAACCCCTTCTCCGTCAACCGGTGAAGGGGCCTGGCTATCTCCGCAAAGTTTGCCACGAAACTCCGGTAGTAGGAGCAAAGTCCCAAAAAGCCCCGTACCTGTTTGACAGTTGTAGGTACGGGCCACTCCTCTACCGCTGTAATTTTTCCGGGGTCGGTCTTCACCCCCTCACGGCCTATCACGTGTCCAAGATAGGCCACCTCTGTCGCGAACAAAGTGCATTTCTCTGGGCTCAATTTCAGCCCTGCCTGCCTGAGGTGCCCAAACACCTGGTCCAAATTGGCTATCTCCTGGGTGAATGTTTTAGCGTGTACCAGGACGTCATCCAGATACACCAGGCATGACTGCCACGGCATGCCGCCTAGTACACGCTCCATCAGTCTCTCAAAGGTGGCGGGGGCGTTACACAAACCGAACGGCATCACAGTGAACTGATACAGTCCCTTCCCTGTGGAAAATGCCGTTTTCTCCTTCCCCGTCTTATCCATCTCCACCTGCCAATACCCACTCTTGAGGTCCAAAGTTGAGAACCATTTAGAGCCTGCAACGGCGTCGAGGGTATCGTCAATTCTAGGCAGGGAATAGGAGTCTTTGAGTGTCACGTTGTTCAGCTGGCGATAGTCCACACAGAAACACGTGGTCCCATCCTTCTTTTTAACCAGCACAACTGGTGACATCCAAGGACTTCCCGAGGGCTCGATGACACCTGCATTGAGCATCTTTTCAACATATTCATCAGCCTCCTCTCGCTTGCTCCATGGGAGCCTTCGAGCAGGCTGACGGACAGGCCGGGCCCCATTGGTGTGGATCTGATGTTGCACCAGGCCCGTACGTCCAATATCCTCAGGTGACAAGAAGATCCCGATGTGTCGGTCGACCAGCTTGTATAAGGCCTCCCGCTGGGCCTCCTCCAAATCTACACTACTCCGATTTACCATCTCACAAATGGGACCGGGCCAATTCCTAATCGAGTCTGGAGACTCCCTCTGGGGCCGGTCCAACTCGACGTTATCGTCCCTCAGCTCTGCGACCTCTTTTACTGGGGTGCAATCTGCCACCTTCGTGCCCTTCCTGATAGTGCGTGGTTCCGTGCTAACATTTATCACCCGCACGGGCGCTATTGGCCCGTCGGTACTTACCAGGGTGCGGCCCACGACTAAGCCCGGGGTTGACGGCCCTGCCGGTAGTTCCGCCAGGCCGCAGGGGCCCTGCCACGTTGGGGGTGCTCGCCACCGGGCCGGGACCACCGCCTCGGCACCCGGGGGAATGACCACGGAGTCAGGAGCCTCCAGCTCCACCCTCTCATCTGTGCTCACGCCCCCTAACTGTAACTCCTCACCACCCAACTGCATGACCCCCCGGCCCAAGTCGATCTTACAACCACCGGCCGTCAGCACATCCAACCCTATTAGACATGGGTCGTACACCTCCGCCACCCAAACCTCTATCTTGGTTTTCACAGTGCCCAATTTAAACGACACGAAACCACGTCCTATGATAGGGGCCGTTGCCCCGGTAGCTAGCTGCAAACTATGGTTTTGCAGACGGTGGATCTCATCCCAACCGTCTACACTCGAATCAAGGACCACAGGGCTGATGATCGTGGCGCTTGCTCCTGTGTCCACAACGGCGTCTACCCCTACACCGGCAATCTTGCACCGAATTGTTAAGCTACCTTTGCCAATTTGGCCACAACTGATGACCTGTCGCAGTTCTGAGGGCTCTTCTCCGTCTGAGTCTGCCGAACACGGCCCTACATGTTCGGCACTTCTTAGTTTCCCGGGGACTGGTGGGGGGGTGATGGTTGGGCCTGGCTATCCCTATTGACCCGGGGCGGAGTTGGTGGTCTAGGGGGCCGTGGCTCTTCTCTTCGCGGGGGCCTTTCCCTGCGCGGGCGTTGCACCTCCGCTGCAGGTGGTCCCCTGCGCCACAATTATAACACCTCTTCTGGTAAGGTGTTTGCCTCCAGTACGCCGAATTATACCCCCTCCATTCCGGGTGGGGTACCCCCGATGGCCCATCTCCCGCCCTTCCCGGGCCCGACCGCCTCTCCCCAGGTCTCCCGAACCGGCGGTCGAACATGCCCTGCACCATCCTTTCCATTCGCGCTTGGTCGCCCAGGGTTGCCCCGGCTCCCAGCGCACTGTCGTTCACGGGGTCCACCTGTCGGACTGCCACCGCGTGGCGCCCAGCCCCTCCCAATGGCGTTCTGGCTGCCTCCCAGCAGGCAGCAGTATCAGCCGCCTTCTGGAGGTTGTCCGGGCGCCATACGGTGAGCAATGCTCCGACATCGGTGCCCCTTATTGCTCGAAGGAAATGGTCCAGGGCAATCTCCTCCCGGTACTCCGGTGGCATGTTGGTGTGCGCGATCCCCACCAAGCGGCGAATGTCATGTGCCAATTCTCCCAGTGATTCCTGGGGACGTCGTTTGCGCCCGTTGAGCTGAGCTTTAACAAGCTCTCTCTGCTGGTCCATGCCAAATCGGTTTTTTAGGGCCGAATGGAGATCCTCCAGGGTCGCCCCCTCACTGGGTACCGTGGTCAGGACTTCCAAAGCCACGCCACGCAGGGCCGCTGTGAGTTGTGCCACACCCTGCACCTCGTTCCAGCCATTGCCTCTGGCAACACATTGGAACTGGGCCATGTATGCCCTCAAGTCCGTCTTGCCATTGTACGGGGGTAGCGGCACCCTTGGTCCTTTTGAGGTCTCCTCCCGTTCCCCAGGGACTCCGGGAGGAGTGTACCTCCCCAGTCCCAACGGTGCCTCACTCCCGCAGGGTCCGAGCCATTTGCCCGGGGGCTCCACCACCCTTGTCCGCGTCTGTCCGTGCCCCGCGTCGTCCCGCTTACTCTCCCAAGCCATTGGACTCGCACTCTGCACACCCCCCGGAACAGTCATTCTGGGTACCCCCATTAGGCCAAAAGACCCCGCGGCCTCTACCCTCCCCAAGCTTGGCATGCTCACCTGCGCATCGGGCAAGCCTCCTCCTCCGCCTTGTGACACCGGCCCCACCTGGGCACGATCCGCCTCGAGGGAGTATATCCTCTCCTCCTGTTCCCGAAGGAGGGCACCCTGCTTCTCACACCAGGCCTCCACCCTATCCGTCAGTCTCTTCTCCATTTCCTCCATTTTCCCCTTTATTACACCATTTATTTCCTCCCCTATCGTTCCTAACAACAGTTCCCCGACTTTTTCTCTTATTTGCTCCACCTCCCCTTGTACCTGTGTCACCATCTTATTTGTCTTGGATATTTCCTCCCTCGTTGTCCTAAACTGTTCTTCTGTCTCGCCCCGGTTTTTTCCTATCTGCTCCCCCAGTTCCTCTGTCTTTTCTCCGGCTTTCCGCTCCATTTCATTAATTACCTCCTCATGTCTCTTTTTACATTCCTCCGCCACCTTCTTTAATCCTTTCTGTGTCTCCGCTTTTACCTCCTTTCGCAGGTTTTCAACTTTGTCTGTCATTTCCCGATGTCTTTTCTCACAGTCCTCCTTCACGGCTCCCAATCCCTCCTTTATTTTCCCTTGTTCTCTTTTTAATTCCTCTATCGCCATCGTGTTCCTCCCTATTTCCTCCTTTATTTGGTCTTGTCCCTGTTTTACTTCTCCCAATCCTTTTCCTACTTTGTCTATTTTTCCCACCACCGTCTTTATTTCGTTTACCCTCTCTTGTTTACTTTCTTCCATTGCGACTCCCACTCCTTTTACTTTCTCTTTTAACCCGGTCACCTCCGCTCGTATCGTGTCGACTTCCTTTTTCATTTCGTTTTTTAGTTCTTCCAAGCTTCCTTTTAGGCTCATTCCCATGTTCTGCGTCTCACCCCGCAGCTCTTTCATTTCTTCCCTCATTTGCTGTGTATTCGCATCCATCGTCGTTTTCACTTCGTCCATTTGCTTGTTCATTCCGTTTCTCATTTCATTTGTGTTTGTATCCATCTTTTCGTTTATTTGTTGTGTATTCGCATCCATCTTTTGTGTATTCGCATCCATCCTCGCTGTCATTGCCGCCAGCATGGCGAATAGCTGGGCCATGTCGGGTGCGCTTGGGTGAGCTGTTTCGGCAGGGGTTGGGGAAGGGTTTTGGTGGAGAGGGGGAGGGGAGGTGTCATACACCGCGGCCGCTGCCGCACCCATTTCGGGCTCTGGGTTCAGTTGGGCGAGTTCGTTTTCCTGTACAACCAACATTTCCTGCACGGGGATTTCATCCTGAGCCATGGATCCTACACATTCTACATCCATTTCTAATACCCCCGGGTCCCGCTCGCCTTGAGACGCCATCTTGCTTCTCTTAAAAGGGTTAATTTAGCTCGCTCGTAATTTGGAGGGAATCGGGGGTCGCTCCTCTCACCCCTGGTACAATTCCCGTGAATTTAGCCGGAGACAGGAGAGCCCGTTTTCCCGTTCTCCGATACCAGTGCCGCGAGGAGGGCGATGGGTTTATATCCCACTCCTGACACCAGTGTTGCGGATTCGCGCCCGCCGACGTGCGGACGGCCACGTAACTCGAATCGCGGCACGTCGCCCACCGGACGGACAATCCAGTCGTGACCCTCTCGGACTAACGCCGGGAACCAGTCACGGGTGGACCTTTCGGTCTCACCGCGATCGTGCCAATCGGCCCCCGCGTGGGATAGGGTTGCTCGCCAAATTCGACCTACCTAAGTACCCACACGGAGGGTAGACCGGGCGATCGCACCTCGCCGCAGGTCGACTTCGGACACGGGCCACTTTAAGCGACCCGTTCCGTACTATCGGGATAACCGAGTGGTGTTATTCGTCGGCCTCGACGGTTCGATTAATTATCGGGCGTTTTAGCCCACGACCAACCCTTTACGTGAAGCAAGATGGAGATTCAATGAAAGAAATGACGAAGCGAAGCGGGAAAACAGTTCAACAATAAGCACATTTATTTCGCGACGAACGGAAAGCACACATATACAATTCCACCAAAAGCACATGTAAAAGAAGAAGACAATGCAATATTACATAAAAAGCAAATGCAACAATGCAGATCTATCCGACTACCGGGCACACGGCAACACTTATACAATTTTACTTCACAGACGGCGCCGACAACACATATTCCCAAAGCAAAAGAAAAGAGAACCACCCTCCAGGATGAGGGGGGTAGGCGGGCCTGGGGCCGAGACCGTGTCGGGCCTACCCGTCTGATGATGAGACGCGGAGCGGCGGTGGTGCCACAACTCCGCGGGCCTCGCGGACAGTGTCTGGTAGGGGGTGGGAAGGGGGTCCCCTTTGTCGCACTATCTCAGCGCGGGGGGAAACAGGAGGGGGTTGCTGATGCTCGGGGGAAGGAGGATATCGCCCTGTCTCGGGTCCCGCGGCGAGCGTCTCCTCCTCGACCTCGGTCGCGTTACTGGCCTCTCCCTGGGCAGCTCCCGGCACCGACGCGAGCACCCCCTCGTCCGCCTTCGCCGCCGTCACCTCTCCACAGCTCCGTCCTCTTCACTCCGACTAGTACCACTTCTTTCCAGCTCCACCGACGACTCTCTTGAACTCCGCACACTCAACTCTCAACTTCCAACTGAACTGAACTTGACTGACGAACGCAGCTGCTTTTATAAGCCCCGTGGCTTCGCTCTTTCACCCTTGACCCTCTGCCTCCGACCCTTCACCTCTCTTGCTGGCTCCCCATTGGCCCGAGGAAAAGTGGGCGTGAATGCTTTTTGATCCATGAATTTGCATATCGCGACCGCCCTCCAACGCCCTGGAGGCGGGGCCAAATCGCCCCTCGCTCACCGATTGGACGGAACAAAAGTGGGCGTGAGTCGTTTTTGATCCGTTTTCTGCGGAAAGTCCGTGATGCTTTTGAACACGCTGCTCGGTGCGCGCCCCGCACGAGTCCAGCATCGGCGCCCACGAGTGGCGCGAGATGGTGTGGATGAGATGGTGGCGAGTTGTGATGGTAAAGGTCGTGGCGGTTGTGGTGAAGCGGCGTTGTGGTTGGTGGTTGTTGTTGTGAAGCGGCGTTGTGGTTGGTGGTTGTTATTGTGAAGCGGCGTTGTGGTTGGTGGTTGTTGTTGTGATGGCTGTTGAGACATGGTTGGTGGTGGTAATAATGGAGGCTGGTCCAAAATAAAGATAGTAAAAGAAAAACGGCTATCCTGAAGAGTCGCAGCCCGCATGAATGACATTTATTCCCTCTAGACAACGGGTTTGGGCCTAACTACACATATACTTACCGAGATATCTCACCTAAGGGACCTGAATGGTGGTTTGCGAATTTGGTCAACCACAACAATATATATATACATATATATATATATATATATATATACACATATATAATCAAAGAAGCACACTGACTCCATGACACAATGCTGACGTCATCTACATAAGTTATACCAACACACTGGAATCACTATGAATCTTCACGTGGGAACACGGGACAGACACAGCACAAGGTTGTTAATGAGACAGATTAGAGAATGCAATCTGAGCTGTGGGTCATAATTTTTTTTATATTCTCACATCCAGCTTTCAACACATACACACGTGGGTCATGAGCAACGATGAGGGAGTTGAGCAGATGGAGGAGGTGAAATATATATATATATATATATATATATATATATATATATATATATATATATATATATATATATATATTGTTACGGCTGCGGAAATTCGAAATACACCATAAAAGGCCTTAGATCAGTTATGACGATAAGTATCTGTGTAGTTATATTTCCCCACCATTGTTTAAAGGGAATTTCCTTGTTCACAGGGCTGTGATCCTTTGAGTTAGCCGTTTTTCTTTTCTCTATCATTATTTTGGACCAATCATCCCCCAACAACCAAATCGCCACCACCAACATCATTTCCAAACAACTACAACTCAAACACCACCACCTTCGCCTCTTTACCTCCACAACTCCACCCCGCAAACATCGCTTCACCGCCATTCTCAAACGACGCCCGCCAGCAACCAAATTGCCACCACCAACACCCTTCCCAAACCACCGCAGCAAACTCCCACCACCTTCGCTTTTCTACCAAACGTCGTGCCATGGGAAGTGAATGGGTTCCTTTCGCCTCGAAAAACGGATCAAGAATGATTCACGCCCACTTTTCTTCCATCCAATGGCTGAGCATCAGGTGGTGTAGCCACGCCTCCAAACCCGCTGTGATCTACAAATTTGCATATGCGCTCCTCCCCCGGCCTATATAAGCGCGAGCACAACGCAGCTCGCGGCAGAGTGTGGCAGTAGCAGTGTGTGTCGGCAGAGCAGAGTCGGCAGTCAAGTCGGGTCTGGAGAGCGGCAGTCAAGTCGAGACGGCAGAGTGTGGCAGTAGCAGTGTGTGTCGGCAGAGCAGTGTCGGCAGTCAAGTCGGGTCTGGAGAGGCAGTCTGGAGTCGGTGGAGAAGCGGACGGAGCTCGAAGAGGCAGACGGCGGCAGTGTCAGTGCGGCAGTGTCGGTGGGCCGGAGCCGGGAGACGGAACTCGAAACAGACGGGAAAGGCAGACGGGGGCCGATCGCCGGAGAGAGCTCACTTGCCACGCCAGGGGCACGAAGCCAGGCGCAGCTACGCTGACATCGCGGCTTGCCCGCCATCGCGCCACAAGGGCGCGGGTAAGACCCTTCGGTCTCGTGGACCTGGCCGCTCATCCAGGTTCCACACACATTTGGTCCACGAACCTGTCTGCCACCCTTGCCTTTGAGGGTGGCTTTTTCCTTTGCTTTTGTGTAAATGCATGTGGTGGCGCCGTCTTATAAGTAGAATTGTCTAAGTGTGCGTGTGGAATAAAGACTTTATTCGGTTGTAACTCTGCCTTTGCTTGCTTTCACTGTATACGTGCCTGAATTACTGTATGGCTGTAAAACATGTGCTTGTCTAAGTGTGCAATAAATGTGCTTGTTGAACTGTTCCCCGTTTTGTTGCGTCCTTTCCCTTGTTTGAAAGTTCCATCTTGCATCACGGAAGGAATTGGTAGAGGGGTGTAAGCACCTGGTCAATAATCACGTCCATCGGGGCCGGCGATAACACCGCTCGGTTATCACTGAAGCACGGAATGGACCGCTTAAGCGGTTCGTGGCCGAGGCCGGCCAGCGGCGAGGTACGATCGCCTGATTAACTACCCGCGCAGGTACTTAGGTAGGTCAAGTTTGGCGAACAACCCTATCCTGCGCGGGTAGCCGATTGGCACGATTGTGGTGGGGTCGAAAGACCCACCCGTGAATAGCTCCTGGCAGTAGTTCCAAGGAGGGTCACGACTGAATTGTCCATTCCGGTGGGTGACGCGGTCGCAATTTGAGTTACGTGGCCGATCGCACGCCAGGCGGACCGAAATTCGTAACACTGGTGTACAGGATTGTGGGATTACAATCCACCTCGGTCTCCAACTAAATTTACGGGGATCGGACCAGGGGTGTGTGAAGAAACCCTCCCGTTCCCCTCCGAATTACGAGCAAATCTAAATGAATTTCTGCCGAGAAATAACATGGAGTTTCAAGAGGAACGGGTGCCGGGTGGATTAGATATGTGTAGTAATGTAGAATCCTGGCCCGGGACGGTTCTTGTAATTATAATCCATGGGGGAGCTCAACCCCATATTCTGAGCACGACCTTTGCCCCGCAAACTAACTCTGAGTCGCACAATGGCGGCACAATCGCACCTCAGTGGAACACGGAGCAGGTGGCTATTATTAGCGTAACGAACGGCACGGCACGAGGCGTGAGCTCCCAGTCACCGCTTCAAACCACGGGGGCATGGCAGGCGTAGCAGGAGGCCGGCGCAAGCATTGGCATGCTTGAAACACAAGTGTGGAAGGCCGAGGAGCGGTGGAGGAATGGTGATGACTGTATGGCGCAATTGCATTTGTTTGCCTTTAAGTTGGACGAGGCACGGCGGCGCGTAGACAGGGTTCATGAGGATTACGTGCGTACGGAGTCACAACAAATGGCCGATGCGCAGGAACGAGCGGAGAGCGAACTGAAGAAAAGAAAAGAGGAGCAGATTGGTAACTCCCAGGGTAGGAACAGCTTGGAGGAAGAATGGAAAAAAAAGTTAGAAGAGCAAAAACGGAAACACAATTTGGAAGTAGAGCAACTAAAGAAAGAGGTAAGATCAGGCAATCAGGACAAAGAAAGCCTGGAAAGAACAATAGAAATAAATAAGAAATGGCAGGGAAAACTAGAAGAGAAGGTAAAAAGAGAACAGGAATATCAGGAACAATTGAGAAAAAAAGCAAGCTTGGAGTATGATGATATGAGCAGGAAAAGGGATGAGATGTGCAAGGAAAGGGATGAAGAGAGTGAGGAAGGATGGAAAAAAAACTTTAGAGATATTGGAGCACAAAGACAAAGAGAGGGGATTACAAACCGAACTGAGAGTGTTAAAAGGGGAAAGGAAGAGAACGGAAAATGAGACGTTGAGGGACCACACTGAGCAAATCAAACAGTTAAAAGCCAAAGCAGGGTTGGAGTGTGCGGAGATGAGAAAGGAGGTAGAGAAAAAAAGCTTCTGAGTTACAGAAACACCAAAACGAGTTGGGAATGTTGAGGGAAGAGAGAACGACAGCAAAGAATGAAACGTTAAGGAACCACAATGTACAGATCGAACAGCTGGAAGCGAAGGCCAGAGTAAGGAATGAGGAACAAGAAAGAGTAATGAAGGAAGAACGAATGAGACAGGAGAAGGAAATCGGCCAATTGAAGGAAATAACGAGATTGCAGAATGAGGAACAAGAAAGACAGTGGAATAAAAGACACAAAGAAGAACGAATGAAGCGGGAAGAAGAAATCAGACAATTGAGGGAGACAACGAGATTGGAGAGGGAAGAACGAGAGGAACAGTGGGATAGAAAACAAAAAGAGTATGAATTTGAAACTGAATGATAAAAGGAAAAGAATAGGTTGGAGTACGAGGAGAAAGTGAAGGAGCAAGGAATGAAGCAGGAAGGAGAAATCAGTCAATGGAAGGAGACAACGAGATTGGAGAGGGAAGAATGAGAGGAACAGTGGAATAGAAAACTGAAAGAGTATGAATTTGAAACAGAACGACAAAAGGAAAAGAATAGGTCGGAATACGAGGAGATAATTTAAGAACAACGAACGAAACAGGAAAAAGGACTAAGCCAATTGAAAGAAACGATGAGATTGGAGAATGAGGGACAGGGGGTGAAAGAAATTGAAAAAGAAAGACAAGAACAATTAAAAAAGAAAGCAAGGTTGAAGTACGCAGAGATAATGAGAGAACAACGAACGAAACAGGAAAAGGAACTAAGCAAATTGGAAGAAACAATGAGATTGGAGACTGAAAAGCACGAGGAACAGTGGGAGAGAAAACAAAAACTATACGAGTTTGAAGTTAACCAACTCAAGGAGAGGGCAAAAATTGAGTCCACGGAGATCGAAAAACTCCGGAAAGAGAACGAACAACTCAAAAAGTTCCGAGAGGAGGAACGGCTCAAAAGGAGCCAGGAAATGGAACAGCGCAATAAGGTGGGGCGTGTGATATCACCACGAGGAGCAATGTCGGTGGTGCAGGACTTGATCGACACCACTCATCGGATGAAGGAACAGTTAGGACCTACCCTAATAAAGGAGACACATAAAAATGGAGAAGAGGGAAGCAACAGAGACAAAGAAGGAAGTATAAGTATTGCCAGAGACACGGGAGATAGACCGAATTGAGAATGAATTAAATAAAACGAAGGAGGAAGCAGGGACAAAGATCCAGGAAGAAACTAATATACGTGAGGTGACCGAGTTGGCAGAGACACGGGAGATAGAGGGTGATTTAGACGGGATTAAGGACGAACACACACACACACACACACACACACACACACACACACACACACACACACACACAGAGGTAGCGAGGCTTAATGGGTGTGAGCTGGCGGACTGTTTAGGGACCCGGTGCGATCAGCTGGATGGCCTCCTTCAGGAACCGAGGGAGACGCTATTCTTCCTTGAAGTGAGTCACGCCCAGGTGAGTTCGGTCGTGTCGAGCGAGTTCGAGGGGGCGAATTCTGCGGACGGGTGCACGAGGAGCTTGGGGGGCGTGGAAGCCCCGGGAACCCTTCGGGGGACACGATTTCCCAGTGTGATTGTCCCGGTGTGTGTGGTTTCGAGTGTGCCGGAGTGCGTGCTTCCCAGCGTGCCATGTATGAAAGAAGCACGGTGTGTGAGAGGGACAGCGTGTGTGAGGTCGCTGTGTGTAAGGGAGATAACGGTGGGCATGCGCGAACATGCAGCCACGTCTGCCGGTGTGAGTGTAATGGAATGGGGTGTGAGCGTCGTAACACGCAGGAGTGCGTGGGTCGAATGGAGACGACGACGGCGACAGAGGGACAAAGGCCGAGTAGCGGCTGTAGATGTAATGGGGACCGTGCCGGGTTTGCACGGCAGCGCGTCCGGGGTCCGTGCTGTGGTACGCACGAGGCCGCCACGTGCGCGCTTGCGGGAGTGAAACCCGGTCCGTAAACGCCAGCAGTGGATGTTGCCGAGCTCGCGGACGGACAAAAGGTAGGCTAGATTACGGATTTGGACCGGATGGGTTCTCCACGCGAGCGTGTGTGTGAAGCTCCGACGGGCAGAGCACATGTGTTAGTGTGGGGAACCCCTCGAAACGTGAGGCTTGGTTTTTGATGCGCAGGGTGATGTCATGGCTGCACGTAGGGTTGGAATCCGGCAGGAGGGGTATCCCTGCCGGATGGTACCGTCCAAGGAGGGACGAGGTGCGCGAGCAGCTGCCATGACGTCACGGGCAAGGTGCGCAGGTTGCGAGTTGCCACGCTGGTGCTGCGCGTGTATTAAAAGAAAAAAAAGCAAGCCTCGCTTCGGGTGAACAGGATTCCCTGGGCAAGGGGTGGAAGACCCCCTTGGCCAGGGCACAGGATAGAACTAGTTAAGGCCCAGTCGCACCTTGACGTTTTAGCCAGCAATGACAACGTATTAAAATGTATGTAAAACGCTGGCTTACGTTGAACTTTTGATGTTTTTTTTAAAAGATTCGGACGTATTCATAGCGACTTGGTCTTATGCATAATGTATTAGTAACGGACAAAGAACGTTTCGTTGTGTTATAGATAACTTATACCAACGAATGCTGAACCTGTTGTCGGCCTTCACAACCTATGCCCAACGATAGTCTAACTTATGCATAGCGCGCTGCACGCATCGCCGACGATGTCGTGACGTAGCCTATTAAAAGGCTGCCGCACAACGATTTAAATCATAACCGCCGCAGAAATGGAAGTGTCAACATCGCAGTCACACCTTGGCGATCTTGCCAGCGTATGCCGACCTCTGAAAAATGCGTCTAAAACGTTGGGGCACATCGAATACGGTATGGGTAAGTTTGGTATGCGTGAATAGAACGCTAAAGTACGCTATCATACGTCGTATTAAATGGAGTTCGTCTTGTAATTTTAAACATGTTGAAAATTTTACGACGTACTTGCCGTATGACACACGCTCCGCATGCGATGGGAATAAGTTGTACGCACGATATGCGATCGTTGACACACATCGACACACGTTACTTGTAAGGTGCTCATAAGTCGAAACACGTCAAGGTAATGGTTAGCGTCAGTGTTCCAGGCTCCCTGGTTTTTATTTATTTATTTTTTCTTCGGTATGACGGTGATGTTGACACTTCGATTTCTAGTGCGGTTATGATTTAAATCGTTGAGCGGCAGCCTATTAATTATATTACATTATAACCGCACTAGAAATCGAAGTGTCAACATCACCGTCATACCGAAGGAAGGAAGACATAATTATTACCTCATCATTACCTTATTACAATTATAATTATTACCTTATTACAACCTCAATTATTACCTTATTACAATTATAATTGACATAATTGTCAATGTTGAGGTAATATTTATTTTTTTAGATGAGATCCTGTTCTCGGCCGTGTAGTTATTGTTGTGAAGGTAATGTTGAGGTAATATTAATTTTTTTAGATGAGATCCTGTTCTAGGCGGTGTAGTTGTCGTTGTGAAGGTAATTTTGAGGTAATATTTATTTTTTTAGATGAGATCCTGTTCTCGGCGGTGTAGTTGTTGTTGTGAAGGTAATGTTGAGGTAATATTAATTTTTTTAGATGAGATCCTGTTCGAGGCTGTGTAGTTGTTGTTGTGAAGGTAATGTTGAGGTAATATTTATTTTTTTCGATGAGATCCTGTTCGAGGCGGTGTTGTTGTTGTTGTGAAGGTAATGTTCAGGTATAATGTTGAGGTAATATTTATTTTTTTAGATGAGATCCTGTTCTTGGCGGTGTAGTTGTTGTGAAGGTAATGTTGAGGCAATATTAATTTTTTTAGATGAGATCCTGTTCTAGGCGGTGTAGTTGTCGTTGTGAAGGTAATGTTGAGGTAATATTTATTTTTTTAGATGAGATCCTGTTCTCGGCCGTGTAGTTATTGTTGTGAAGGTAATGTTGAGGTAATATTTATTTTTTTAGATGAGATCCTGTTCTCGGCCGTGTAGTTATTGTTGTGAAGGTAATGTTGAGGTAATATTTATTTTTTTAGATGAGATCCTGTTCTCGGCGGTGTAGTTGTTGTTGTGAAGGTAATGTTGAGGTAATATTAATTTTTTTAGATGAGATCCTGTTCGAGGCTGGGTAGTTGTTGTGGTGAAGGTAATGTTGAGGTAATATTTATTTTTTTAGATGAGATCCTGTTCGAGGCAGTGTTGTTGTTGTTGTGAAGGTAATGTTCAGGTATAATGTTGAGGTAATATTTTTTTTTTAGATGAGATCCTGTTCTTGGCGGTGTAGTTGTTGTGAAGGTAATGTTGAGGCAATATTAATTTTTTTAGATGAGATCCTGTTCTCGGCGGTGTAGTTGTTGTTGTGAAAGTAATGTTGAGGTAATATTAATTTTTTTAGATGAGATCCTCTTCTAGGTGGTATAGTTGTTGTTGTGAAGGTAATGCTGAGGTAATATTTTTTTTTCAGATGAGATCCTGTTCTAGGCGGTGTAGTTGTCGTTGTGAAGGTCATGTTGAGGTAATATTTATTTTTTAGATGAGATCCTGTTCTTGGCGGTGTAGTTGTTGTTGTGAAGGTAATGTTGAGGTAATATTAATCTTTTTAGATGAGATCCTGTTCGAGGCGGTGTAGTTGTTGTTGTGAAGGTAATGTTGAGGTAATATTTATTTTTTTAGATGAGATCCTGTTCGAGGCGGTGTTGTTGTTGTTGTGAAGGTAATGTTCAGGTATAATGTTGAGGTAATATTTATTTTTTTAGATGAGATCCTGTTCTTGGCGGTGTAGTTGTTGTGAAGGTAATGTTGAGGCAATATTAATTTTTTTAGATGAGATCCTGTTCTCGGCGGTGTAGTTGTTGTTGTGAAAGTAATGTTGAGGTAATATTAATTTTTTTAGATGAGATCCTCTTCTAGGTGGTATAGTTGTTGTTGTGAAGGTAATGCTGAGGTAATATTTTTTTTTCAGATGAGATCCTGTTCTAGGCGGTGTAGTTGTCGTTGTGAAGGTCATGTTGAGGTAATATTTATTTTTTAGATGAGATCCTGTTCTTGGCGGTGTAGTTGTTGTTGTGAAGGTAATGTTGAGGTAATATTAATCTTTTTAGATGAGATCCTGTTCGAGGCGGTGTAGTTGTTGTTGTGAAGGTAATGTTGAGGTAATATTTATTTTTTTAGATGAGATCCTGTTCGAGGCGGTGTTGTTGTTGTTGTGAAGGTAATGTTCAGGTATAATGTTGAGGTAATATTTATTTTTTTAGATGAGATCCTGTTCTTGGCGGTGTAGTTGTTGTGAAGGTAATGTTGAGGAAATATTAATTTTTTTTAGATGAGATCCTGTTCTCGGCGGTGTAGTTGTTGTTGTGAAGGTAATGTTGAGTTAATATTAATTTTTTTAGATGAGATCCTCTTCTAGGTGGTATAGTTGTTGTTGTGAAGGTCATGTTGAGGTAATATTTCTTTTTAGATGAGATCCTGTTCTTGGCGGTGTAGTTGTTGTTGTGAAGGTAACGTTCAGGTATAATGTTGAGGTAATATTTATTTTTTAGATGAGTTCCTGTTCTAGGCGGTGTAGTTGTCGTTGTGAAGGTAATGTTGAGGATTTTTTTTTTCAGATGAGATCCTGTTCTCGGCAGTGTCGTTATTGTTGTGAAGGTAATGTTGAGGTAATATTAATCTTTTTAGATGAGATCCTGTTCTCGGCAGTGTCGTTATTGTTGTGAAGGTAATGTTGAGGTAATATTAATCTTTTTAGATGAGATCCTGTTCTCGGTGGTGTAGTTATGGTTGTGAAGGTAATGTTCAGGTCATATTTATTTTTTTCATAGCAAAAAGACTGTTTAATTTGATATATTTAAGAAGCGAATGTAAAAAGAATTCTACGTTCGCTTCTGGGCTTTGCCTATTCCATATTAATAATAACAAATAAATAAATAAAACAAGCAATTAATTAAATTAATAAATAAAACTATTTAAATATATGATTGCCTCCAGCCCAACTTCGGGCGGGTGTGCTAAAAATACGTGGGCTGGTGTTTAGTCCCAGGCCGTCACTGATGAAACCATTATAGTTTTGTCGATTCCGAGGGAAGAGGAATAGACCGTCGAGCTTCTCCCATGACTCGTCCGTTTAACGAATCTGCTCCCAGGAATCCAAATTACCGTTCGAGCTCCGATTCCAACGAACGGAATCGCTTCACCGGCTCAGGAGTCAGGACATCGACACGATCCGTGTACGAGGGGACCCGACACGGATAATTGTGGTATTTCCCCGCATAAACGATTTATTGATTTAAATAGAGCGCAGCAAGGACAACGGACCCCGCACGGGAACCAGAACAGCACGTACCGGGTCCAGACTCCTTATCCCCGGGAGAACTTCCCGGACTGACCGCGTTTCTTCCATCGGAGCCGATCGTAAATCCCGGAGGGTTCGCTCTGTGGTCCTCATCAGAGAAATCTCGGTTCATAGCGTACATGTAGTAGTAGTAGTAGTAGTAGTAGTAGTACGGGACAACGTGCGCGTGAATACCCCGGCACTCAAAGGATCTCCGGCAAGAGTTCATTCACCGATTCCCATCAGCAGATTCGCCACAGATCGAGAATTTGGTGAACAACTCCGGATTTTCATATTTTCAACCACAAGAGCACTCGGTCGAGCGCACACCTCTCAAGTTGTGGACGGATTTGGATGAAACTTGGTGGACAGGTTGGGTGTGTAACAAGGACGAACTGATTCGATTTTGGTGAAGATCCGAATCGGGATTCGAGAGTTATTTGATTTTTAAAGCTGTTCTTCACCATTGAGAGATGGGGCCAAAAACGATACGGAGCTTATTTGAAAAATCTATTGGGCAAAAGATACGTTCTCGTGGATCAGGCATTGCGGAGCGGGGTGTGCGCTCTCCCGAGTGCCCTTCGAGTTTTTAATACTTTGATGTCTCTGTAGAGAGACGGAGACCTCTGATTGTGACGTTTGGGTGTTCGAAGTTTCCGAGACGAACCTCGGTTTAGCGGTTTGAGGTTCGATCCACAATTCCTGCTGTTTTTCTTGTTCGTTTTCAACGAAATCCTCGACCTGTGCCGAATCTGCCGATTAGAATTGGTCAATGAACTACAGTGAGGGAGAGTTTGAGTGCATGGTCTTCACGTGCACCTTATTGTTTGACTGCATTGAATTGTGTTGCACTGTACGTGTACTGTACTCCACTGTACTGTACTGTACTGTGCGCCATGAGCGGGGATCTCTTCGGTGATCAGCGCAGAGAGAACCCTCCGGGATCCACGAACGGCTCCCATGGAAGTTCTTCGGTGGACCGCGGGTCCAGGGTCGCTCCACCCTCGGAGAAGGATTCGGGTCTGGGTACGTGTCGTGTAGCCGAAGGTGTGATTACCGTGCGGGTTCCGTGCTCGCACCATTTCAGGAATTTGTTATCTATGGGGAATCCCACGACGGACATGATCGTCTCGACGTCCTGAGGTGGTGAAGCGATCTCCATGTTATAATTGTGGCTCGTCTTCTTCTTCTTTTACTTATTCCTCTTCTTCTTCCTCCTCCTATTCCTCTTCTGCTGATTCCTCTTCTTCTTCTTCTTCTTCTTACTCCTCTTCTTCATCTTTTTCCTCTTCTTCTTCTTCCTCTTTTCCTCTTCTTCTTCCTCTTTTACCTCTTCTTCCTATTTACCTTCTTCATCAGTGATGTTTTCACCCCTGTCTGTCTGTGAGCAGGATTTCGTGAGAGGATATGGACAGATTTGGACGAAACGTGGTGGACATGTTGGGTGTGTGACAAGGAAGAATTGATTCGATTTTGGAGAAGATCCGGATATTTGAATTTTTCAAGTGATTTTTCACCATTCAGAGATTGGGCCATAAACGATGTATGTGTCACGATAATCTCAAAAAAGTTGTGAACAAGTTACGACAAACGTATGTGGATGAGTTGGTTCGGTGATGAGAACAAGGTGATTCGATTTTGGTTCAGGTCCGGATCCAGATCCGACCTATTATGGGATACAAAACGTAAACTGTTCACCTGGCGGAGGTATGTGCACTACAGAGTGCCGTTCTACTCTATCGATAATCCATAACAATGCTATATATATATATATATATATATATATATATATATATATATATATATATATATATATATATATATATATATATATATATATATATATATATATATATATATATTAGGCGATTGCTGTCTGTCTGTCAGTCCCACCCAGCGTGAAACATGTAAAGGCTTTTTCAGAGAAGAAAAAAACAAAAACGAGTAAAAGTTACTTCAAATTAATCCAAACCTGTGGGAAAATCATAATTTTTTTTCAATCGGACAAAAATTTTGTTTTTTAAACCCTGGTGGTGTATAGGTAACAGACTGCTGCCTCGGTTGCTGCAGAAGTTGTTTTTTTTCCCCTTTGCTGTTGAGTACATAACTTCCCATTTCTGAGCTCTTTCAAGTGGTGCAAGAATAAATGGCTTAGTTTTATCGATTGATCAATTTATTTAATATCGTAATTTTTACCACCGACTTTTGCTGTTATTCATCATTTACATCGATCATTTAGAAAGTGGGGTTAAAAAGTCTGCTTTCTAAATTTGCATTGCTAAGGTAGATATTAGAAAAGCATGTGGTCGGATTCAGGAAAGTCCAGATACTTGAATCAAATTGGACTAAAGATTGGCAGATGCAATCTGACAAAATAAAGCACAGTGTGTATGTCTGTTTGTCTGTCTCCCTTCAGAAGGATGATTTAAGAAGGGTTTTAAAGGCCAACCTTTAAACACGACTGTGTCCACTCCGGTATATTTTTGAGGATAAAAAAAACTCAAAACATTTTCCATAAAAGAGTAAAATTACGTCTCTTCTATTGGAAATCTAGACAGTGACTTGCAAACCGGGCCTCAAGGTCGGTGTACAGAAACGTTTTTAAAAATGCCAATAAATACAAGGCGCAAGTAGGTGAAATTCGCTGCACGTGATGTGCAACACTCGCAGAGTAAAACGAGTGTTCATTTACGTTCGTCGGATGTCTAATAAATAAAGAAGATACTAGCCGGGAGGCGACGATGGTTCACGGGCATTATTAAACAATGCCACGATAGATACAATTGAGATAGTGGAAGCTTTTGAGGAAGCCCTACCGTAAAAACCTATCTCTTCCGTCAAAATTGATCAAGTCAAATTGGATTTTTTTATATGTTGTACTTCTGGACATTATGCACAGCTTCTGGGAAATGAAATTGCGAGAAAAAAATCGAGAAAAAAAAATAAAATAAAAAATAAAAAGTTCAAGCGTGGCTCCGCCCACAAGGGGCGTGGGACGCCCCTCATACAAAAAGACATAACTAGATCATGATATCTAGCTTGTGTCCAAGTTTCATCAAACGTCACGGAGCTATGCTCTGGAGAGAGTCACAAACAGACACACAGACACAACGAAAATAGTGGTCACTGCTGGCGCCCGCGAACCAATTAGCGCACCTGACGCTAGGCCGAGGCTTCAGACCTTTGGCACGCTCACGAGGCTGTACCGGGGAAATGAAACGTCCCAGAATACAAAGAAAGTCGGGTCACATTTGTATATGTAGTGTTTTAAAATAATGCTTTTTCTTGCTACAAAACATCGTATCTTCCAGTGTCCTTGAATATTTTGAATAAAATAACTCCAACCGTCATTTTTGACAGGCTTTTATACTAGTTTAACAAAAACAAGTGTAAGGTGTTGGGGATGGGGAAGAAGAATGAAAATAGAGATTACATGATGTAAGGGGTAATTTTGGAGCGTGTCACACAGGAGAAGGATCTGGGGGTGGTAATAGATACAGGAGGTAAGCAGGCAGCACAGTGCCAGGTAGCTGCAGGTAAATCGAACAGGGTTTTCAGTTGTATTTGTAATGTCCGGAGGGCAGTGAGGCATGGAGAGTCGTGAGGGTTGTCGTAACTGTGTTTATTGCCTGTCCGGATGTACACTACTGTGCACTACTGCGAGCCTCTAGCGTGCGCGAACAGCTATATGCATTGCCGACATGTGACTACTATCACAACTCCTCCACGCCCCCACAACGCTCTATGCCAATACACCACACTACCCCCCCTAAAAGTATGATTATAAAATGACAATTATAATGACAAGCATAATTGGCAAAGAATACTACGACGTAAAAAGCAAAGAGGAACAAAATGACATCAATCATTTAAAATCCTCCAAGTACCACGTCACTTGATCTAACCCCGGGGTGATGGTCAGGCTGAGAATCAAACCCAGATGAGCTGGCCCTAAAGAAAAACGTGCTTCATCCACACAACCTGTAACAATAATGCCGTTGTTTTAATCTGGCACACAATACACTCTTCCATCCCCATCACATCATATACTGTGTTGGTGCGAGTGAGTTGAACTCCAAATGCAGTAGACTGGTGCTCGAGTACTGAGTTGCACGACAAAGCCACTGATGTTTGCAGACCATAATAACAATGGCCGTGTTAAAGATATAAAGAGGGAAGTTTGGGAGCACAGTATAACTATGCAGCAGAAGCGCCCCCAGGCGGCTCATGCTTACACGCCTTCCGGCGAGGTCGAGGTGACACCCCAGGCGAACCTCCCCCGGCACAATCAAATGCCCCCGGTCAACAAGTTGGCACATCTCCCTCAGACAGGACCGAATCAGGTAAACACCCCGAGTCTGCAAGCCCCGTGGGCGCCAGCGCAGCTGACCTTGGCGAGACCAGAGGTTTGCGCTCCATGGCGCCAGGCACGTCTGACCTTGGCAATATCAGGGGTGGGGGTGACGCTGAACAGCGAACCTGCTCCTGCTCCCCGCCATCAACTCGATCCAGGCAATTAGCTGGCTCCATTACCAGCTGTCCCACACCAAAATCGCGCACCAACGCCGGGCGCAACACCGCCCCTGCCACCGATCCCTTAGGTCGCAGCAAATCCAGCCGAGACTTCAACACACGTCCACACAGACGAGCAGCGTAGACTGGATGCACAGCAATGTCATAAAGCAGCAAAAACATCGTTGGCGCAGATGCAAACTTCTCTTTACGTACAGCGCGTTCCCACAGTATAATTCTAACACATGCGGCTGCAGCGAACTGTGGACTGTCATTGACGACCGGGATCTGGAAGACCTCTTTATTCACAATGATCGCCCGCAAGTTCTTCACATCAAAGAAAGCATTGATTCCAATCAAACACATTTTGCTCACACGTGGACTGTCGGCATTTGCTTTTATAACGCCAAGCTTAATCACTCGTGCCGCGAGAATCAAACACACCACAATTCACAAATCATGAACCACGCTGCGAGCAAGCCTCTTGGTTGTCACGACGTTGAGGCGACTTGCGTGCAGGTCCTCATCTGAACGTCGAAGAGGACACCGTCGATTGTCGCGTTCTGCGAACTTCTTGAATGCGACCGGTTCGCTCCAATCCCCCGTTGAAATCGCCTGAACGACACGGGCGGGCACTGTATCATGAGCCGATTCCACTGCGACCTGCTTGGCCGTGACCAGCCCATCCTGGACCTGGACCAGTGCCAACACACCAACCCGGTTGGTTGATCCTGACGAAGGTGGACCCTCCGCGCCACGCAAGCGCAAGAGCCCGTCGCAGCTGGCAGGCTCCCTGTTGCTCCGGAACCATATATCGTAGTCTCAGGAAGCAATGAACGGACACCATTGTTGTATCGCCGTGGCCCCTACCACCGGGACCTCGCCCTCGGGTCTCGAGGGAGGCCCGGGCCCAAACGGAGGTACGGGGCCCGAAGGAGACACAGGCGCACCTGGAGGTACAAACTCCGCAAGAGGAACCTCCTCCCACCGACTCTCTAATCGGCTCAGCACGGGACGTCCAAGGCCACTGGCTGGCGCCGTCCCGTCTAGTTGAATGCGGGCCAACCAACTCCGACCCAAAAGGGCGGGGCCCTCCCCTCGCACCACGAACAGCGAGAGCGCGACCCGCTAACCTTGATGGGCGACCAAGACGTGTGCCCTGCCAACCGCTGGTAGTGCTTCACTGGTATACGTATGCAACGCGAGGGTAGACCTGAAAAGGCGTAGACCGGGGAGTGCACGAGCGGTGCGCTCGCTCATGATCGACACCGCCGCTCCGGTACCAACTTGAAACACAATCGGCATTCCATCCACAAAACCTCACACAGGCTGCAGGTCTTGACCCGGGACGTAAAAGCGTACGTCATGCACAAAACCTCGTACCGGGTGTAGGTCTCGACCCGGGACGTTGGGGTCACCTCGCACATCGCCATCCATGACCGTCATGGTGGCCAATGACACTGTACACACGCTGTAGATGTCCCTGAGTGTTCAGATCGCCGTCCGACTGGCCGCGCTGCAACGTTTGGCCACGACCCGCACCGAAGACTGTGCGTGTGGCCGTGGGCGCTTGGTACACCGCGCGGACCCCTGGATCACCTGTCATGCTCTGGCCATCGAGGGCCCGGACATCCCTCAGAGTCTGTGCGACGGCCGACGCCGCTTCTGAGTTGAATGTAATGTCCTCGTCCTTTAGCCGTGGCATTGCAGAAACCATTTCCGACTCTTGCAAACCAGACGTTTGCAGACGTGAATTCGCAGGCGACGGCGAGATGTCTCACCCATGCGGCGAAACTCGCGATGCGCTTCCCTGGGCTCCTCGCCAGGTGATCGAACTCGTTCCGCGCGAGCTGCGCTGATTTTCCTGGCGCTCCGTGCGCCCTACAATCCAATTGCTCCGGCAACGACTCAAAGTCAATGCCAAGGAAAACAGGCACTCTGCACCCGTCGATCCGAAACATGCGCGTCGCCAATGTAATGTCCGGAGGGCAGTGAGGCACGGAGAGTCGTGAGGGTTGTCGTAACTGTGTTTATTGCCCGTCCGGATGTACACTACTGCGCACTACTGCGAGCCTCTAGCGTGCGCGAACAGCTATATGCATTGCCGACACGTGACTACTTTCACAACTCCTCCACGCCCCCACAACGCTCTATGCCAATACACCACAGTATTCACAGGGGGGATAAATTATAAATTAAAAGACGTGTTTTTAACATTGTATAGGAATTTAGTAAGGCCTCATCTAGAATATTGTGTGCACTTTTGGTCATCACATCTGAGGAAGGACACAGCCACCATAAAGAGGGTTGAGTGTAGAGCGACTAAATTTATTCCAGACCTAGCTATGAGGAGTGGCTGAATGTGACTGGGCTTTATACGTGAGAAAGAAGGTGATTACAAGGGGATATGAAAGAGATATTTAAGCTATTGAAGAGTTTGCACAAAATAAGTGCAGAAGAGTTTTTACAGAATAGACAGTGATGTGACCAGGAGCTATAGCCGAACAGTACAGAAGAGGAGAGTTATGACAGTCATAGAGTAAATGCATGGAATGGTCTCTCTAGAAAGATAGTGGCAGTAGTGTTAGCATGGTTTAAATTGGAATTAAATAGGCATCTAGATTCATTGCATATAGAGGGGTACAGGGATATTGGTAGGACATGTAGGTAGCGTGCAAAAGTTCCTTGTATATCCTCGTATATATCCTTGTAAATAAATAAATAAAAGTTGTGTGTTGGGAGTGGAGGTTGGAAAGTGTATGTAACCATATATATTGTTACGGCTGTGGAATTTCGCATTACACCATAAAGGGTCCTCAGGTGAGATATATCGGTAAATTCATGTGTAGTTAGCCCAAACCCGTTGTTTAGAGGGAATGTATGTGATCCATTCGGGCTGCGATTCTTCAGTTAGCCATTTTTCTTTTGCTGTCGTTACTTTGGTGCAAGAACAACCACGCACATCCCCACAACCAACATCTCAACGATCACCCCATTCACTACACGATGCCCACAATCACGCCATTCACACCACGACGCCACCTTCCACAACTACGCTCCCACCATCTTCGCCACTCGCCATTCAATGAGCACCGTGTGGTCACGATCTCTGCGGGACGGATGAAAGGAGCAGAGAGGCAGCAGCAACAAGGGTGCGAATGGGCATCTCCCGCCCAAAACTCCCGCTTGAATGTCTCCCGCCGGATTTTCCCTCCTGCTTTTCCCACGCTTTGGCATGGGGGAGGTGCGATTTGAGCCAGAGGTCAAACGTGAAAAAAGGTGGGGGCCTGATTTTGGGGGAATAATTCCCTGGCCCCAAGCCAAAACTGACTTTTCTCGTCCCCCGCACGGCACGGGGAGGGGGGAATGAGAGGGCACGCCCCTTTTTGGGAAGCTTCCAGAAGGGAGGTGGAGCCAGAAATGGGGCGGGGCGAAGGGCTGAGCCCCACCCTACAAAAGGCGTGGGCGTAACGGTCGACAATAACGTCGTCCCCTTGTCCCTGTTCCCTTGTCCCTGAAGGGGAATTGTCAACAGTTGTGGTGATTGTTCCTGGTCGGAGGTTCTGTTCGTTCGTCCCTGTCGGGCGGACGACACGTGCAGGCGCGAGGCACGAGCCCAATGGATCACGCCGGAGGGACTCGGAGTTACGGTCGCCAAGGACTCGACAGGCTCAGGGAAGTCGCGACTTCCATTTCTTTTGGGTTCTGTGTAAACGTGTATGTGTGGCGCCAGTCTGGTGAAGTAGAACTGTTATAAGTGTTGCCGTGTGAATTGCATTATTCGGTTGTAGATCTGCGTGTGTCTCTTCGCTTGCTTTTATTGTGTTTCTTGCTTGACTGTAATATACGTGCCTTCCGTGCTGCCGTGTGGCGCGGAATAAATGTGCTGGTCCAATTGTTCCCCGTTTCACTGCGTCCTTTCCTTTGTTTGAATCTCCATCTTGCATCACGTAAGGGATTAATAGTGGGTTGAAAACACCCGGTAACTAATCTGAACCGTCAAGGTCGACGATAACTCTGCTCGGTTATCCCTGTAGCACGGAACGAGCCGCTTAAGCGGTTCGTGTCCGGAGTCGACCTGTGGCGTGGTACAACTCCTCGGTACGCTATCCGCGCGGGTACTTAAGTAAATCGACCATTCGGCAATCGGACCCTATTTCGCGTGGGTAGAATGCGGACTGAGTTGTGGTGAGGTTAAACCCCCACCCGTGACTAGCTCCCGGTGTTGTTCCGAGAGGGTCACGGCTGAATTGCACGTCGGTGGGCGAAGCGGCCGCTATTGGTTAAATGCGGTCGTTCGCACACCGGCGGAGCGCGAATTCGTAACAATATAATCTAAGTTGTTAGGTAGTTCGCAGTGATAGTAAAATACACACACACACACACACACACACACACACACACAAGCATTTAAAGGCCATTTTCCCCGCTAAAGCAGGGGTTAGCCTTGCGGGCCCCATGACAATCTTCTCCACTTTACCCTGTTTTCTGCATCTCCCCTTCTTAATCCCCTTGCCCACATTTCCTCTTCCACCACATTTAGCCAAGTTTTTCTCGGTCTTCCCCGTCCTCTACTTCCGACTACACTCATTTCCAACACTCCTCTCACCCAGTCACTTTCATCCTTCCTCAACACATGACCCAACCATCTCAACCTGTTTCTCTTCACAACCTCCATCACAGACTCTATTCCCATCATCTTCCGCAAGTCATCATTTGTCTTCCTCTCTCTCAATGATACTCCACACATCCACCGAACCATTCGCATTTCCACCCTTTCCAGCCTTTGTTGCTGCTCCATGTTCAGTACCCATGTCTCACTCCCATAAATCATCGTACTCCTCACACATGTAGCATACACCTTTCCCTTCAGCTTCAACGACACTCCCCTCTTTGTCAGCACGCCACTCAGTTCCTGAAACTTCTTCCATGCACATCTCACTCTAGCAACCGTCGAAGAGTCTGATCCACCTTCTCCATTCAGCATGTCTCCGAGATAGCAAAATGTTTTCACCCCTTCCAGCTTCACACCATCTCCAAGATCCAACTCAACAATTCCTTCATCTGCTGCTCCCTCGATGCACACCTTACACTTGAATGTAGCTGCCACACTGGTTAATGACCCTCTCACCCCACTACATTTTCGATGAACCCATTCAGCACACATTGTACACTGAATGGAGTTCACTCCGACACCCTTCCTGCACACAGCACACGGCCACTTCCCAGTCCTTTCCACCTCACCACATGCTTTACCACTTGCCATCACCTTCGTCTTTCCGATAGTCACCTTCAAACCTTTTGCCTCCATACATTCCTTCCACTTGTTCATCTTCTCCTTCAGTCCATCCATACTCTCTGCAATCAACACCAGATCATCTGCATACAGCAGCTCCCACGGTAAACCCTCCTTTACCCTCCGAGCCAGCACCTCCATCACAACTACAAATAGAAGTGGACTTAGTTCCGACCCCTGGTGCACTCCTACCCTCACCTCAAACTCACCACTGTTCCCATCCTTCGTCCTTACAGCTGTGCGTGCTCTCTCGTACATGGCCATCACTACTCTGATCAACCATTCCTCCACGCCTAACTTCCTCAATGCCCAGGCCATTACTTCGCGTGGGACCCTATCAAATGCTTTCTCCAGATCAACAAACCCAAAAAACAACTTCTTCCTCTTCTCCATGTACTTCTCCTGCAACTGCCTTACAATAAAAATTGCATCTGTCGTTCCTCTTCCTGGCATAAATCCAAACTGCATTTCGTCAATCTTTACCTTCTTCCTTATCCTCTTCTCCAACACCCTTTCCAATACCTTCATTCCATGCTCCAATAACTTTATTGCTCTATAGGAGCCACAGTCCAGAGGGTCACCTTTCCCCTTGTACAGAGGGAGGAGGGTACTCAGTTCCCAATCCAATGGAATGCGGCCTTCTTTCACCACCAGATTACAGATCTCTGTCATTCTCTTCACACCCCAACTTCCCGCTGCCTTCAACATATCTCCCACAACTCCTGTCGGCCCTCCTGCTTTTCTACTCTTCATTGCTCTTATAGCTTCCTTAACTTCCTTCTCAGTTATCTTCTCTGCTGGTCCTAAAACTGGGTTACTCTCGATGTTTCTATCCTATTCATTTTCTACATTCAACAGCCTTTCCATATATCTCTTCCATCTTCCTTTAATTCCATCTAAATCCACAACAATTTGTCCCACTTCATCCTTCAAGCAACTCACCCCCGTCACATCAAATCTCTCTCTCGCTATCTGCTTTGCAATCCTGAATACTGCTCTCTTACCCTCCTCCGAATCCAAGCGTTCTCCAAACATTTTCCTATGGGCCTCCTGCGCCTTTGCAACCTCTTTCTTTGCAGCCTTCTTGGCTTCCTTATAACTTTCATGTGCAGCCTCTTCTTCCACCGTATCCTTTGCCTTTTGCAATTCCTTGAACTTCTTCCTCTTCTCTTCAATCGTCTTTCCAACTTCATCATCCCACCACCATGTTTCCGAGTGCCTCGGTGGTCCTTTTGTCCATCCACATACCTCACCAACGGCTCCCAATAGACTATCTTTCATTGACATCCAACCACTTTCAAGCTCAACCACATCATCTTCAACCATACTCAGCCTCTCTCTTAATGCTTCCTTCATTGTCGCCTCTTTCAACCTCCACACCTTCATCCTCGGTTGGTACTTCACCCGCCGAATTCTCTGCGCACCTTTCACCCTTATATCGCAGACAACCAGGTGGTGCTGCGAAACAGTCTCCTCCCCTGGGATCACCTTTGTGTCCCGGAGGTTTCCCCTATCTCGCTGACGCACCATCAGGTAGTCAATGGTTGTCGTCAACCCACCTGACGTGTATGTAATAAGCTTATGATTCGCTTTCTGGAATTGAGTATTACAGAGCAACAAATCAGCTCCATCAGCAAACTCCAAGATCCTTTCACCTTCTCCATTTCTCACACCATATCCATAACCCCCATTGACTCCCTCAAAACCGTCTGTACTCCTTCCCAGATGTCCATTCAAGTCTCCTCCAACCACAACAACTTCCTCATCTTTCACATTTTCCATCAACTTCTCCATCGCACACCAGAACATGTTCTTCTCTTCATCGCTTCGACTGACCTGCGGGGCATATCCCGAGATGACGTTCACCAAGAGATTTCCGATCACGATTCTCACCATCATCAACCTTTCACTCACTCTAGTCACACTCGCTACACTGTCTACAAACTCCTCAGAAAACATTACACCAACACCATGCACGCCTTCCGGGCACCCTTGCCACATAAACTTGTACTTCTGCCCGGCCTACCCTTCACCATTCTCACACCACTTCCCTTCCACCGTGTCTCCTGCACACAACATATGTCCACTCTTCTTCTGACCAATGTTTCAACCACTTCTCCAGATCTCCCTGTCATTGTCCCTACATTCCATGTACCAAACCTCAGAAACCGATCTCCACGTGGGGCATCAGACGATTGGTCATCATAAATGGAAAAATTTCCTCCCTTGCTTCGATCGGGTTCCCCACCTTGAGTTTTAACGAGAGGGGGTGAGGACCCCCACGGGGTACTTTGGGCTGTACCCTGCCCATCAATTGTACTCATCATGGTTTCCTTTTGAGGCGATGTTTTTATGGCCGGTAAAAGTGATAGTAAAATGCAGATAAATAAATAATTCAGGGTGTTATGGAGGTCGTTGTGATCGTAGGTTGTAATTAAATAAATAAGTAAACTAGAAGGGCACTCGGTAGATCGCATACATCCGCAAGCACTGCCTGATCTACAAGAACATATCGGGCCCAATCAATACATATTTGAAATATCATGCCATATATCCTTTTTGGCCCCATCTCTCAATGGTGAAGAATCACTTTAAAAATTAAATAATTCTTCCTCGTCATACGCCTCTTGGATCCCGTAATCGAACTTCATTTCATTCAAACCATTTTCAGCAAAGGCAAAAAGATATTTTGGATAAATAATTTGACTGTCGTAAGGTCTACGCAGGCTCTCACGTGTTGCTTCTCGTTTGACTGTACCTCCCACGCCTTCTGAAGGGTCCTTACCATGACTTGTGGCAAAAAATGCCATTCTGCGTCAATACCATACTCTGGTTTGTGACGACAGAGGTTTATGAAGGCTTTGCAATTCTTACATTGGCCAGCGCAACCGTCTGAGAAATAGTAAAGTTTCTTTACATTTCCAAAGGTAGATTTCAAGTGTTCAATGAGCATTCTTTGGAAGAGGTGGACTGAGACGTCTTGAGTATTGCATTCTGATATAATCGTGAACGAATCGTGGTTTAAAATCGTCCGATTTGAAATCGTAAACCCAGGGGTGAATTGTCGCTTGAGAGCAGTTCCAATGGAATCCTTGGGCCGCATCCTGTTCAACAAACGAATAGTTCTCTGAGAAGTCTCCAATAATGACAAATTCTCCTTCACCAATTTCGTCTTTCTTATTTTTCAGAAACTGAGATTGGGCCTTGGCAATGAAGTCGTGTCTCACTAATTTCACCGCGCGTTCACAGAATTGATTAATGAATTCTTCCAAAGGCAGGACCATGGAGCTCAGTTCAGATCTGTCGGTGGATGTCCACCGTTTAAACTGAATTTCATCAATATCCTCTAGTTCATAAGCACTCAGTAGCTCGGTTTTGAAGTCTTAAATTGATGGGCAACTTTCACAAGTTCTGAAATAACATGCCGGTTGTGCTGGGTTACAAACTATGCAGGCTATGACATGATGATAGCTCGGAAGTTTGGCTATCTGTGGCATATTGGAACCAAACATCATGAGTTTCACATTTTGATGTATCGTCCATACACATACACTGTGTGTACCGCCTGAACCGGCCAGGACACACTCCGAGGGACGGAGCATGACGAACTTCACGAATCCAACTTTCAAGCCAGGGTTCTTCTCTTTGAATTTCTGAAACAGTCCCTTGAGATTGTTTAGTACCAGGCGCTTTTGAATTGTCTTTTCCATGTACATTCCTGACCACCACACAGTCCTTTTTTCCCAGCATTATTTGGCTGACTTCATCACTTTGCTAAAATTCGGTTACGGCGGATTTCACTTCGTCAGGCAATATTTTACGCTGTTTGGGATTTGGAGACAATAGCATACCATTTTCTTTCTCTAAATTTTTGGCTTGGACAGCCATTCTTTGGGAGCAACTGTATTCACTCATAATCCCTCTGATGCTCATATTCCAAGCAAATATTGTCAGTATACGTATTTGCTCTGAACGGCTCGAAACAAAGTATTTATCTTTCAGGCTTTTGATCACCTCTGGCATGCAGGTTTCATCACATTTTGACGCTGTATTTTGTGTTTTCTCCGCAGTGCTTGGTCCAGCAACTAGTTCTAATTTCTTTCGCACAGAATCTTCCACTTTACTTCGCTTTTCAGGAACGTACCCTGGGTTCCTTTCCGCCTTTCGTTTGTCGAACGGGCTTTCGCCTGTCATCGATAACGACTGGTTTGATACGTAAACTTCTGCTTCTCACTCAAAAACCTCCTGTCCTCATCTGTCGAAATAGAGTCTGCAATGCCTTCGATAGTACCTTCTGATGATAATTTTGAACTGGTCGAAGATGATTCTTCAATACGCTCTGGTGACAACTGAGAAAGTTTTTTTCCGCACGAAGTACAAAGTCTGTCATCTTTTTTTCACCTTTGAAGAAAATTTCATCAACATATCATTTGACACATTGCGAAGATCTTTTCGTTGTTTCGTTTTATGGCAGCTGAACGGATCGCAACAGTATTTTCGGAACTCCTTTCGATCTTCAATCGCCATGCTTACTGCAAAATATGCAAAAACTGAGATTAGCCCATTTATAACTTGATTCGATGATGGTTATACAAAAATGTACACTTAAAAATCAATAGACACATAAGGCAGAATAATTTTTCGCAAATGATGCAATATATATATATATATATATATATATATATATATATATATATATATATATATATATATATATATATATATATATATATATATATATATATATATATATATATATCAGTCCAGAGATGATGATTGTCAATTTCAGACATAAAGTGGCCTGCCAGCAGGTGACGTCATTGGAACGATGACGGCAAACGTCGCCCAATGTCGAATCAAGAATTAGTGATATGTGGACCCCGAACAATAAAACCATCATCACACTTGAACCCATTGAGATCCCATTTTAATTTATGCTGAGGTGTTGGAGTATATGAAGGGGTACTCTCACATGAAAAAAATCGGGATCATCGGTTTGGCTGGGAGGCGGGGGCCCAAGGTCAAAAGGCGCCCCAAACTATAACTTTTTGAATTACTGTTTCGGAGTGATTTTACTTTACACGATTCAAAAGATCTCGCTTTTACGAGCATTTTGATACCAAGATCATCCAAATCGGACCACTACAACCTGTGATATGGCCACTGGAAGATTGTGGGTCAACCCGGGGTGCCCAAATTTGGGGGGGGGGGGCTAAAATGGGCCCCCAGGTCTGAAAATTGACACATAATGTTTTACCGTGGATACAAACACTTGCACAAAAAAGGAGTGAAATCTGAGACAATGTGTCAAAATTTAGCTGAAAAATGTGTACACTTGACATGGAACGCCCCAGACGTGCTGTCTGATCCAGTGAATGCGTGAAAGAGGGCCATGGCTTTGTACGTTGTCATACCCAGGTTTGTGGCGATAGTGTTCAGGGAGATCATTCTTGTTGTCTTTCCGGCTTTGAAGGAGATCCAGATTTCTGCGGCAGGATTCAGAGCCTTGATGTGATGGAAATTGCTCAGAAGGATTCCCACAACATCTGTGTCTCCAGTCTGGATCATCCCTAGTGACGATGTTTGGAGGGCATGGAGAAGATGTACTGCAACACGAGTGTCAGCTTCCTCATGGTTACATTGATCCATTGGTGGATCATTTCCAGCATGGTGTACTTGATCACCTGCAGTGATGTAGACATCCTTGTCATCTGGGAACTGTTCTTGTGTTATCTTTTTTGACAGGAATGCGAACAGTTCCTTCTTGTTATCAACGTTCGCCAGAAACTTCTCCCAGTTTCCAGGGATTTTGGCAGTGCCACATACACGCTGTCGGGTTCCTCGTTTTTCCGTTGTACCTCCTTTGATTGTGAGTGCACGATAGTCGTCCCAAACAATGTCTACTCGTGTCGATCGTTTCAAGTCGTGGCGAACTCTTGGGCAGAATACCTTGTCAAAATATGAATCAAAGGTCTTGCCTTGGATATTTGTACCAGGAAGGGAGTGTATCACTACTCCACCGTCAATAACAACAAAGTCGTAAACATCTGGTGCAGTTAGCTCCTCATCAGCAGAAATAATACTGCTTTTACTGGTTTCCATGATGTATACAATCAAATCTGACTTGGTACAAGAGTTGAGGGATCCTTCTGACGATAATGCAGGTGGGTATGGTGAAGATTCATGACGAAAAAACTCCTCAATCACCCCCACGGCTGTCCAGTGCTACAAAAGCTTGTTCATAGAGCTCCGCATGACGTTTGAAGTGCTGCATTCTAAGTTTAGCTGCAGTCGTCTTCTGTGTTTTCTTCTCATGAAACAACAGTAACTTATTTTGTTTGATAGGTGCTGTCAGAAGTGTCATTTGAGTCCAGCACATTCTTCCTAAAGTTGTCGTACTGCTCTTGTCCCATAGACTCAAATTACGGACAGATACAGCTGCAGTCACAGAATCACATACCTTGTTGTCTAATGTGACCAGGTCTTCGCTGTGCTCCTCAAAAGGACTCCCCTTGCTCAGCAACACCTCTATCAGATCTTTGACATGGCGTTGAAATCGGTGCTGAGAAGCATATCCTTCCTCATGATGAGGGAGTTGTTCATCATCATCGTTTGTCTTTTACACCAGTAAAGTCCTCAATGACACGGCTGAGTTCCGGACCTGTCACGGTCCAGCGTTCCAGCATCTCGGGGTTCTCTGTGAGACCAATAATGCCACCTACTCCTTTTACCCTTTTGTTCACTTGCTCATGTGCTTCATCAATTGGTGAGGATGAGAAACACCGATTGCTTCAAGTTATTGTCCAGTGTCCCATTTCAAACTCAACCTGAATGCTATCTGGGAGATCTTCCAAGTCTCGGATAAGGATTGGAACCCATCTGGCATAATTCTGGTGATCGAGAACAAAGAACAGAGGGACAAGCTTCCGCAGGTTAGTGACCATGAGTTCGAACTTCCGTTCCCGATGTGCTCGGATGAACATGAGAATGATCTGTTGGTACTTGTGTACGAGTAGCCAGAATTGGAACGTTGGGCTCTCTTGAGATGTCAGCACGACCCATTCCTCAAGGGCCATCTCTGTTCCACTGTCCTTGTAAGCTCGTTTCAGAATGGTGTCGAGTACCACAACAGTAACTTGATGAGCATATCTTGGTCTCATTGCATTGGACGCTTTCAGAAAAGATGTGGCTGCTGCTTCTGTCTTCACTAGCCCAGCTTCTTTGAGGGCTTCAGGCCATCCAGACCCACACAGAAGGTCTCCCATGGTGCTCCACAAAGCCATTTCATTGTGGAGTCCACCTAGCATGGCCACAGACTTGTCTTCCCCAAAGATGTCCGGGAAGGTCCACTGCATTTTTTTTTTTTTTTTTGCAAGATCATAGAGTGGTTGGTCCACAACCAATAGAGGTATTTGGTGTGGGTTGAGGTGGTCAGTTGTTTTTTTTCACCAGCTCCATTCCATGTCGAATCATTTCTCGAGTGGCTGCTTTCTCATGGAATAGTGGCAGGAGGGCTTCAATGCCTTCTTCGGGTTGTCCAACAGCATCTGATCGAGCAGCATGGAATGAAGACCACATTGTTGGTGTGTCCTTTTCTGAATCAGAATCCTCATTTTGGATGTCATGTACTGCAGTCAACCATGCCTGTTCGTGCTGTTTCTCCTCATCAAATGTACTCGCTGTTACTGGATGCACATCCTTTACCGGAGGTTGGGTGACAAGATTCCTACCCACAGGTGGTACAAACATATATGAACGAGGCAGGATGGGTCCACTGCTGCCTGTTGCTGTTTTGTAAGAGGAGATTCGTATACATGCTTTATCTAACCCAGGCTGCTGTGATAAAGGGAACTGAAAAATTGAAATCCCAGTTCCATGGAAGGAAGAGCAGGCAGTGCGTGATGTAGGATTGTGATCCAAGTTATCCAGGGGCTGCAACTGTGAAAATGTGCTGACGGAAGTTTGTAGGACAGACTATATCACCGTTATTCCTCATTTGATCTGCAACAGCCAGGAATACTGCAGGTGGAGGCTCGCAACTCAAGTTCGCAGAAAGAGAAGTCATATTTAGCATAACAACTTGACTCACAGAGAGGATCTTCCTGGAATTCTCTTGTTCGGGTGATGATTTGGGTCCTTCGAGGAGTTGGCTGAAGAAATGCAAGTTTGGGAATGCAATTTGAAGAAGTTTGGGAATGCAATTTGAGGAAGTTTGGGAATGCAATTTGAGGGCCAGGAATACTGCAGGTGGAGGCTCGCAACTCAAGTTCGCAGAAAGAGAAGTCATATTTAGCATAGCAACTTGACTCACAGAGAGGATCTTCCTGGAATTCTCTTGTTCGGGTGATGATTTGGGTCCTTCGAGGAGTTGGCTGAAGAAATACTTCATACGCTGTGGAACAGATGATTGTTCGCAATCATTGGGAAATGAACCTTCAAACTTGAATGGCGTGTCATGATCCAAAACAGCTTTACGGAGAATCGATGCTGCCATTAGTAGTGTACGTGCTTCCTCATCTGGTGTTTGAGTTGCATCTGAAATGATCTTTCGAGCCGTTTTCGAACAAACAAGGAAAACTCGATTTCGTACACCCTTCTCTTCCGTCAAATTCGGGATGTGTTCAAGAACTGTTTCCTTTAGGCTTGTCCGGCACACAGCTTTCTGGATTCCATGTAGTTCCAATCTCTCTGTCATCATATTTGTCAGATCTTGCAATGCAAAGAATCTGTGACCTCCAGAGACTTCTTCCTTTATGAATTGGAGCACTTAATTTTTTGTTGTGGCTTCAAGGTTTTCACTAACAGTGTCTTGTTTACAAAGTGCAACGTAACGGCGGTTGGACTGTGTGTAGCAATTCCTGTGATACTTTGCTTCGAAGGCTACCAGATCACCTTCTGCCATGAGTGCCACGACACGGTCTTCTCCCAGTGCAACTGCCTTGTTGTGCATCTGTGGGGTGAGTTCGACCTTCTGGAAAGAATGTTCTGTTGCATTGGTTTCACCACAGAAGAGACACAGAGTACAATTTACCGCTGTGCTGGTCCGTAGGGATCTTTTTCTTGCTGGAGGCAGTCCTTCATAATGACACTTTTTTGCATGGTCAAGGGCAGATGTCCTGTAAAGCTGACGACAGGATGTGTGCCAGGATGCACGATTCTTGTGCATGGACTCTGCATCTGGAATTTCTACGTCTGGGTATGGAGCAGTACCAATTGCTCTGAATTGACTTACAAGGCTGGTGATTTCTGTGTCGGCTCCCTCTCTACGACTAGTCACGGGATTCGCAAGAGGGCAAACAAGCTCTTCCTCTGTTTGCTTTTGGCATAGCATGCACAAATGCCAACTTGTTGTCCCTGCCATCTCAGAAAATATTCTGGAAAAAACAGCAAGAAAAATACAATAGTTTTTTTGGACTGGAGTGGTGTCAGCTGTGAGATATTACCCCCCCCTTACCCTCCCCACTTTTTAACTAATTTCGGGGAAAATATGTTTTTAAGCATTTTGTCATTTTTTTCTTATTATAGAACCAATGCCAAACGTCTGTCGGCGTTCTAATACAACATGAGGTTTTTTAAAGTCTAATTTTAAATGCGGTTTTATTGAAAAATGCCCCCCACTACTCCCTCCACCCCCCAAATTATCGCAGTGCTTGACATTTGAACCAAAATCGTTCTATAGCCCCTTACCTTCAATTTAGCAGTAAAACTGAAACTTTTGCATCAATTTGAAATGACTGAGTGTCCGGGCACCCCACTATAATTATCAGGGACTGCAAGCTGCTATCTCATTTCAGGTCTGGTTTTCTACCTCTACCTCCCCTGCATGTGTGTTTAATTCAGCCTTGGGATTCTTCCACATGAGTCTGCTCTCTTTCTTCAGAAACTCAGCCAAGGTTGTCTCCAGTTACCATACCCATGATACACCAAATACTGGGGTGAGGCAGTGCCTTCACACAACTTGTCTTCTCTTCCTGGAAGGCAAATCCAACCAAAGGCAACCTCATATCATTCCACAAAGCCTGTTACAAGTGTGTGTCCACTCTGAGGGGAGTCAGAAAACAACATCCAGCCAACCTCAAGGCTGACCTTTCAAACCTGTTTACTTCCTTAAAGACCTGGCAGTGCCTGATTAAGTCCCTTTCTGCAGTATGTTTCCCTCCATCCATTCCGTTTCTTCAAATGGCACAGCATTTAGATGAAAGAGTGGCAATTTAAAAATGGTTAACCACAATTGTTCTGTTCCTGAATACAAATCCAACTGATGGAAATGGAGGAAATACCACAAATATCTGGGGATGAGACCGAAAGGATTTGAGTTCCTATCATTTCCTGTTGATGCACGCGAGCAGCCACAGTGAAGATACCACGCACGCACGCACACACACTTCAACTTTTTCAATACTGTAGATGCAAAACACTAGTATAATTTCTCTTATGCCACTGGAATCAAACAATATATATCTATATGTATATATATATATATATATATATATATATATATATATATATATATATATATATATATATATATATATATATATATATATACATACATACATTAAACAAACAATATAGCCCCAGAGCTCTCACAGCTTCCATAGCTCCAACCCCTCGCCCCTCCCCCCTCGCCCCTCCCCCATCACCTCTCCCAACATGATTAATAGTAAATATAATCATTGTAAACTTACCCTGTACATTCACAAGCCCCAGATATGTCCTTCCCATTGGTATTCAGAAGCACCTAATCCAGATACACAGTCCATTCACTGGTAGCGATCCGTCTGGGGGTTTGTATAGCACACACCTGTCCACTCGGGCCCTGCACCAGCTCACATGGTCAGGAATTTTCAGTACGAGCAGCTGCCCATTCGGCAAGCTGAAAAAGTTCTCCATGTCTTTTGTTATGTAGAGGTACAGCCCTTTCTCTCAGGTTCGTTTCCAAGTATTTTCAGCGTATTTTAGAAGCTTTATGAGTCATTTTATGTAACAATCCTTATCTCCCACACACGATATACTTGACGATGCTCTGAACCCCGCCAAAGGTACTCTTGGGGAGCATTCTGCGGCAGAATATGTCATTTTGAAAGTGCCATATCACAGGTGTGATAGAGATCGGGCGGAACTGATCATAACTCGTGACAGGAGTTGCTCTCCGGGACTCGGAATACTAATGCAGTCTTCCAAATTTGGGGAAACATCCAGATCTGAGGCACGAATGAAAAATGTTGGTGAGTGGTTCAGATATCTCGTACACAAATTTCTTCAGTAGCCTTGTGGGACAGTCAAATGGATGACTAGTTTTAGATGTTTTGAGTTGGCATAGACAAGTAAACACCAAGTGCTATTCAATGATTAGGGGTGGTGAAGGTGCTGGTAAATAAGCCTCGGGACAGACAGGTTCAAAGGAGGTACATTTGAGCACTGTGTGAGATGATTTAATATGCTACTTCAAGGAATAATTTGTAACTTTCACGAAAGCAAAAAGATTGCATTTGTAACCCAATAAGATGATGGATTTGTTGGTGTCATTTCCTTGGCTCCGTTTTAAACATTCAACCTTCCGACTATAAAAACTTGTTTTCGCAGAATTTATTGTTCTCTGTACTTTGTTTCGCATCGTGCTGTATGGATGATCATCCTGTTTGAAAGCAGCGTCACGTGTATTATTTCCCTGCATAAACCATTGTTCATCCATGTTTATCCTCACGCTTTTTGAAAAAAAAATGGGTTGGGAGGGTTGGGGGGAGTGGAGGATATTGGTAACTGGCTCTGTCTGCCTGTTCGTCCATCACACTATCTCCACCTAAACAGTTGCACAGAAATTCACCAATCTTGGTAGTTATGATCACCAAATGGTACAAACGTGTGAGCAGTATCATTTTTGGCCTCAACCCCTGGGGTGGAGTCTGGTGAAACACCAAAAAATGCAATTATGGCCAGATTGCAAAAAATAAAATAAAAGTTTTTAAATGAAACTTTCTATCTGCAATCAACATTGGGGGATGCATGAAATATGTAATGATTTTTTGGGGCTCTCACCGCCAGTTCATGCCCAAGGGGGGCGGGGGACTTAGTGTCATGGGGTCAAAGCAGAAGATTATTATTTTTATTTTTTTTTCAACAAAATTTAATATTGGGTCATTCCTGGTAAAAAAAAAAACCTTTTGCCATCTTTCAACTTTGCTTTGGGTGGGAAGTGTGGTGATTTGCGATGGCGCGTCGTCGATTTCGCTCTAGTTTATCATTTCTTCGACGCTTGAACAATATTAGTTGAAAATACTCTCTGTACTGACTTGTTTTTTTGTTTGTTTGTTTTTTTTGTATACAGAGTCGAGGCTTGTGTAGGAGCTAGAACACAGAATGGATCAGGACGCAACATAGCAAAAGGGACAGCAGAAAGAGATGGGTGGAATTCCAACAGCAGGTTTGGAGGAGAAAATAGATGGAGACGGACGAACAAGGGACGCAGGAAACTGAGTATGGGAGAACGCAGGGGGAGGTGGGGTGGACAAGATGAATACAGTAGCAAAATTTGAGAGGTGCAGAAAAGAGCATGGTTTTATATGGGGGATGATCTGAGATTTTGGTGAACATCTGTCTTGAAGACCTGAAGGGAAGAGTGAGATTGAAGAGAATGTGAAAGTTGGTTCCACAGTCAGGACAAAGGAGAAATAAATGAGTATTAATGAGCTGACAAAATTGTTCTGCCATACTATTGGGGTTGTCAGTCTCATTTGGTATTGCTCAGTCCATTTGCATTATCCCTTAACCAAATGTGCGAACGGAGGAGTCACGGAAAGGCCGTAGTGAAATCATGGTAGGTTTAAGGGACGGTATTCATTGGTGAAGACGGAGAGTGATGACTGCATGATCGCAAGCTGATATAGGAATGGAGCAGATATATCCATATCGTTATAACTATCACCTCGATCCGTCAAATTGTTGTCCAGAACAACAGAGACCTCAGTGGCCCTTTTAACGATTTGCAGAAATAAAGGATGTTTTGCTTTAGTGATGCCGTATCAAGGTCATTGAAGTTGCCCATGACGGTGAAAGAGCCGTGATAAGTAGTGGCACGAATGTTGTCAACCATAGTGGTAATGCGGTCATTTAGCTGATCTTTATGCTGTGAATCGGTCATTGGGTTTACTTTCTCAAGCAGATTCAAATCACTATTTTTCAGGAGATTGACAAGCAAACACATTTTGGAGATTAGTTTGACCTTGAGTTTGTTTGTAAATGCTACTTAAAGTTGAGGTTGAATGGGATGTCTTTATTTTCAGATTTAATTGTGGAGGTGAAGGTGAAGTCTGAGTTCATTGATGATTACTCCTCACCTTTCCAAGGTCTGAAGAATAATAACAATCTTCCTCTTTCAGTTCATCGTGAATATAATATTAATAATAACCAATGCAAATGTCTTCGAGAGAAAAAAATTAACAAATCTGATGGCACATGATTTGCAGGTGAAGCTTATCTGGTGAACACTGAAACTTTCCAAAGCAACTTTCTTCAGACTTCCCAGGATGTTTTGAGCGATGAATGTGTAAAACAGGAACCATGCGATTCTTCACCGATGGAGCCGAGCAAAGCTTCTCAGCTGCTTCAAGGTAAGCTGAATTACACAGAGAAGGCATCAAACTGTATTTACTTGTTTTGCCTTTTTTTTTTTCTTTTTAAAATTAAATGAATTCATTCCAATTCCTGCAGAAGGACGTGTCCATTTCAAATATGTTTAACCAAGTGCTTTTGCTTATGCTCACAAGACAGGAATAGTAGTTGCGTTTAAGATACCGTGAAATTTTCTGTACTCTGTATTTCTGACCTTTTCTCAGGATTGATCAGACACATGAAGCTAAAGTTTGAAAACTATTTTTCATCAATATACTATTGCAGTTCTACAAAACCGCATGCCTCAAAGGCAATGGCACCCAACATACAGTGATCCCCAGGCAGTTATTTCGTTAATCTTCGTGCAGTCAGACCTTCCCCTCATGTCTAGTGGGTCAACGGGACTAAGTGTATTGTGTGGGTCTAATAGCTAGGTCTATTAACTATATCTCTATCTTCTATTCTGATTTCTGTTCCAAGCCTTTCCTTTTAGCCATGATACAAATTAGGCAAGCAAGCACACACGCTATGCAAGATGTGATTGAATGAGCGCACTATGATGCCTCCCGTGGTTTTAGAACCAACAGAAACACAATAGATACTGTACAGCGCACGCATCGCGCGCCATTATTTCATTCAAATCTGCACGCCAATTTCTAACCGGCATCTCACCTTGCTCACCCCTCGCTCATCAAAACCTCACCACTTCAACCACAAACGCTTCCCACACATGGTAAAAATATTCCCGTACCCCCTCATTGCTACAATTCTCCATGACACGGAGGAGTACTGCACAACTTGGACTGTCCTTGGACCGCGCGAAGCAGGGCTGAGCAATGGACGTTAATAGCTCGACTGCATCTCGCTGGGGATGTCCCGGGTGAGCACGTGGGAGTGATATGACACTCGTACAGTCGTCAGAACAAGGCAAGACAGGGGTGGCGAGGGGGGTCGCAGGAACGGTGATCTGGGAGTTTGGTACGGCGCCCGGGTGTGCATTTTTGCTCATGAGAGGAAGCCCGTGGGTGGCGGATATGCATTGCTATTCGGCAGTCAGACTGCACACAGAGCACGTTCGGGGCCAGGGTCCCAGCTCATACCCTATGTTGAGTCAGGAGCTCCAGGCCGTGTTGAGCTGGATGGGCGAATGAGACCGTTTCCAGCTCCGGGAGCCTGGCAGGGCATGGCTAGGGCCGCTGTGACCCAATAGAGAAGTGGGATTCAGGTCACAGCGCGTCGCTTTTGGATCATCACCCCACCCTTCACCCGGGCCACTTATAAAGGCAGAGCCACTCGCTCTCTGCTTCACCCTCTTCTTCTCTGCTAATCTCGGCTCTGCATTGGCTGCTCTTCGTTGCCTCTGCTCTTCGCTGGTTCTTCACTCGCGATTGGTGTTCGACTTAGATGTTCTTCTTGAGGACCAGTGCAGTGCGCACGTTGCCACGAGCCCCGGAAAAGTGACTAAGCCGGAGGTAACACGCCAACTCTCAAGCGGAGCATTCCACGGAGGTGCACGCTACACTTACAGACCTATGCACGCCGAGGTTAAGGATCTTTTTCCTCACACATCTTCTCTCCTCTCTCTCTTTCCATCCCTCTATCTCGTCCCCTTTGGACGCACAAAAGAGCATCATTACTGACTCACAATCCCATTTTCCTCGAGCACGATACCGCATCCCCCATATTGCACGATGCCTTACATCTCACTCCCACACCTTAGACACCAGTATTCCTCTCTTCTACCTCTCCCTAAGCATACTGGGTTCCGTTCGTTTGCCGACCGCGCCAGGTATTGCGAGGCCGTTTATCCTCATCTGCTGTCTTTCTTTCTTTCTTTCTGGACTATATCTAATCGTGTGTGTGTGTGTGTGTGTGTGTGTGTGTGTGTGTGTGTGTGTGTGTGTGTGTGTGTGTGTGTGTGTGTGTGTGTGTGTGTGTGTGTGTGTGTGTGTGTGTGTGTGTGAGAGAGAGAGATGACACCTGTCGTAGCTTAAGTTAAGATTGTAGAAGATATAACGGGATAAGTCTGCTCTGTGTCTGCTTTTGTAAATTCCTTGCCTTTTTCTGCACCCCACAAGTTCCTTGCCATGCTCTGCTGTACATACCAATAAACCCAATTTACTGTGCCACATGACTTTCCTCGCTTGATTATAAATAAATGCTGTGTATCAAAGTGTTCCCAGCTCGTTTTCGTCTTTTCCTTCATTCGTCCAGCATGGTTCATATTCTAGCTTAGCCGGGACGTTATCCCCCAACGATCTGTTTTTCTTGCGGGTACGTCCTTGGCAGTTACGCTTGGCTGCATCTGATCCAGTAAGGTGATCTGGTTTGAACAAGGCGTACCGAGGGTGTGTCCCCCGGTAATTAAACCACATGACCTTCAGGTAAACGGTATCAGACAGAGGACCCTAAGTCACGTGGTTGAGTTATTGGCGTTCACGGTCGATTAGCGACCTGCCGCGTCACGAAGTTATTCGTCTGCGACGGCCTGCGATTCCGGAGAGTCTGGTGGGAACCCGAGGTAGCTTTCCCCCCTTGTGGTCTTCTCGCCTCTGACCCCGGGTCCGCAACAATACGCTGTGGAAATAGCATTGTGAATAACAAATCAATTGAGATCACTGGGAGACTCATAAAGTTCAAAAGACCGGTTTATGACGATAATCATGCGATATGAGAGACGTATTCAAGATCGTTAGATCACGTCAGATAAGTCGGTCACCACCCATTAAAAATTGCTGCGACCAACTTCCGAATTGTTACACTCGCCTATACCAACTTTGGATGATCTTTCTGCGGGAGGGAATTCATCAACTCTACTCTCCTGGTTCCTTCATCACAATGCATTAAGCCTGGACCCTTTCCTTTAACATCTGAGATCAGTTTTGTTTGGTCAGAAGTGAAAATACGCACTGTTTCTTGGATTGTATCCCTTGTTCTGTGATCTTCTCGTCATTGTGCTGATTTCATTCATTCACATCCACTATCTTAGTTATGCTTGATTTTTACATCCCACAGTTCAGGATCCTTGTCAGACCGATGTCTTTGGCAACTCACAATGAAGTATTATTCTTCATGGAGGCTTTTGGCAGTCTCTGTCACAGGACAAGTTATACATTAGAGTTTATTAACATGAAGCTCGTTCATTACCTCTGCCTCCAAAGGTGAATCGAGGTTTTGTGTTCACCTCTGTTCCAGATCCGATAATTTTTTTTTTTAAGTGAATTTTCAACTTTGAGTGATGGGGGTGAAAATGATATATAGCATGGATGTTATCTCAGAAAGTTATGGACATATTCGGACGAAACTCGGTGGGTGAGTTGTTTCAGTGACAAGAACAAGCCAATTAGGTTTTGGTTCAGGTCCAAATCCAGATCCAGTCATTCGGTGGGATGCAAAACGTAAGCTGTTCAGCCTGGCGAAGGTATACGCTCTGCCGAGTGCCGTTCTACTTTGTTCTGTTTTGTCCTCATTATCTATGGAAAAAACATTCTCCCCATTTTGCAGATCATGTGGCAGTACTTTGGACAATTCCTCAGCTAATTTACAAATGGATATTGGTTGCATCTCTTACTTATAACGAACTGATGGTCAGCCCCTGCTTCAACACCTGGAGCATGACTTTTATTCCAGGGAAGTCTTAAGTACTCACAGTACCTCTCTGAAAGGATAAACCAGGCAACTCCTATTTACTTTGAGGAGTACCCTTTGAAAGAAGTTAATTTTCAAACTCCATGGCTCTCACCATTCCTGATGGCGTGTGCACGAGACGATAAGCTTGCACGAGAGCCTCACGGGTCAGGAACACGTACACTGGGCATTCCTTAACAGGCCCATTCGTACCTTGGTTGTTCTTCTCACTGCCAAGAAAACTTTTTTTCTATCACGGGAGTATTGTTCTGATTACGGATTGGTACCCCTTTGTTTACCTCTCATGTCTGGACATTGCAAGGGCTAAAACTCTGAAACTCATTGGTTGAAGTGCAAAATCTGCTCTGACTGAAGCTAGGTTGGTAGACTTTTCAGTGCTGCATCTTTTGTCCTTTTAACTGACCACCGCTCCCTCGTCCTAGCAGAGTGAAAAATGATGCATCTGGGTCCAGTTTACCACTAGAATGCAGGGATACCTTATGAAACAACCGCACATCATAGCTTGGTATACTCTGTGCAGAAAAATGGAAAAAAAAATCTCGAGTGAGGTAGTTCGCTTATGCTCAGGAGTTGTCTTACTCCTTTGGGAACACTAAAAAATCTACAATTTTTGAATCACTTGAGCATGCAACATTCACTCTTATTTGAGTGAAATTAAAGTCAATTATGCAATTTATTAGATCCTCGTGGAGGATCTCTAAGTCTTACTCACGTTGTTGTTCTTCATCTTCTTCTTGTGGACTTTTTTGTTTCACAGCCCACAGTTTTCATCGGAACTTCCTGAAACTTGGCGTATATATGTAAAAATACCCTGCGCAGACAGTAACCATCTCCGATTTTGAAAATTCCTCCTAGAAAAAAAAAGTTGTGACGTCAAAATATCTCCGCTAATGGAAATCGCCTAAAAAATTATCTCCGAAACTACGCAAGCTTTTTGAATTCTGTTTGCGGGAATCGAACAGGGCATTAGCAGAGATGAACTACCGCACATATGATCCATCACTATGACGTCATATCAATTTTTATGACGTCATTCCTATTTTTTGACATTTTTTGTTTCACAACCCAGTTTCCACCGGATCTTCGTGAAACTTGCCATGTATATGCAGAAAGCCCACATGCAGACAGTAACCATCTCTGATTTTGGAAATTATTCCGAGAAAAAAAGTTGACAAATATCGCCGCTAATGGAAATCGCCTTTCTCTCTCTCTCATTATCTCCGAAACTAGGCAAGCTGTTTGAATTTTGTTTGCGGGAATCAAGCTGGGCATTAGCACAGATAATATAATTTATCGCAAACCTGATACATCACAATGACGTCATATTCGTTTTTTATGACGTCATCATTAAGAGGACGAGGATCTTAGCTCATTTGAGCTTGTTTTTTTTTAATTACGGTGACTTTTAAATGCTTTCTGTGACTTGTCTTTGCAGAGAAACAAAGGAAACAGGTTTCATGTTTCAACTGTTCCCGGTTGTTCAACGCGGACGTTTTCGTGCAGCAGACGACTCGGAGCATTTCTCAAGAACCCGGAACATTTGGCAGCATGTCAAACAACCGAAGTTGCAAACATTGTACAGAGGCTCTTGAGGATATACAGCAAAGTGAGAGACCACACCAGTGTTATGTTTGCGACAGATCATTCTCCACATCGTCGTCTTTCAAAGAACATCAAAAAATGCACATCGGTGAGAAACCATATAAGTGTTATTTGTGTCCTAAAGCATTTGCTCATTCATCACATTTAAATAACCATCAAAGAATGCACACAAGAGCGAAACTACACAAGTGCTCTATGTGCAACAAGGCTTTTAATTTAATCTCAGAGTTGAAAATGCATCAAGTAATCCATTCCAATCAGAAGCCATTAAAGTGTGCCATATGCAACAAGGAGTTTCCTCACTCGTCATATTTATATGAGCATCAAAGAATGCACAGAGGAGAGAAACTGCACAAGTGCTCGCTGTGCAGCAAAGCTTTCGATCGAATTTCATCGTTAAAAAAACATCAAAGAACGCACGCCAGTGTTGATAAGACGTTCAAGTGTTCTGTATGCAGCAAGGAGTTTGCTCGCTCATCCTATTTACGCGTTCATCAAAGAATACACAAAGAAGAGAAACCACACAAGTGTTCTGTGTGCAACAAATCTTTTGCTGGGTTATCATCTTTGAAAGGACATCAAAGAATACACATCGGCGAGAAGTGTCACAAGTGTTTTGTCTGCAACAAGGTATTTGCTCGTTCTTCAAACTTAGAAGGTCACCAAAGAATACATACAGGCGAGAAACCCTACAAGTGTCCGTTGTGTCCCAAAGCCTATGCTCAATTGACGCATTTAAACAAGCATCAAAAAGTGCACACAGGAGAGAAGCCACACAAGTGCTCTGTGTGCAACAAGGCTTTCCTTTTTATGTCGGAACTGAAAATGCATGAAACGATCCACACGGGTGAGAAGTCGTTCAAGTGCGCTCTTTGCTGCAAGGCTTTTGCTCGCTACTCATATTTACGTATTCATCAAAGAACACACACAGGATACAAGCCGTACAAGTGTTCTGCGTGTCCTAAGATCTTTGGTCAACGAACCCATTTATACGTTCATCAAAGAATGCATACAGGAGAGAAGCCACACAAGTGTTCTGTGTGCCATCAGACCTTTGCTCAATTGATCCATTTACAGTGTCATCAAAATATACACACAGGAGAGAAACCCTTCAAGTGTCCTTTGTGTCCTAAGGCATTTTGTGACAGAAGAACAGTCAAAAGGCATCAAATAATACACACAGGAGAGAAGCCCTACAAGTGTTCTTTTTGTAGCAAGTCATTTTCTTCTTTGTCATATTTGGATCAACATCAAAGCATTCACACAGGAGAGAAGCCTTTTAAGTGTTCCTTGTGTAGCAAGTCATTTTCTTCTTCATCATATTTGGGTCAACATCAAAACGTTCACACAGGAAAGAAGCCCTATACGTGTTCTTTGTGCGGCAAGGCGTTTGTTTGTTCATCATATTTATCTCAACATAAAAATATTCACATAAAAGAGGGAAACCTACAGCAACTCCACATAAAATTCACCAAGGAAGAAACAAAATTAAGAGAAGAAGAAGTGAAAGAGGCAATGAAAAGTGAATGATCATCGAATGGAGAACTTCTACCAAGACCACAATGCACTGATATGACATACTGTATACTTGGCATGAAAGTACCACAGTACAAACTTTCAAAGAGGAGCACCTGACGGGCTGTGATGGAGCTGCACCGCAGATGGAGGGGCAAGAGGTGAGTGCAGCCCCACAAGAGGAACTGTAACTCTGGTCTTGTCAAGAAGCAAAAGGTAATGAGAACCTTGTCACTACACAAAGGAAAGAATCTGTGAAACTAGCTCTTCCAGGAGCCTTGACCTTGGATACAAAAATAAATAATAAAACCTGATGGGAATTCAGACCACGGCTTGACACCGGAAGCTCTGCAGCAGGGCTTGAGTATAACAAGGAAATGATGCAGACTGATTCCTGGAGGAACAAGTCCAGCCAGGTAACCCGGTTTAGATGACATATACACAGAGAGAACGGATTAAAGTAAGAATGGCAGATGATGATGAAGAGGAACATAAGGAAGAACGGCAGAGTGGAGAAGAGGATGATCAGAAGGGTTGGCGAACAAATAATGAGACGAAATTAATACCATCAGGGAAAGACCATGACTCCATCAAATACAAAACGATAAACAGACAAAAAATACCGGTGAGAACAAACCGAGCGCTCAGAAATGATACCAAAATAAACTCCGTTGAAAGAGAACAATTGTGTGTGCTTTGCTGCTGCGCTTCTCATTCAAGAAAAAGTAACAGGCAAACAACACCTCAAGAAAAATATACCAGGCCCCACAATTGGAAAACAAACACCACTATGAAAACAGAGATTTGAGACACAGAGAACAATTGAGAAAGGAAACGGGACAAATATAACAAGTCAAGAAGGGAAGCCCAAAGCTAAAGAGGAAAATCCCAAAAATAAAAATAAAACAAGCATAAAATTGAAGAGAAGGACTGAGAGTCAGTCGGTGCTGAAAACAAACTCAAAAAGAGAAAAGATAGCAGGGAGAAAAAAACAACTGCGATAAAGCCAATGACAGAGGAAAACAAAACCAGCTGTTTTAAAAAATAACATGAAAGAATTGCACCGAGAATGAGTGAAACGGAAACAGAACATGTCAATTCGCCCCAAATTATATTGTGGGAGAGTAGACAAACAGAATATGTCAATTCCAAACTTCTGTTCAAAGCAACTACGAGGGCAGGTTGAAAAGTCATGCCTATTATTATTTTTCTCCAAAACAGGTAAATATATTTGAATGAAACAATGACAGGTTCTAACATCAATTTTTATTCTACCTTGGTGCATATTAATTTCTCAACGTATTCAACGATGCGGTTCACGCATTGGAAGTGCGGAAGGGTGAACGCTTCTGCCAACGGTGGAGTCGTGCTGTGATGCCATCACAATAGAACTGTGCGTCCTGCTGACTTAACCAGTGCCTCGCAGCGGCCTTGGCATCATCAGTGGAAGAAACATATTCTCCACTAAGGTGTTCTTTATGTTTGGGGAAGAGATGAAAATCTGACTGAGGCAAGTCTGTGCTGGTAATGCTTTGTGGCTGCACTCCATTGACCTTCTCCTAATCTTAGGCTCGTAATAGTGAACACAACTCTCATCTCCAGTCATCTCATCTCCAATCAATCATCCCAACTCTCATGTCCAGCACTTCAAGCTCCACAGCACAGACAACATTATGCTTCCCTCTGCCATCTTGACCATTGTAGCACTGAGACATCTTGTGTGAGAATCACAATATTTCGCACTATGTGGCGGGAAGAACTAATGTGCGGATTGCACTTTGTTTCATTTGAATATCTTTGCCTGTTTTGGGAGAAATAGAATAGGAGGCATTACTTTTCAACATGACTTCTCAGATGCTCTCAAATGTCACAACACTTTAGCATTTCACAAACTTATCCAAGAGCAAAAGGTGGCTCACAGAAAGTAATACCTTCCTCGTCCATAAGTCTGGAGAAACCCAACTGCCTAAAATTTCGGCCAATAACATGTCGACTGATAAGATACAGACTTTTAACAGGAATCCTCAGAAAAAATGATTTACCACCACCGAACAACAAGAAGGTGTCGAGGCATAGCAGAAGGGATGTAAGAGAGGATGCTATGGAACAAATAAGCCACTGATTACTGAACAAGGCCATACTCATAAATTGCAACTTAAGAAGCACCAAATTGTCCACAGTCAGGATAGACTATTTTTAAAACGCTTTTGATAAGTATCCACATTCTTGGATGGTAAAATGCATGCAAGTGTACAGGATCAATCCCCCAAATTCAAACTGATTGAGGAAGCAACGAACCTCTGGAACACAACATTGATATTACAACACTCGGAAGGAAAGATCTAAATACCAGCAGTGAAGATATGACCCGACATCTTTCAGGGCGACACCCTCCCCATCCCTACCCCCTCCTTGTTTTGTCTGACCCTGGACCCACTAAGTAACCTCACCTACGAGCTAGGAGACTGATTGGAAGAAAGTGGCAACAATTAGTTCACTGATTGGTAAGAGCACTTACCCAACTGTTAAAGACTTGTGTCTCCTGGAAATACCTTCCGCTAAAACGTACGAGGAGTTACGTGAAATTCTACAAAATCAATTCAAACCATGAGTATGAGAAGTGGCTGAAACCTATCGTTTACAGTGTACTACACAGAGTGAACACCAGAATGTCACAGATTATGTAAATAAACTCAAATGTTTAGCCATCACTTGTAATTTTGGGATCCCCTCCCACGTGCATTTCGAGACCAATTTGTTGGGAGTGCTCGTTTCTCATTGTCATTTGCTGTGAATACCGCCTTACCAGTATTTCAACATATTGTGAAAAATTTGCCAAAATATCTGCATTTACATTGATGATAGATTGGTGATGGGGGATAGTGATGACAGCCATCTTAAAAAACCTTCACAGAGGTTTGAAAAGGCTAGAGGAAAATGGAAGTACCTTAAAATGTGACAAGTTCCACCTTGTGCTGGATGAGATTGAATATGTTGGGTTTGTTATTTCGGCTGCGAGTATTTTCCCAACGAAGCAGAAGGTTGAAACGAGCCAACAGGCAGTGGCTCCCGAAAATGTGGGAAAATTGCAGTCATTCATTGGCCTCGCAAATTTCCTTCACCATTTTGTTCCGGATTTCGCAGAAATCAGGGAGCCCTTGTACAGGCTTCGAAATAAAGAGGTGAAACAGAAATGGGGAAAGCCTGAAGGTGATTAACTTACGGAAAAAAGAGGTTGCTTTGTGCTCAAGTCACGTGATACGCCATTACAACACTATTGCTGACTTGGTTCTTCAAGCCGATGTGTCCTCCATCAGTGTGGTGGCAGTCCTACTTCAACCCAGTCAGGATGGCAAGAATCGCAAACTTTTAACAACATGGAGAATTACTCTCAGATGGAGAGGCAGTCATTGGGAATAGTGTTTTGGTGTGACAAAGTTTCAACAATATCTTCTGGGGAGACATTTCACATTAATGACAGAAAACCTTGTAACTCTGTTTTATGAGCACATACCAGTGTCACAGTTAGCGTCAGTAAGGATTAAGATGTGGTCCTCACTGTTGGCAGCTTACAACTACAACATTCAGTTCATCACAGGCAAGAAAAATGCTTATTGGTACGTCCTTTTGCAAAAACCCATACAGGGTGATCCTGCATGCTCTGAATAAGTGACTATTGAAGTACTCTTGGATGATGAGATTCTGAAAGCCGTTGTCACGGCTGAGACAAAGATGGATCCAGTTCTCAGCAAAGGGCTCCATTTCACAAAGCATGGGTGGAATGAAAATCCAGAAGATGTACTTCATCCTTTTCACAACAAAAGACTGAAACTCACTGTTGAAAACAGTATCGTACTGTGGAATTCTCCTGGAGTTATTCCGAGATCTTTACGGGAGATCGACATCAATTTACATGCCGAACATTAAGGTATGGTAAAAATGAAACAAATGGCCAGGAGATACCTGGAATGGTCAAATATCGACAAAGACAGCGAAAGTACTGTGAAATCGTGTTATGTGTCAGGAGAATGTGAAGGCTCCACCGGGGAGCCAGCCAGCATTGTGGTCTTGGCCTTCCAGTCCCTGGAAACGGCTTCATTTAGATCTTGCTGGTCATTTCAAAGGGAAAATATTTTTGTACTGGTGGATGCTTATTCAAAGTACCTGAAAATAATCCAATGGTGAACATTAATGTCACAAACATTATTCAAAGCCTTTGTCATCTTTTCTGTGTTTTTGGTTTGCTGGAGCACCTCATGACTGACAATGGCAACCAATTTACCATTGTGGAGTTCCAGGAGTTTCTCATGGTGAATTACATTAAACATATCATGACGACCCCAGGGCACCCTGCTATGAACGGTTTGGCAGGTTATGTTGGTTATTTAAATAAAAAAACTAGAAGGACACACTTTGACATCGTGACGTCACCAGATATGCCTCTGCCCACACAATTACATAATTACACATACTTTTTCCAAGTTTGATTTAAATCCCTGAACCCAGATTCAAAAAAATTAAATAATCCTGGCTGCCAGACCATGCATCTGATCAGGTAGAAATTTAAAACATATAGTCCCCATGCCTACTAGATAGTAATTGTGACATTTTACGTCGATTGATGAAACAATTCAAAATAAATCATTTTTTAAAAGATTTTCGTTCAATCCAAAATGGCTGCCAGACCATGTGACCTATTAATTATTCGGGAAGACCCTGGTATCCCCAAGGCTTGGGGAATGTGGGTGAAGTTTCCTCTCGATCTGCTAAGCTATTCTGGGGAAGATGATTCTTGAAGGTTTTAGGGTAAATCCAATATGGTTGCTGAACCACATGACCAATGACATCATCATCATCATTCCCCCTCCCCCTGCCCCTAAACAATTTAGCCCGATATGACCCTCAAAAATTTTCATACTGATCAGATAAAACATTTGACGTATGCAATTATGACGTCATAACAAAGCCACTTATGACATAATCAAAAAAATCACTTGTTTACTATGGGGAGTACTTTACATGTGCCAAGTTTCAAAATTTTTCCCCATGGAAAAAATTTTGGAGATAGAGGTTCAAACTTTTTCCTTTTTAGCCGCGTCTCATGTAGCAAACGCTGGCTCTAAGAGAGCTCCACGTTCTTCTTCTTCTTCTTCTTCTTCTTCTTCTTCTTCTTCTTCTTCTTCTTCTTCTTCTTCTTCTTCTTCTTCTTCTTCTTCTTCTTCTTCTTCTGACAAAACCTTTAGGACTCGGCTCATTTATATACAGGATCCGGATCTCCTTAAATAATAAACACCTTTACACATCGTCGCATTGTGGGTTCCTTTTGAGAGTGTCTATCATCAACTTTTAAATATATTTGGACATTTGCTTTTAAGTTTCGAAAAGTTCACGTTACTATTTAAAGATTATTCCATTTAATGTGTTGTAATTTCATAAATACACGATTTCCTCGTCATGAACGAGGATCCTCCATGATGGGTCTCGCTATTGGCTCTATCAAGGCACGTGAGGAAATATCGGAAGTTGTTGTTATTGTTATTGTGATCAAAATGCTGATGTTTCGACTTTCTGTAATTAATTTTTAGTCACGTTGCGAACGCTGGCTCTAAGAGAGCTCCGCGTTGTTCTTGTTCTTCTTCTTCTTCTTCTTCTTCTTCTTCTTCTTCTTCTTCTGGGAAGACAAAACCTTTATGACGCGGCTCTTGGATACATTTGTCCTTTCTTCCAACATGGCTGCCAAACCATGTGACCTATGACATCATCATTATCATTAAAACGTTCTACGTGAATGTAGAATGTAGTCTCATCTCTGGTGAAAATTTTGTGTCAATCGAATAAGCGGTTGCAGAGAAAAGCAAAAATTAGCATGGACGAGTGTATGGATGGACAACCCGAAAACATAATGCCAACGGCAACTTCATCAGCGGAGGCATTTAAAAAAAAAAAAAACAGAATCGGAGATAACAGAGAGCTCTTACAAACCAAGCAAGACCGATGCTTATTGACATACAGAGACATACCTACTTCATTTGGGAAATCTCCCTCAGAACTTTAATGAGCATACCACCAAGAGTAAGCTTAGGTGCGTCTGGAGCTACGCAACCAAAACAGCAAGTGAAATTGTTCCAAGATAACCTTGAAAATGTCCCAAAGTTCCATCAAGCCCATCTCATGTTCAAGCTCATCTCATGTTCGCCCAGAATTTTGGAAAAGGTCCACGCTGGGTTATTGGGACTATCATTTGAGTCATTAGTCCTCGGAACTTTGACGTGCGAGTGGTTGGTTTGTGTGGCACAGACAGGAATGAGAGACTATGTCCGTGGTATGTCATTACTTCGTAATCATAGCATGATAGTGTGATAGGTCCGTCGGACCAGTTACTGCCATCATTTTCTAGATCCCTACCTCCACCTCGTTCTGCTGGAAGTGGGGGACAGGCATACACCTATTCAGATTACACCAGCAGTTGAACAAACTGTTCTCCTCGACCTCGTTGTTGATGAACAGATGCCTTCTCCATCGTCCAAACAAACAGCTCATCTGGTCAATAGCCTAGATTTGCGGTGCGAGAAAAGAAGAAAACTTGAAGACTCATTGAACATTGTTATTAACCTCCGCCATCGAAGATCGAAGGTTACTGTTTTCACCCCTTTCTGTTTGTTTGTTTGTGAACAGTATTACAGAAAAACTCCTCGACGGATTTCGACGAAACTTGGTGGGGGGTTAGGTATGGTCCAAGGATCATGCCATTAGATTTTGCACTTGGTCCCCCCCCCCCAAAAAAAAATTTAGAGAAAAAAAATGTTTGTTTTTTTTTGCATTTCTACATGTTTTAAGTGATTTCCAACCCCCCCCCCCAAAAAAAAATTGTTAGAGAAAAAAAAATTTTTGCAACTTTTTTTTCAACAATTTCGATTTCTTTTTTTGCATTTGTACATGTTTTAAGTGATTTCCAACCCCCCCCCCCCAAAAAAAAAATGTTGGAGAAAAGAACTATAATTCTGTCAGCACTGTTGACATATTTAATGAATAAGATATAAGGTTCACTTGAGTGACCCAGCAGTATTGGCGGCGGAGGTTTTGCACTCTCCCGAGTGCTCCCCCTCGAGTTAAATCTGTATATATGCTCGGAAACTGTTAAATGACAAATTGTCTCTCTGGACTCCGATAATTAATACATAACATCGTACAACTGAGTTACTTTTATACCAGCTAAATTATAAACTTCCCAGTCATGAACTCTCGTATGCACGATGTGATTTCTTACGAGAAACTTATTTTAAAGACTGCATTATCGACAAGATGGAAGGAAAAATAATTTAGTAAATGTGATTTTTCACAAATTGAGTACTCGGACCCCCTAATTATTAAAATATGTACTCGCTTGAGTTTTTTTAAGGGGGCAGTTGCAGTAACTTATACATGCTTTAGCATAGCTCCATCTGTTTTGTGTCCAAGTTGACGTGGTATGGTGGGGGTTTTTTTTGGATACCTTATGGATGCTCGGAAGGAGCTTGGGGTGATGAGAATAATTCGTGGAAATCCATAACTCTACGGACATAACATCCATAACGTTGGTTGTATGTCGGAAATCTTCCTGCGACGGTTTCCAACCTTTGCCAACGTTGCGCCAACATCAGTGTGCTGGCTGAGTCTACCATTCAATTCCTCGAATATAGTGTTAATTTAAACCTTGGACTCCAGATCTTGTCCTTAATAGAGTGATCGACAACGACAGTCCGGTGGTGATGCATTGCCAGGCTATGGAATGCATTTGGATGGTTTGGAGGCAATCCTTGTACGTTTTATTTTTGTATATCGTACATGAGCAAGACTCGTGGAAGAGCGAGAGCAGAATGGAAGGGAACAAAATGTAAAGAGGGAAACACCCAACAGCAGAGTAGAAGTGAGAGTCGATCAAGGGAGGGGAAGAAGAACAGTTAGGGGTGAACAAGCTGAACTGGAAGGGCACCTGGTAGAGCGCATACCTCCGCCAGGCTGAAGGTATCATGCGACATATCGTTTTGGCTCAATCTCTCAATGGTAAAGAATCACTTTAAAATCTCGGATCTGGATCTTCACCAAAATCGAATCAATTCATCCTTGTCACACATACAACCCATCCTCCAAGTTTCGTCTAAATTCGTCCATAACTTTCTGAGATGTCCTGTTCACAGTCAGACAGAGAGGGGGTGGAAACATAAGTTCCATCTACCTTCCATGGTCGAGGTAATGAAACACAGCAACAAGAAGAAGGGGGAATGAAGAAATGAAAATGGCTGAGGGAGAGTGGGGGGGGGCGAATCATCATAACCGAGGAAAATGGGGTGCTTTGAATTGGGGGTGATGGGTTAAAATAGATCATGAGTATGGATGGGGGAATGACCCGAGGTGTTGGTGAACAGCTGTATTGAAGCCATGGAGGGAAGAATGGGGACGTTGGTTCCACAGGTGAGAGGAACAAATAAGTGGAGGTCAGCAATTATCCTGATTTAACAAGAAGCAGGTTACTGCCAATGTGTGTGCCGTCCCTCAGATGGACGTTAAACTGGGTGTTTCATCTGCTGGCAATAGTTGGTGGACGTTAAAGATTCCACGGTTCCCTTAACCACCAAGAGTGGGCGAGCTATTGCCGACGCCGTGAACAAATTCCTGCCGTAACCATCGTAGAACGTCAGGTATGGCCATCGGGTTCGTGAATGGCCAACTTCACAAGAACGTGGAAATAATTGTGGCCGTTGAAGAAGAAGAAAAAGTGTTAATTTGTCTCAATTTCGTCTTGAAGTTGTGACCGGTACGCTTCCGGATCCGGAATGGCGGAGCGGGCCACCAGAACGCTTCCGGATCCGGAATGGCGGAGCGGGCCACCAGAACGCTTCCGGATCCGGAATGGCGGAGCGGGCTGCGCACCCGAAGGCCTGCGATGATTGAATGTCGATAACTTACAATAAATCTGAACCTTGTTGATTGACTTCAGTGATCAATACGGAGTCCTGTGACAGAACAGGTTCAATAAATAAATCGTGTCCATTTTCACTTTAAAAATATTTAATACCAGGAATGGTATTTTTAAATGAAATATTCGATCTGTCGCGAATCTGCGACGTGGAATTCTTTAATGAACTTGTCTCAGATTGAGCGTCGTGGTCCTCACACGCACCCCATTGTTTGACAGCATTGAACTGTGTGGTACACTGGTACTCCACCGGTACCACACTGTACAAGATCACTCGAATCGACTCTGCTGTACTTTCCGTGCGCTATGAACCGAGATCTCTCATCGGGACCAACGAGCGGCTCCGATGGAGGAAACGCAGTCGGTCCGGGAGGTTCTCCCACGGACCCTGGGTCACAGCTGGCGTGCGGACCAGGTACGTTCCACGTCGTGCTGTCATGCTTTCTGTGTGGGATCCGTGCTGCGCACTCTTTTTCGGGAACACATCTGATTTCCATGTGGAATCCCACGATGTCCAAATCGGGTCACGTGTGACGCAGTCGTTTCGATGTCCTGAGCGGGTGAAGCGATTCCGTTCGTTGGTTTCGATTCATGAAAGCAGATTCGTTAATGTTGTGAGGGAATTTCGATGCAATCCTCCTCCTCCTCCTCCTCCTCCCAGAGATTATGCAAAACTACTACCACCAACATCTTTTTTTTTAAATAAATAACCTCTCGTCTTCAGGTTTGGAACCTTTTATGACTTTTGGCGCTGAGAGGCTTTTCATATTATATGTATATGTGTAAATAAATATAATTTTTTTTTTATCTTGCTGTTGATATGAATATGAACTCCATCAGAATTGTCACCGAAATACAGAAGGGAAGTTATTTGGTGGGAGGAAGATGAAAGGAGGGAACAGAACTAATAATATGTATGTATGTATGTATATATATATATATATATATATATATATATATATATATATATATATATATATATATATGTATGTATATATATATGTATGTATATATATATATATATATATATGTATGTATATATATATATATGTATGTATATATATATATATATATATATATATATATATATATATATATATATATATATGTATATGTATATGTATATATATATATATATATATATATATATATATATATATATATATACATACACACACACACACACACACACACACACACACACACACACACACACACACACACACATATATATTGTTACGTTTCCAGGAACCGTATGCATGCAAGATATACAGTTGTCCTGAAGTTAGTTATGCCATTAAGTATACTAGTGCGTGGCCGTACGTGCAAAAAAACTTGCAAAAAAAAAAAAACCTTTCAAACAACCACACAGGCCGTTCCTTCGCTCTCGTTAACGACAACTGGATTGGGGTATTGTGTTTATCTATAAATGCGCATAAGAAATTGATAAATTATTACAATACAGTAAGTCATCACTATCCGGAAGTCCGTACGTTGTAACCCGTAATGGGGAACGCACTCTAACTTGGGAACCACTTGTCCGATTCATTTCAAACCTTTTGAAAGGCAAACAAACAGAGATTGCTGGAATTATAGATAGAAGATAGATACTGTGGGTGCAAAACAGCAAACAACGTGTCATACCTGCCAACCTTTTTTGAAGGAAAAGCAGTAGGCTGGCGTGCGGAAATTTATCTCCCCCGGAAATTTTTCAAAAAAATGAAGCAAAATGGTGCAATCTCCTGCATTTTGAGACCACAGTTAGCTGAAATAAATCAACATATTTTTAGAGTGAAAAAGAAAAAACTTAACATGGTTGATCTGCTCACCAATCTTCATTTTTCTAAGACATCATGATCATCAGTCACGTTTCCATAAATTACTCACTGTCCAAGCTCTACATGTATGTGCCCATACATGTACACAAGAGTTTACATAAACTCACTGATACATCTTTATGAATGAAATGTGAGAAACGAACGCAAAACTGAAAAAACACAACTATTTTTTTTTCCAATAACAATTTCCAAATGCGGTATGTCTGACTAATAAAATTGGTATGCGCTGGGAGCTATAGAAAATCGGGAGGCTACCGCGCGAATCGGTAGGGTTGGTAGGTAAGACGTGTCCTGTCATTGGTAACTAAGGCGCCCTTTCCCCATCGGCCACGCCTACGCAGTAACGTGTCCTGTGATTGGTTTGGTAAATAAATGGCCATAACTTGTGAACCACTTGTCAGATTAATATCAAACCTTGAAAAGGCACATCCTCAGGTCCCCAGCAATATACCTGGCAAGTTTCAATTAGGTCGGACCGGTGGTTGTCGAGAAACAGCGGTCACAGACACACACACACACACACACACACACACACACACACACACACACACATTGCTGGAATTATAGATGGATGTGCAGATAGAACCCCTCCTTGTGTGTAGTGGGAAAGCAAAAGGAGGTTCGTTGCGATGTTTTTTTAGTTAGATTAATAAATTTTTATATCCCCTCCATCACGATCCACTGTCCACCTGCGTCTCCGGAGCCTCGTTTTTCTGAGGCAGAATCTTCACGTCCGCAGTTCCTTTTCGGCTTCCCCAAACGTTCCAATTCAATCTTGGCTGTACCACCGTCCACCTTCCTCAAACACGCTTGGAGTTGGCAGGCTTTCTCGTCATGGCCGAAACCCGCCCAGAAAGGGTGGACCCCATGAAGGCCCTGTCCAATCAGGATGGACGATGACGTCGGCTTCGCCAAGGCCCCTCCCCAACCTTGGGGATCTATAAATTACGACACCATCCTCAGAGTAGAGTGAGAGAGTCGAAGAGTTAGTTGTTGGTTGAGGGAGGAAGGAAAGGTTCACTGGTTGGATTTGAAAGATTCGTTCGTTCGTTCATTGGTTGGTTGTGAGAGAGCTGGAAAGACCTCGACCAGGCCTCGGTCGGGTCCTGCTCCTGTCTGTAGCCCCGTTCATACCTGGGACTCTGCGCTCTCCACCCGGGCTCCTTCGCAGACACTATCTCCACACGTGCGGCTGTGGACCGAACTTCACGACCTCTGTCGGGCGCCACACCACGGAGCATCCTTTCCCTCGGAATGTTCAGGTACCAAAAGAACTACGACCTCAGCTCCCTCCCTCCCTGGCTGCAAAAGCCCTCTGCCATTCAATGGGATTTATTTTGTCCAAGTGTGTGTCTGAGTGTGTGGCGCCTGTCCATTAAGTAAAAACTGTTTTTGTTTTTGATTACTGTAATTCTTGCCTGTATTATTCTCGTGACAAGTCTGCTCTGTGACCTCTTTTGTAAGTTGTTCTAAAATTGTTGCACAACATCTCTTTCTTCTTTCCCCTGCATAACACACCAATAAACCCGTTCCTGAGCCACATGTTTTTCCTCGCTTTAGTGTAGATAAATGATTGTAGAAATGTTCCCAGCTCATTTTTGTCTTTTCCTTCATTGGTCCAGCATGGTTCGGATCTAAGTTTAGCAGGGTCTTTATCCCCGATAATCTGTTCATTCTAGCCGGTACGTCCTTGGCAGTTCCGCTCAGCTGCATCCGATCCGGAGTTGGTAGTTGGTACTCTACCGTAGTTGGTAGTCATCCGGTTCGGGCAAGGCGTACCGAGGGCGTGGTTCCCCGGTAGTCGAAACCGCGTGGTTAATTAGGTAAACTGATTACACCTGGTAGGAAGATTTCTGACGCGTTTAGTCTGACTCCAAGTATACCACGTGCCCTCACTCGAGGCTTGTGCGCACAGCCACATGTATCGTGTGCTATATAGGGTATGACATGTTGGAGAACTACAGTCGAATCTAAACAAGTAAAACTTCAATTTTGAAGGGTTATGGTTTTTTTTACTTTTTTATTTTTATTTTTATTTATATTTTTTTGATTATGGGTTGAGGCCAGCTCAAGAAGTAACCGCATTGCATATTTAACGTTCACATTTTCTTCGTGCTGTTATGACTTCGAGGCGATGATGTCATGAATACCAATTGGCATCGGGCAGAGGTCCTCGACAAGTCACCATGGAGACAGGATCACTGCTTGGAAAATGGTAAAACTGTTGTGTCGTGGAAGTGAAACTCCTTGCAGTTGTAACACTCCTGTTAATATACATCGGGAAGTTGAAACAACCCTGCAAACTGTAAGCAATTTCACCTCAGTTGTTAATTATAGCAGTAACAAAATGAGTCATATGACTTGTACACAGTTAAAATAATCATCATGGTTTCAATGATCTCCGACAACCCGTCCGACAACCCGTCTACCACCCGTCCTTGGATTCCCTCCACAGTCCAAAAGACGGGTGGACAAGTTGCTAGCCATAAGGACCATGGAGTTGGGATCTTGAGGAGGTACAAGCAAATATTTAAATCCTAGGAGTCCTTGGATGACCGATGGAACTTTTGTGGTCGAAATGGATTCTGAGGAATTGATGACGTGCAGGTGGAATCAACAAAAGCACCTCGTCCTGCGTCTTTATGTCCCTAGGTCAAATAGTGACCAACAGGAGGTCAGATCATCCAGTGTTCTTTTTCCAAGTATGTTTAAGATGGATATTTTTTCAAGATATTGAAAAGTAAACGCTGACTTTACATGTATTGTGATGACGAGGTTGGTTGGAAATGTTCCTTAAAGTTGAGGTTCAATGGGATGTTTCATTTTCAGATTTGATTGTGGAAGTGAAGGTGGAGTCCGAGTTCGTTGATGATTACTCCTCGCTCAACAAAGGTTTGAACGCTAATCTTCCTGTTATAGTTCAACTTGAGTGATTAATTAATACATATGCCTTCCATACAAAAATAAATAATAATAAAAAAAATAAATAACGCAACCTCATGTTCCTTTTGTTCGCAGGTGATCCTCATCCGATGAAGTCGGAAACTTTCCAAAGCAACTTTCTTCAGACTTCCCAGGATGCTTTGAGCAATGAACAAGTGAAGCAGGAACCGTGCGATTCTCCACCGATGCAACCAAGCGATGCTGCTCAGCTGCTCCAAGGTGAGCCGAGCTACGCAGAGAACTCATCAAACTGTTTACTCGTTCAGTTTGTTCTTTTTATCATGAAATTATTTTGGTCCAAGCCCCGCAGAATGACGTATACATTTAAATTGTGTGCATCCAAGTGGGCTTGCTTATGTTCACGAGACAGGGATATCGGTTGCATTTAAAAATCCCCCAAATGTTCTGAACTTTGTATTTCTGGCCTTTTACTCAGGAGTGATCAGACACGTGAAGCTTAAGCTTGAAAACTTTATTTAATCAATGCCTGCTGTAGAAATACCATTGGTTATAACAAAACAATTGAGAACACTGGGACTCGACGAGTTTGAAATGAAAATTTATGGCTCCAATCACATGATATGAGAGTAATTGTTGCATCATGCCAGACAAGATGACTGCAGCCCATTAAAAATGCCATTACACTCGTTTACACCAACTTTCGGATGGTTTCCTATGGATGTGCATTCTCCAACTCTATTTCGAGATAATCTCAATATCATATATGCTGGTTCCTTTTAGCGCGATGCATTAAGCCTGTAACGTTCCCTTTGAAGTCTGAGATTAGATGTGAAAATCCACGCCATTTCTGAGATTGTGTCCCTTGTTCCGTGTGACCTTGCGGTCATTGTGTTGTTTTGAATCGTTCGCCGCCAACTTCCTTAAGCTCGAGTTGTGCATCTCACCATTCAATTTATTGGTAAGACCGATGTCTAATGTCACCTTCTCTCCCTTTGAAGACTACCTTGCGCTATGATAGCATTCTGGATTCCATTATATTCCCGGTGAGTATTTTAACCTCACTATTTCTCTATAAAACTATTCTTACCGTTCCACAGACCATCCGGCAGTACTTAGGCCAATTCCGAGACCCACTGACAGAAATGCAATGGTTGTATCTCTCACATCTGACATACTGCTCCGACACCTGTCCTAGAAGCTTTCATCCAGGTAAGTTCCACATTTTCGCAGTACCTCTCTGAAGGTTTACATCGTGTGCTGCCTTTTTGGCTGCTGGTTGCATCATTGTTTAGGGTCACGGCTATGCCGCTGATGCAGTGCCCCGATTACCAGTGGACTGGTGCTCATTTCGCCGACCCCAGAAGGATGACAGGCTGAGTCAACCCCCTGGTGTTAATTCAGTGGCCAATGGGACTCAAACTCAGGACCCGAGGATCCCAAGCCACCACCCTCACCGCTAAGCCAACACCAGGCTATGTTCTCTAAAAGTTGAAAGCAACCAAATCTCATATTTTTACTTTGAGGATTAACCTTCGAAAGAATTTTCTTCTCAATAACTCCACGGGTCTCACCATTCCCAACTGTGTCCAAGTGAGGCTAATTTTCGACGCGAGCCTCCAAAGGCAGGCGCACGTCAACTGCATTATTCATTAGGCAAGTCATACATTGGTTCTTCTCAGTGCCAGCAGAAGTTTCAGTAGCACTGTGAAGTATTGTTCTGTGTGATGGGCTGGTGTCCCTTTGTCTCATCTCTCAATTTTGCACATTGTAAAGGGCAAAACTCGAGAAACCATTGGTGGAGACAACAAAATCTGATATTTCTGAAGCCAGGTTGGTGGAAATTTGATCGACATTGTCTCACCCATTTTTCCATCTTCTGCTGTCTCAACTGACCACCCCTCACTTATCTTTGTGAATCTTTCTTTCTTGCGGATGACAAATTACAGCTCACAAATCTAAGTCTAATTTGGACAGCCAAGTCCCAGCACTGTCTGTTGTTAGGTGGATTGCCATAAATCCTTCATCAAATTTCCGTAGGTGACGCTCATTCTCAATGTGATGAATAGTCTGATCTGGGTGACCACAGTCTCACATGCTTGGCTGTCTTTGAAATTACATTTGTGGAGATGGTGTGATGGCATCCTTGCATGAAGAGTATGGATCCTGTTGAGCGCAGACCACTGTTTCTGAGGGAGGTCAAAACCTGGAGGCTCTTCTGTCAGATCACTTACCAGTCCAACTAATCCATAAGGGTGAGAAGCCATACAAGTAGTTTACGAATGGGATACTGAGAAACACTGGAAATATTGTAACGGTGGCCGCTCTCCTTAAATGGTGACCCGAGACTGCCGGAGATAAACTCCCAGGATGCCCGAGCAGAGGTGTTCTGTGTGCGTCCTGCAAGCTTGCAGTTTGGTGAATTGATTAAATAATCGGGTGTGCGTGGTGAACGCATTTCGGTCAATAATAATTATGCTGAAAGGCAAATTCGTAGCTCAAACCACAGCGACATCGGTTTAATAAATAATCAGGAGGGAATGGACGGAGGGAGCACAGGAACAATAATGAAGTGAATGACAGCACACACATCAGTCTTGCTTAACCCCCTATCTCAATCCAAGTTCTTAATCATACCAGACTTGTAGCGGGGAATGCAAGACAACATGGGGATGAGACAGATGGGTGGCTTCCCTTAACAGATGAGGGTACTTGCCGTGAGGGCATGCTAATCGAACTTGCAGGAATTTGGATCCACAACTTGTACTGCGGCTGACACTCTAAACTGCACTCCACACACTCCGCTGATGCTCTACGCCTACTCTGGAACTCTCTTCAACCGGCCATCTCTCGGTGCTTCTGTGCTCTCTATACGGTCAGCTCACACTCAAACTGCCCTCGTCACTTTCACGCTGGATTTTTATTGACACGGGCCTGACGTCATCTACCGCTCGGCACACCCCTTCCTAGATATCGCACACGTGTGTTCACCATTTCCCTGCAGCCTGCTGGAGATGGCACTATTGTTGCGAATCTGGAAGCCGTGAGCACTCAACATACAGGTCCTATAGAAGTTATATCGGTATGTGTTGTTTAGTTAGGGTCTCTATCCCTCGTTTAATGGGGGAATAAATGTACATGCGCTGTGAGTTACGTTGATAGTCAGGGTTTTCTTTTATTTTTACGGCTCTTACATCTACAACTACAACAATGCCAGCATCACCCTCACCTTCACCTCACTTCCTCACGCCGACGCCATGGTGGGCGCAGTTCAAGGAGGAGCCTCGCGGCGGCCCTTGACCAATCAGCGTGCTACGGGTGGGGTGGTCGCCGTTCGGCCAATTAGACCCCACGACGGTGAGAAAAGCGGTCCGCGTGACGTCACCACGCCCTCGGGCCAATCGACGGACTTGCCACTCGTTTTGGCCAGTGACAGGGCGATGAGTGATTCTGCACGCCAGAACCGTCCAGTGAGGGAGAGTGGGGAGGGCAGAGGCGTTCCCCCCTCCCCCCCCCCCGAGACAGGGTGAATAAGGGTGCGGTGCGATCGGACCACAAAAAAGAGCTTGAAGATCCTCCTCGTCAAGAACCGCAAGTTGGTTGCACGCCGTCTCCCTCTGTCGGTGAACAGGAGAGCTCAAGAGATCCTTCCTCGACCAGAACCGCAAGGGTTGCGCACCGTGTCTCTATCGGTGAACCTGGAGAGAGAAACGGGTGACACGAGTGGAGACCGCGTTCGCCCGACACGAGTGGTTGTCGCGTTTGCCTCACACACGAAAGGTCTGAGTCCCGCCACCCTGCTAGCTCGAAGACCACACGATGTGGACAGGTCCGAGGCAGGCTCTGGTCTTCAGCTCGCCTTTCCCTCTGAGCTGGAGGCCTCAATAAAGGCTGTGGCCACCGGTTCTTTGGTGTGCGTGTGTGTGTGTTTGTGGCGCCAGTGTATTAAGTAAAACTGCATTAGTGCTTGTACATAAATTGCTATTCCTTCTATATTCGGTTAACTCTGCCTTGTTGCGTGCTCCCCTGACCCCATTATAAATAAATACATTTGTTAAATGTATCAGTTCGTTGCTGTGTTTCCTCCATTGGCTTAGCATGACGTGTGTTGGTAAATTATAAAGGCTGTTGCCGCGGTAAATGTACGATTGGACCGACGGAACTCCGGCAACCGTCCGCTCGGGTTGGGCACGCTAATGGCTCGACTCGTTCGAAGGCCGTCGAGGGTGTGAATACTCGGTAACTCGCCACGTGGATTTCTAGTTATTTTGAAGATTGGCAAATAACCCTGTACCACGTGGTGTAATTATTGACGATTCACGGTCCGGTAAGGGACCCGTACTTGTCGGAGTTTTCCGAAAGGTACGATCTAAATTCCGGGTGTTCGGTGGAGTCGACTTTGCAGCTCCATCTAGCGGTCGTGCTTGTCGCCGATACTCAGCCCGTAACACTATTGCCCCACAGTGGCCTCAGAAGCCGGTCACACCATTTGGACTTTGCAACCGCACGGGAGGCAGGAAAGTACGATGCAGAATGATTAAGAAACACCGAATACAAAGGGATAAAGGGGAGAGAGACAGTCGAGGGTGACTAGTATCTCCATATGCACGCTCTTGATATTTGATAAATAAGGTGCTGCCAAAGTCCTTATGTTAACGTCCATTTTGAAATAACGACCCAAGTCTTTTTCATAATATTGTTGCGGTTGAGGAAATTCGCAAACCACCATTCAGGTCCCATAGGTGAGATATCTCTGTAAGTACATGTGTAGTTAGCCCCAAACCCGTTGTTTAGAGGGAATAAATGTCATTCATTCGGGCTGCGACCCTTTCAGAGAGCCGTTTTTCTGTTCTATCTTTTATTTTGAACCAACCACGTCTCAACCGCCATCACACAACAACCACCAACCGCAACACCGCTTCACAACAACAACAACGCCAACAGCCACGACCTTTACCTTCACAACTCGCTCCCGCACACATCGCATCACCGCCATTCCAAACGTCGCCATGGCCATGGACCACCACTTTAAACCCTCCACCACCTTCGCCTCTCCTTCTGCGGCCATTCCCGCACCGCTTGTGGGCACCGAGCGTCAGGCTGTCCTGGCCTCGTGCGGGACGCGCGCCGAGCCGCGGGTGCAAATAGCGGCCTTTCAAAGGAGAAGTCGGATCAGGAATGATACACGCCCACTTCTGATCCGTCCAATCAGCAAGCGTGGGACGGTTTGGCCCCGCCTCCAGGCGCGTCGGAGTAGAATCGATATATGCAAATTCGAGGATCAGGGGAGACTCACGCCCCTTTTTCTCCGTCCAATGGGCGAGCGTGGCTCCACCCCCGAGCTCGTTCTGATCCAGAAATTTGCATATGGGTTCTCCTGCCGGACTATAAAGCGCCGAGCGCGGGGCGAATTTAGTCAGTTTTCGGTCAAGGCGAGTTGGAGAAAAGGTCGAGGCAGTCAAGTCAGGTCTGGAGAGGAGCAGTCTGTGGAGCCGTGAGTCAAGTCGGGTCTGGAGAGTGGCAGTCTGTCGGGGTTCGGAGTCTGTCGGGGAGCTGCAGAGAGGGAAAGCCTGAAGCCTGGAGCGCCGTCGAGGTGATTTGCTACAGTCGGCTGAGGAGAAGTGGGGCGGAGGTCGAATCGCTCGGGTCCAAGGCAAGGAAGTCGGCGACGAGGTCGCAGTGGAGTTGCTCGTCCCGGGACCCAAGCAAGCCAGCTATCCTCTTTCCCCAGAGCATCAACAATTCCCCCCTTTTTTCCCCCCACACTGAGATAGTGCGAAAAGGGGGCTCTGTTCCCACCCCACTCCAAGCAGTGCCAACGAAACCCGCGAAGGAGCGCGGAGTCGGGGCGCCGCGACATTTGCGGCTCATCACAAGACACGGGTAGGATCCACCCAGTCTTGCGGCCCACAGGCCCCGTCTGCCCCCTTGTCTTTGAGGGTGGCCCTTTTCTTTTGCTTTTGAGTAAATGTGTTGTCGGCGCCGTCTGTAAAGTAAAACTGTGTAAGTGTCGCCGTGTGCTCGCGTAGTCGGTAGTAGATTTGCATTGTTGTGTTTCTTTTGTAACATCTGCTTTTGGTGCATAATTGTTGTAATTGTATATGTGTGCTCTCCGTGTGCCGCGGAATAAATGTGAATTATGTTGAACTGTTTTCCCGTTTCACTTTGTCTTTTCTTGAATTGAATCTCCATCTTGCTTCACGTAAAGGATTGGTAGTGGGCTTAATACGCCCGATAATTAATCGGAACCGTCGAGGCCGACGATAACACCGCTCTGTTATCCCGCTAGTACGGAACGGGTCGCTTAAGTGGCCCGTGTCCGGAGTCGACCTACGGCGAGGTGCGATCGCCCGGTCTACCCTCCACGTGGGTACTTAGGTAGGTCGAGTTTGGCGAACAACCCTATCCCACGCGGGGGGGGAGGGGGCAATTGGCACGATCGTGGTGAGGCCGAAAGGCCCACCCATGACTAGCTCCCGGCGTTAGTCCGAGAGGGTCACGACAGAATTGTCCGTCCGGTGGGCGACGTGCCGCGATTTGAGTTACGTGGCCGCTCACACGCCGGCGGGCGCGAATTCGCAACAATATTAAAAGACCGCAGATTCACCTTACGATACGCTAACCAGCAGAATTGAAACCTCCAATAAGAAAGCTTGTGTTTGCTGAGTAACTGTTTGACTCATTTGGGAACATCGAAATGTCTGCCATTTTAAAATAATTTATCTGGAGCTTCTCCTTTGAGTAGAGGACAGAATTACCTCCAAAGTTCAGTGTAATCTGAGTGAATTGGTTACGAATTTTGCTGCATTTTTTGACGCTTTATACCACTTGTCTTTACAGAGAAACAAGTGCAACTGGCTTTTTGTTCCAACTGTTCTCAGTTGTTCTACACGGACATTTTAGACCGTCAGATGGCAAAGGCCCTTTGTCAAGAAACGGACACATTTAGAAGCGTGTTGTACAACTATTGTTGCAAAAGTTGCACAGAGGAACTCAAGAATATCCCAGGAAGTAAGAAACCACACAGGTGTTCTGTTTGCCACAAATCATTTGCGCTGTTAACTTCTTTAAAACTACACCAAAAAATACACTTGAGTGACAAGTCGTACAGTTGCTCCAGCCGTCTGAAGACCCTTGCCCATTCATCACATGTCGATGGTGATCAAAGGATGCAAACGGGAGGGAAGCCTTACAAGTGCTCTTTTTGTCCGAAAGCCTTTTCTCATTCGACGGCTTTAAGCACACATCAAAGAGTGCACACCGGTGGGAAGTTATGCAAGTGTTCAATGTGCGACAAGGCTTTCGCTTTTATCTCAGATTTAAAAATTCATCAAATAATCCACATGGGTGAGAAGCCGTACAAGTGCCCTGTGTGCAACAAATCGTTCGGTCGTTCAACGTACTTAGATTGTCATCAAAGAACACACACCGGCGAAAAGCCCTACAAGTGCTCTTCGTGTCCGAAAGCCTATGCTCAATCGACGCATTTAAGGAAACATGAACGAGTGCACACGCTGGAGAAGCCACACACGTGCTCTGTGTGCAGAAAGACTTTCGATTTTTATCAGAAATTAAAGTACATCAAAGAGTCCACACGGGTGCAAAGCCGTACAAGTGTTCTGTCTGCGACAGTTCTTTCGTTACTTCATCATCTTTAGTTTGTCATCAAAGAATGCACACGGGGGAGAAGCCGTACAAGTGTTCTGTGTGTAGCATGGCATTCGCCACCCCATTTTCTTTCAAACGTCATAAAATGTGCCACACTGGAGAGAAGTCTGTTAACAAGAAAGATGCAAAACAATTGCCTAAGATTACCTCCGTAGAACGAGGATAATCCGAAAAGCATACCTCTCCCCATGAAACAAAATCAAAGCTATCAACAAAACTCACAGTACTAGTGCTCCAATGCAGTTGTACAATAGTAGATTGACCACAATCAGCAATCAACAACCTAGATACCAAAACAAGGAAATTGATGACCATCTCCAAAATGTTCTACAAACAACCAGTGCATCCTGAGAATATACCTGCTTGAACAAGAAAGAGATGGTGGTTTGATGAAGCTCAACCAAGTGCGCAGAATGACAGTGGGATTGGCCCGGTACATAAAAAGTTCAACAAACTACCGAATCCAATTTGTATTCAAACACAAAGAAAAGCCAGAAAACGTATCTCTAACTTACCTTGCAAAACATTTACAACTAAAAAGGCACTCGGTGGAGCACGCGCCTCTGCCAGGTTGAACAGTTCACGTTTTGTATCCCACTGACGTGGGCTGTATCTGAACCAAAATCTAATCGGCTAGTTCTTGTCACCTATCCAACTCATCCACCTACTTTATTTTTGTCATAACTCGTCCACAACTTTTTGAGATATCATGCGACGCAGTATGTATATCATTTTTGGCTCCAACTCTCAATGGTGCAAAATATAGATAAAAACTCTCGTATCTGGATCTTTACCAAAATCGAAAAAAATTGTCCTTGTCACACACCCAACCCGTCCACTAAGTTTTGTCCAAATATGTCCATGACTTCTTGAGATATCCTGCTCAATGACAAACAGACACAGAGATTTGGTGAAAACATAACCTCTGTCCACCATCGGTGGCAGAGGTAAAAACAAGTGTGAATGGAAGATGTAACACATTAAATCGGAACAGCGATGAATACAGCCCCAACTAGAAGGGCACTCGTTCGAGCGCATACTTCCCCCACATAATGCCTGATCCACGAGAACATATCGGGCCCAATACATTTTTTTTAAATATCATGCTGTATAACAGTACTACGTCGTTTTTGGCCTTATCTCTAAATGGTGAAGAATAACTTTGAAAATTAAATAATTCTCGTATTTGAGATCCGGAACCGGATCTTCACCAAAATCTAATCAGTTCGTCCTCGTCACACACCCAACCTGTGCACAAAATTTTGAGATATCCTGTACACAAACAAACAGACAAACAGACAGAGAGGGGGTGAAAACATAACCTCCTTCACCTTCGGTGGCAGAGGTAATGATTGTAAAGAAGACAAAGGAAAAGTATAAAACAAAACCTCGACAATCGCACACCGATAATTTGGAGAATAACAGCAGAGAAGGAAAAAATTTTAAAATAATAATAATGCTTCGGTGGAGTGACCCAAAATTTATTCAACCCAAATTGGCAAAAAAATCAATCAAGGCACCAGAGTCAATTCCACAGGTATTTAACATTTTAAATAGTTCTTTTGTATCCTCCTCTCTTTTGCACATCACCTCATTTTAGAACCAACAGTGAAGTCGACATTTTTTTTTCTACTGCTCCTTCACAATTGCAACCTTCATTAGGACGTTGACATTTTCTGACAGAGGTCGGGTCCTTGTTGTAGTATTGTCGTCTGTATCAGGTTCTGCTTGTTGAAAGCCCTCACAGAAACTATAGTGGATACCAGGATGACCCGTTACAATTTGAGCCATTGTCACCAAATCTGTGGAACGTCTTCAAGTGATTATAGTTTGTACAACTTTGACATGGACGGTACATTTTTGCTTCAACACTTCATTACAATCCTTTTGAACTGCTGGAATTCCTGCCGTGTGATGCTGTTTGTGAAAGCTGGAAACTCAGTAACGATCACTGATGCACTTGATTTCTCCTCCACCTGAAAGGTTATAATTTTTTTTTTTATCTTTGAGGTCAACATATTTAGGGTGTACAACCCTGGTTTTAAAGATGTTTGAAAATCCTTTGAATACTTCTTGATTGTTTTTCATGTTTTTGATAATGGTGTTCATAAATGTTTTACAGCAGTTTTCTGCCTCATGTCCTATTTTTAGCTCACCTTGACTTGAGTCCGGTGAGCTTATGCGATCGAGCAGTGTCGGTAGGCGAGTGAGTCAGTCGGTCCAGAAACACCAGTCGTTATCGCTTGAACGAAACACACGATTTTGACGAAACTTGGCCACGAGCTTCATATTTGATGCCTAACGAAAGTGTATTGACCGCATCAAAGTCTGCACTGATTAAAGAGGTATACAGCAGCGTTTTTACCCCCCCCCCCAAAAACAAACAAACAAAAAAAAAAACACAAAAAATAGGCATTTGCTCACTTTTCTGAAACTACACACACAATTTTGGTGAAACTTGACCACAACCTTCATCAACTGCAATGTAGCAAAAAATAACCAGGCATTAACCAATGTACCAATAACCATTTATTCACGGCATTAAAAAATAACAAGCTCGAATGAGCTAAGATCCTCGTCCTCTTAATGATGACGTCATAAAAACGAATATGACGTCATTGTGACGAATCAGGTTTGCGATAAATTATCTGTGCTGATGCCCGGCTTGATTCCCGCAAACAAAATTCAAACAGCTTGCCTAGTTTCGGAGATAATGGTATCGGCGATTTCCATTAGCGGCGATATCATGACGTCAACTTTTTTTCTAGGAAGAATTTCCAAAATCAGAGATGGTTACTGTCTGCGCGTGGGCTTTCTGCATATACATGGCAAGTTTCACGAAGATCCGATGAGAACTGGGTTGTGAAACAAAAAATGTCAAAAAAATAGGAATGACGTCAAAAAAAATTGATATGACGTCATAGTGATGTATCATATGTGCGTAATTCATCTCTGCTAATGCCCTGTTCGATTCCCACAAACAGAATTCAAAAAGCTTGCCTCGTTTCGGACATAATTTTTAGGCGATTTCCATTAGCGGAGATATTTTGACGTCATAACTTTTTTTTTCTAGGAGGAATTTTCAAAATCGGAGATGGTTACTGTCTGCGCAGGGTATTTTTACATACATATGCCAAGTTTCAGGAAGTTTCGATGAAAACTGTAGGCTGTGAAACAAATGAAACAAAAAACAAAAAATAGGAATGACGTCATAAAAATTGATATGACGTCATAGTGATGTATCATATGTGCGTAATTCATCTCTGCTAATGCCCCGTTCGATTCCCGCAAACAGAATTCAAAAAGCTTGCCTAGTTTCGGAGATAATTTTTTTCGGTGATTTCCATTAGCGGAGATATTTTAACGTCATAACTTTTTTTCTCGGAGGAATTTTCAAAATCGGAGATGGTTACTGTCTGCGCAGGGTATTTTTACATATATATGCCAAGTTTCAGGAAGTTTCAATGAAAACTGGAGGCTGTGAAACAAAAAAGTCCACAAGAACAACAACGTGAGTAAGACTTGGAGATCCTCCACGAGGATCTAAAAATAAACAGGAACCAGGAGATGGGATTTTGCGTGTGTGCGTGCCCAACATGTGATAATACAATCAGTCATGCCCAACTGCTCCTGGACTCTGTGTCCTTTGCACCTGTAATGTGGATAATTTTCTGGTAACCCTCCATGTTCTGATTTTGCAGCTGGACCGGACGGCATCAGCTCACATGCCCTAAAAACCTGCTCCATTGCTCTTGCACATCCTCTCTCTGCTCTTTTCAACCTATCATTTGCCATAGGTCATCTTGCATCTTACCTGGAAATCAGCCAACATCACTGCATTGCATAATTAGAACGGCACTCGGTAGAGCGCATACCTCCGCCAGGCTGAACAGTTTACGTTTTGTATCCCACTGATGGACCGGATCTGGATCTGGACCTGAACCACAATCAAATTGGCTTATTCTTATCATCTAACCAGCTCATCCACCTTGCTTTGTCATAACTCATACACAACCTTTTGAAATACCGTGCCATATGTTGTTTTTGGCTCCATCTCTCAATGGTGAAGAATCACTTTAAAAGTTCTCGCATCTGGATCCCGATTCAGATCTTCACCAAAATCAAATCAATTCGTCCTTGACACACACCCATCCTGTCCATCTAGTTTTGTCCGAATCCATCCATAGCTTTTTGAGATATCCTGCAGACAAACAAACAGATAGGGGTGTAAACCACTGAGGTGTCAAAACTGATCCCCTTAACAACAAACCTATCGGTAAGGTCATGGAATCCATCTTCGCAGTTGATGTGAAATCCTTATTTTTCTTCAACAACCTCATCTCAGATCATCAATTCGGATTCAGACCAGGCCACTCCACCTTGGACATGCTGTTCCTACTCTCCCAACAATATATGGAGGCCCTCAATGTCACATGAGATCAGGGTCATCTCTCTGGACATATCTCAAGCGTTCGATGCAGTCTGGTATCCTGCTTTGCTCTCCAAACTCTATGGTTATGGCATCGAAGGCCAACTCAACTCTACGGCTCCTGACTTCTTCCACTCTCGTAGCCAACGTTTGACTCTCAACGGAATCCTTTCATCTCCTCTCCCTGTCAAGTGTCACAAGGCAGTGTTACTTTAATATGTTTTTAATATGTTTCTGCCTTTGTTTGCACAAATGTTGATTTTTCTTTTTGTTTTTTTTAATTTGTTGGGGGAAAATAGGAAGTCTGCAGATGCAGAGTAGAAAAGTGTTTCTGAGGGATATGGCCACGAACAGAAATGTGATACGAAACTGCCTGAGTGAAGAGAGGAAATGCGTCGCTGAAGATAGGGCTGCAAATGCAGTTTAACCCCAGTTAATTTTAGTTTAACTCCAGTGAACTTTAGTTTAACTCAAGTGAACTTTAGTTTAACTCAAGTGAAACTCAAGTCCGTGAGTCATTTTCACGACGGTATACAGAGCGAGCCGCCAGGCAAGAAAACATCCTCACACTACCTTTAAAGCCTTCCCCTCCACTCGTCCCTCGAGAGGAAGGTCCTCGAGCCCGGTAGTAGTGTCAAGCAAAATGATTGGTTAAAAACCACGCCGACCCTGCTGCCATTGGTTGGACAAGTAAATGGAACAAAATTAATGATGGAAAAGTACTAACAAGTTGGCACCGATGAGAAGTACACAACACCAGCGTTTGGAGTGGTACGTATCTGACGGACATTCTGCAAACGAGTGACTTACACCACGGACAACAAATGTTTCCATGCGAGATAATAATAAATTATTTTTTAGGCTATTTTCTATTTTTCCAGTTGATATAACTATTAATGTAGCTGATTGTAAGTGAATTGTCCATATTTTAAATGTTCAAACATCGAACGCATGCGCACCGGCAGGTTGTCCTTAGTCAACTTGTTGTCATCTTGTTGAGATGTTTGTTAACAATGATGTTCTTTTTGTGGGTTTTTCTCCTCTTTTTTTTTTTCAACGATTCTGTGAACAGTAGAGAGTATTTGCTGTTTGAATTGAAATCAGGAGCCTCTGCTGTTTTGTCAACCTCGTGCCTCAACCTCGCTTCGCTCGACTGCTCGAGTGGAACTTTTTGGCTGGTGGTACTACGTTGTAAGAAGGAGACCTTTTCTCGAGGTCAAGCAGTCATTGCTACCCAAGTAAATGTTGTACAATTTTGTAGTTAACGTTTTAACCGACTCGAGGTAAATCCTGTTACTCAAATGAAAGCCACAATTAATTCATTGTCCACAATGGAAAATACATTACATCAGATAATTTTTATTAACATAGTACTATGGAGTACAACCCACTGAGATGGTATACATCCACAATGATTTGCACTAAACCAAGATTACATTTCCTGGTATTTACATGCTTTCATGGGGGAGTGGAGGGGGCTGATAAGCATTAGGCAAAAGAACTCCAACTGCAATACGTGTCTACTAGGTGAAAGAATCATGGCAAAAGTTGCAGTGTTATCAACCAGGTCACTTTGTTCCATAGCAAGACATTCCTTTTATCAACATTTAGGTCAAAAGTCTCTTGGCTAAAAGGAAAGCATCACTGACAGCCAATTCGACTTGTAGCATAAAAATTAAATTTATAAAGCAACAGCAACAATTATAATTGAGAGTACATTAATATAATTATTTGATTTTTGATTGAGATAACATATTATGATTTTTGAGGTTCACAATAAAATGGCACCAACAAAAAGGTTGACATGAAAAGCACCTTTTTATTAATAGTTAAATTATTTTAAAGAAACATGACCGAGGTGGTCGGATTTAAAGTTTACTTTTGGTTTATTCATCAAATTTTGAAATGTAAACTATCATCGAAATGTTTGACCACTAACTTGAAGCTTTCGAACCCGATGTCTTACGGACGAGACAAGGACGATGTTTCAAAAAGTTTTGAACGACTTGGTTGGGTGACAACAACAAGTCGATTCGATTTGGGTTCAGGTCCGGATCAAGATCCGACCTATCAGTGGGATACAAAACGTGACCTGTTCACCTGTCGCAGGTATGCACTCTCCTGAGTGCTGTTCCAGTTTAATCTGGTATTGGTGTGATGCAGGTATGATGGACCGAATGACCACCTTGTGCTCCAATTACCTTGTCATTATAACTTTGGAGACTCTCCCACAGTGACTCACTCGGTGATCACCATTGTTCTCCTGACGAGCTTGAAGGAGTAAAACAGGTGTGTTTCTCGAGTTGGAATCTTTGAGTTTTTAGTCCAACAGATCCACAAACACGATGAATTGTTTTCGCTCCAATTAATGATGTAATTATGAAACAACAATTGGACCGCAAGGTCTCACCCGATGATTGATTTGTGAATATACATTTATATCTGAAATCGAACAATATTTCATGATTATAGGACACTGTATTGGGATTCATCAGAAAAACCCTTAAATATATTCTGAATTTTAAACAACGAACACCAAAGATTGTTTTTAATTTAAATAAGCACTTTTCAAAGATCGGTTAAAAATAGAATGTAAAGTACATTTGAATGTAGCCTGCACTGTGCCATCATATTGCACTGTGTGACGTCACAGAGACGTATTTCACTTGTTCTTTCCACGACTCGTTAACAATCATTAATCGCGATCATTCCGTCCCGGAGGAATGTGGTGGTTTTCAGTGATGTGTTTAACTTGTTATAATTGATTTTACTCATTCTCCATTCACTCGTTCAGAAAGAACCCATCGTTTTGAACACCACGGAAGTACCTGCACAGGTAAGAAAAGGGGATCGGTGGGTGGGAGAGCAGTGGATGTATGAAGTCTTGTTGGTGAATTCACTTTCGTGATGTTCTTGAATGCACGATCGGCCCACCTTGTGGAACAACCTTGGTAACCATGGTAACCATTGTGATGGGAGAAAATGACATTTTCCCTGAACTGAATTTTCTTCCATTATTTTGTAGATCCTTCCAGAACAAGTAAGTTTGTAGAAAATATGATGGGTGCGCCGTCATACATAGTTGGGGGGAGATTGCCTTCTGAGGGGTGTGGGGTGGTGGGGGAAAGGGGACATGAACCCCCGTTGATTGAACATTTAATAATTATTTGGGTAAAATATGTGACGGGATGAAATGACATTTTTCCTGAACTCGGTTTTCTTCCATTATTTTCCAGATCATTCCTGAGAAAATACCAGCTGACATCAGCTCGTGCACCAACAATTCTGCATACTGTGAGGATCTGCTTGTGTGTGGTTAGTAAATAAATTGTTATGTTTATGTTGAAGGGAGCAATAGGTGGATTGAGGCCGTAGAAGAAGGTGTGAATGTTTGTGGAGCTTTAGGACCTCTTACCTGTGTTTTGAGTGTGTTCACGATAAGGTGTGTTTAAATGTTGCCCTCAACAGGACACGTGTTGTCTGATGGAGACAGAGCTTGGTTTTTGGGGTTTCTTGTGTTTTTTTTGAAACATTTTCTCAAACTCATGGAGAAGCTGTGACGCAATTCACACATCAATGCAGACAGATACGTGGGACACCATTAGATGTGACTTTCATACAAAAAGAGCTGCTGATATTGAGGGTAGTGACATCACTTCCCAGAACACTGAGCCCCAGTGACATCATGTTTATGACACCACTTTTCTCTTTGCACTGAGCGGGGCAATCAAGAAGACATTTCCTTCTCCCTTTGGATTCCAACCTACAGGGGTTCTTTCCCTGCTCTGTCCTTTACATATTGAGTATCAAGCAAGTAAGCAACTCGTACCATTTCTGGTGGTTGTTACGACTCTGCCATGGGTCGAACCGCTCACCTCCCAGACTCGGTGCAGTCGGCTCGAACCATTAAGCCATGGAGTATTTTTCTACCTCTGCAATATCTGGGCAGAACCGGGTGATGTTACGTCTCCAGAGGTTCCAGCGATGAATGTTCCTTTCCCCCACAGAGGTCCAGAAGTGCACGGGAAGCGGCAATTTGTTAATTTACAAGCTTGGGATTGGTCATTGTTCTCAAGGTGGGGATTCCCAAAAGCCTCGTCCTGGCATTGGTGGGCGTCCAATTGCAGAGATTCACGAGGGTATTGGGGCAGGATGTTCTGAGGGCTCAGGCCATGATTGGTGGAATGCCTGAGGGTCTGCGATTGTTTGGAAACCGTGCAGGGTCCCTTGCAGTTTGTGTCATGGCAGGGGCTGTGTTTATAAATCTGGCCCCGACATGAACTGCTCTCCTCTTTTCTCACTCTCACTTTCCTTCAATCTCTTCATCTCCTCTTGCTCATGCTAGTGCCGGATTAACCACTAGGCCCGTGAGGCCCGGGCCTTGGCCTACCAAGACCTTAATCCGGCCCTGGCTCATGCTCTTGCACTGGTTGAGATGATACTCTGTGCTGCAGATTCATGCCGCAGCCAGACGTGCTTCTGTGACATGCCTTCCTCGTTACACTGCCTGGGTCTTGTTTTATTGCCTCAGTTTATGTGTATTGTGTCGCCCTTTTGGGAATGGGGGGGGGGGAAGGGGATATGGGGTGGATGTTAGAGATTAGTTACCTTTTGGCTTTCAGGAATTGTTTGTACCACGTCTTGTGTAATCATTTATTTATTTAATAAAGAATAGTTTGCAACAGCTTTCAGCATTTTGGACGAGAAACAATCAGGTTAATTTTTTTTGGTTTTGGGGTGGTGGGAGGGGTGGGGAGGGGTTTAAATTTATTGTCATCTTATTTTATAAAAGGCAAAGGATTAACTACCACTGTATCACAACCGGTGCCAACTGCTTCTCATCTTGTGAGAAAGTTTGAGTTTGGCATCATTCAGAGTCCAGTCCTTGAAAGTGCAATGGTAACTGTGTTGTTTCGTCCTGACCGGTGGTTGCCATCTTCTGAACAGTACTTTTATAATTTAAACTCTTCATTGACAAAAACAGCAAAAATCACCTGAGTCGGTTCATTTTTCCTTCATTTGAATGATTTGATGTTTCACTTTATAAAATTTGTTTCAATCACATTTTCCTAAATAATTTCCTCTTCCAACACCTGATTTCCCCAACCTCAATGAATACCGATACCTCCATGTTGAGCTCCCCGGAGGACGCACCAACACCTTTGATGACACCAGTGACTGAGATCGCTGTAACTGAACCCGAACCCGAATCTCTGGATGATGTGGATGTGCACGGTGAGTTCATTTTCATGGTGATTGGAAAATGTGTTGATAGAACAAGAAAGTCGCATTGATTAGATGAGCAGACCGTTTCAATGTGTTACCTTTTGTGAATAATTTCTTCATTGTAGATATAACAACACGTTGAGAATAACTATTAATAAACTATAATTTTTATTATTTTAAATGATTTTCTGCCTCCTTCTAGTTTCACACTGTCGTGTTAGCATTGCCATGTTCAACCTCAATGAGGAATCTAGAGAGAGAGAGAGAGACAGACAGACAGACAGACAGACAGACAGACAGACAGACAGACAGAGACACGACTGATCTGTGTTTGTTTTACTCAAATTGATTTCAAGGTCACCCAAGTGAAATTAATTTTCTCTTTCCTTTCATCCATTGTTTGCTCATCCCAAACCCAGATCCTTCAGAATGGCCGGACATCGATTCGCTCGAATATGCGGAAGAAGAGAAGGTGGACGTGTCGTGGGAAAGCATTGTTGGTGTTGTATTCATAATTTTGCATCTATACTGGATTGTTTCTTCTTTGAAAAAGTGGATAAAGAGGTTGGAAAAGATTTCCACCAGCACCAAATACAACTGCAAAAAGACGAAGAGGCGGCGCAAGCTTCCGTGAAAGTTAACATGCTGACGATGTTTGTGTTTTAATGAGAATGGAAAATGCATAAAAGCAAGTACTGTGTTAGAATCTTTATTGTCAATGTATATTTCCATTGGTTCCTCCTCCTCCTCCTCCTCCTTTGTCTGCAGCACAAGGCAACAGGTAACATCATTGGCTGAGGGCACAGCTGTACTACTGATACAATACCCCTATTTCCAGTACACAAGTACTCATTTCACCACCCTCAGAAGGATGACAGGCTGAGTCAACCCCACCTGGTGTTAATTCAACAGCCAACAGGGGCTTGACCTCAGGACTCTAAGTTCCCAAGTCAGCCACCGAAACCATTAAGCCAACATCAGGCTTCCTTCAGCTGTTGTGGCCTTTATCAACCCCAACATGTATACATAATTGGTTGGCAGCTGTGTACATCTCATTGTTATTAAACTTTGAATTTATTATCCATCAGGACAGTCTCCAGTGTCTAACATCAGGTAGTCAGATATCGTGCAATGGATGTAGTTGCAGAAATATCTCAACTTGCAGAAAGCATTTAATAAGGTACCACATTGGAAGTTGTACACTTAGGTAAGGGCTTGTGGAGTGACTGGTCAAGTTCATACCTGGGTTGGAAACTTTTGAGATTTCGTGCCATGTATCGTTTTAGCTCCATCTCTCAATGGTGAAGAATCACTTTAACAATTCTCGGATCTGGATTTCCATCTTCACAGAAATTGACTCAATTCTTCCTTCTCATGCACCCAACCTGTCCTCCAAGTTTCGTCCCAATCCTTCCCTAACTTTTTGAGATGCCACGCCATATATCATTTTGAGCCCGATCTCTCAATGGTGAAGAATCACTTTCGAAGTTCTGGTATCCGGATGCAGATCCGGATCCTGACAAAATATGCGTGTTGCTGTCCTTGGCCAGACAACTCCACACACAGAAATTTTCAGAACAATTTCTTCAAAACTGTGGATGAAAATCGTGTGACAAACAGACAACCAGATACTACAGACCAAAATACTTGGCGAAATACTTTCGCCAAGTGACAAACAGACAGACGAACAGGGGTGAAAACATCACCTCCATCCACCTTCGGTGGTGGAGGTAATGAGAGCAAAGGGAGGTGAGAGGGGGGAGGGCACACGGGTTGGTTGAACAAGGTGGATAGAGGTGTAAAGTGGAGATCTCAGAAGTGGAAGGGAAAACTGACGAAGCAGAAATGGAACAAAAACAAAATAATGTAAAAACAGGAAGATGCCGTGCAGGGCACGATACTTACAAATTCCAGGAAACAAATTTGATCTCAAAAGTAATTGGTGGTTGAATTCAATGACCAAACATGCAACTCCTCTCCAAATTTCAAGTGAATCGGATGAAAATTGACAATTTTAGAAATTCGACCTATGTTGACCGTTTGGCCTATGTGGACCGTTTGGCCTATGTGGACCTCCAAAGCAATTGGTGCTTGAAATTAGTGATCTTAAATATAAATCTTCTTCAAATTTCAAGTCAATAAGATGAAAATTGAGCATTTTAGAAATACCACCTCAGTTGTTGACCTTTGCCTATGTTGACCTTTTGGTCAATGTTGACCTCAAAAATAATTGGTTAGTTGAATTCAGTGACCTGAAATGTAAATCCTCTTCAAATTTCAAGTCAATCGGATGAAAATTTAAGATTTTAGAAATCTCACCTTAGCTGTTCACCAATATGTTGACCTTTGGCCTATGTTGACCTTTTGACCTCAAAAACAATAAGCTTCTTCCTTACTACAAACTCTACCACGTGGTGAAGTTACGTGAAGATCGGTATAAAAATGTGACCTTTAGGTGACAAACAGATCGATTCGATATACCTGAAAAATCTTCGATTTTGCGAGTAACAATACAGGCCTGCGGGGGGGGGGGGGGAGGGGCGGCGTTGCCCGGCAACGCGGAGTACCTTTGTCAGTAAATAAATAAATACCTTCTGTGTCACGAACCTCGACATTGTACACAAAACAGAGAACGCATTGACCTTTCGATGAAGATGTAGTGGGAAAGCTCTGATTGTCCCACTTTGTTGTTCAAGGTTGAAGGACGAGCCGTGGGTTCTTGATTGTGGTTCGATCAGGAATTGTTTGTTTTTAGTTTTTAAACAAAACCCGAATATATTATTTTTAAACGAAATCCTCGATCCGCGGCGAATCTGCGGGTTGGAATTGGTGAATTAACTATTTACAGGGATAAGCTCGAGCGCATTGTCTTCACTCGCACGTTGTTGTTTGTACGACACTGTACTCGACTCCACTGTACTGTACTGTACTTTACTCCACTGTACTGTTCGCCATGCACCGAGATCTCTCTGGTGAGGAGCACAGGAAGAACCCTCCGAGATCCACAAGTGTCTCCCATGGGAGGAACTTGGTCGGTGCAGAAGGATCTCCCATGGACTGGTCCAGGATCGCTCCACCCGAGGATAACGAGTCTGGACACGGTAAGTGCCGTTCTCTCCTCATTGTCCTGTTTCTCCACATTGTCCTGTTCTCTCCTCATTGTCCTGTTCTCTTCACATTGTCCTCTTCTCTCCACATTGTCCTGTTCTCTCTACATTGTCCTGTTCTCTCAACATTGTCCTGTTCTCTCCACATTGTCCTGTTCTCTCCACATTGTCCTGTTCTCTCCACATTGTCCTGTTCTCTCCACATTGTCCTGTTCTCTCCACATTGTCCTGTTCTCTCTACATTGTCCTGTTCTCTTCACATTGTCCTGTTCTCTCAACATTGTCCTGTTCTCTCAACATTGTCCTGTTCTCTCCACATTGTCCTGTTCTCTCCACATTGTCCTGTTCTCTCCACATTGTCCTGTTCTCTCCACATTGTCCTGTTTTCTCCACATTGTCCTGTTTTCTCCACATTGTCCTGTTCTCTCCTCATTGTCCTGTTCTCTCATTGTCCTGTTCTCTCTGCAATGTCATGTTCTCTTCACATCATCATCTTCTCTCCACATTGTCCTGCTCTCTCCACATTTTACTCTTTTCTCCACATTGTTCTGTTCTGTCCACATTGTCCTCTTCTCTCCACACTGACCTGTTTCTCCTCATTGTCATGTTCTCTCCTCATTATCCTGTTCTCTCCTCATTGTCCTGTTCTCTCCACCTTGTCCTGTTCTCTCCACCTTGTCCTGTTCTCTCCACCTTGTCCTGTTTCTCCTCATTGTCCTGTTCTCTCCACATTGTCCTCTTCTTTCCACATTGTCCTTTTCTCTCTGCATTGTCCTGTTCTCCACATTGTCATGTTTCGCCTCATTTTCTCTCCACATTATCCTCTTCTCTTCACATTGTTCTCTTCTCTCCACATTGTCATGTTCTTTCCACATTGTCCTGTTCTCTCCACATTGTCCTCTTCTCTTCACATTGTCCTGTTCTCTCTGCCATGTCATGTTCTCTTCACATTGTACTCTTCTCTCCACATTGTACTCCTCTCTCCACATTGTCATGCTCTTTCCACATTGTCCTGCTTTCTCCTCATTGTCCTGTTCTCTCTCCATTGTTCTCCTCTCTCCACATTGTTCTGTTCTCTCCACATTGCACTCCTCTCTCCACATTGTCCTATTGTCTCCACATTGCCCTCTTCTCTCCACATTGCCCTCTTCTCTCCACATTGTCCTGTTCTCCCCACATTGTCCTGTTCTCCCCACATTGTCCTGTTCTCCCCACATTGTCCTGTTCTCCCCACATTGTCCTGTTCTCCCCACATTGTCCTGTTCTCCCCACATTGTCCTGTTCTCCCCACATTGTCCTGTTCTCCCCACATTGTCCTGTTCTCCCCACATTGTCCTGTTCTCCCCACATTGTCCTGTTCTCCCCACATTGTCCTGTTCTCCCCACATTGTCCTGTTCTCCCCACATTGTCCTGTTCTCCCCACATTGTCCTGTTCTCCCCACATTGTCCTGTTCTCCCCACATTGTCCTGTTCTCCCCACATTGTCCTGTTCTCCCCACATTGTCCTGTTCTCCCCACATTGTCTTGTTCTCCGCACATTGTCCTGTTCTCCCCACATTGTCCTGTTTCTCCTCACTGTCCTGTTCTCTCCACATTGTCCTGTTCTCTCCACATTGTCCTGTTCTCCCCACATTGTCCTGTTCTCCCCACATTGTCCTGTTCTCCCCACATTGTCCTGTTCTCCCCACATTGTCCTGTTCTCCCCACATTGTCCTGTTCTCCCCACATTGTCTTGTTCTCCGCACATTGTCCTGTTCTCCCCACATTGTCCTGTTTCTCCTCACTGTCCTGTTCTCTCCACATTGTCCTGTTCTCTCCACATTGTCCTGTTCTCCCCACATTGTCCTGTTCTCCCCACATTGTCCTGTTCTCCCCACATTGTCCTGTTCTCCCCACATTGTCCTGTTCTCCCCACATTGTCCTGTTTCTCCTCTCTGTCCTGTTCTCTCTCCAATGTCATGTTCTATTTATATGGGGAATCCCATGATGTCCGTGTCGGGTCCCCTTGTACACGATCATTTCAATGTCCTGAACCGATCAAGCGATTTTGTTCACTGGAATTGAAGCTCAAATGGTGATTTTGATTCCTGAGAGCAGAGTCGTTGATGGACATGTTGTGACAGAAGTTCGATGGTATCCCCCTCTTCTCTCGGAATCTACAACTCCACTACCTCCTTTTTCTTTGTAATAATCACCTCTACACCTCTGGAACTTTTCTCAGTTTTGCTGCTGAAAGTGTTTTTAGTTTTTAGTTTATTTAATGTTGCTTTTGAACGTCAAAATGACAAAATGCCAGATGGGATTGCGGGCGGAGTGGGGGCGGGTTGGAGGGGGGGGGTTCAATGCAGGTGAGGAGTTGAAAGAGAGGAATATAAAATGTAATGGGGAGTTTCTGAATGAATGTATCTCGTGGAGTGAGTGAATTTATGGATGGAAGGAAGCGGTTCGATGGTCAAAAGGTCCTTCAGTTCTGCTTGTATGAAAATATGTCCGAAAGCATTTTTGGGACTGTTGAGTAACCGGTTGATTGAAGTTTCCCAATTTTCAATTCACATCATGATAGAGAGCACAATTACAGGAGTCAATGAACCCCACACAGTTTTATAACATGCTAGTGTGTTTAGAAGTGCACATTGCTGATTAATATCAGCTGGTACTTACTTTAAACATCACCAGCATCCTCTGTTTCTCTCGCGTCCAAGTCCGCATCCAATGAACTCAGCTTCCCACAGTATTGTAACCGTACTAGCTCTTATAAGCTTTCATGGCCTCCTTTATGTAGGAGGAGGAAGTGTTTACTCCATGATTTTGTTGATAATCAGGTCACTGTAGTTCAGACAGTTGCTCCACATTTGTGTGCTGCTCCATGGGATCTTGAAGATATAGCCACAAATCATTTTAAAGATATATTTAAGAAATGGCCTCCTTGATCGTTTGAATTTGATGTCGGCGGCCATTTTTTAGAGCATGCGGAGATGTTATGTTTGCAAGGAGCACGCCTCCTGCTCGCTACGCACCTCTTTATCGCTTGCCAAGCGGCCAGCCACTTTGTGGCTGCAAAGTGGTTGATACAGAACAGCTGTTTTTGGCAAGCGATAGTAACCTGCTTGTTAACGTAACACACCCTGGATTATTTGCAATCTGGATGACCTACAAAATGAGGGACTAACCTGTGGTGACGTTACCAGCTTACGTCGGTGAGAAACCTCTATATCGGAGGTACAAGCCAATATTCATATCCCAGGAGTGCTCACATACATTTTGGACCTTTGTAATTGAGATGGTTCTTGAAGTGGTGTTGCAGTTCATATAAAATCAACAAAATAACTTTTCTTTTTGTCTGCACTTCAAAAGGTCAAATATTGATAGAACCAGTGATTTTCCGTGTCAAAAATATGCTGAAAGGATCGAAACCTCGATGAAAAATGGTGCCCGGCTGATGATCCGGGCAGTGAACATTATCAATGCAAACATAAACATTTATTTGTGAACATCAGATCAGATCATTTACATTAGATCAAATCATTTACCATGCGTGATGTCTTCAAAGCGTCCGTTCTGCCCGAGCCGTTTCTTTGGCTCGGGTTACAATCCTGGATGGGTCCCCATTCTGACACAGGAAGTTAGGGCAGGAATTTGCAATTTTGCCAGGGTGCCGGCGATAGCTTGCCTACTCTTCGCAAAGGACAACATGGGATGTTCAACGTCCTCCATCTAATGATGGCAGATGGGATGTTTGTGTGCTTACATGAGAGAAAAAGAAATGCCAACGCTCGTCTGAAGGAGCTCCGATTACCATGAACGAATTATCGGCTGTGCTCGCTCTCCAGGTATCGACGGTATACACGGTGCGGTATCCCTTGTGCATTGAATTTTGCTGTACCATCTTTTAATTGACTACTTTACATAATTTAACTCTGGAGAATCAGAATCACAAAATCAGACAATATCGTGAATATGTTATTTTCTAATTTTTCATGCAAATTGTTGCATTCTGATTTTCTTTTTCTGTGTCAGATTTAGTTATCCGTTTGAAGTCACCGGTTATATTGAATTGTCCATTTTCCGTTGTTGTGGAAAATCACTGGCTCAATATTGACCAACAGAAGGTCAAATTATTGGGTTTCCTTTTCCTATTTGTTTTCAAATAAATATTTTTTTCAGGAGAATGAAAAGTAAACTCTTGCTGTCCAGAGCTGTATTATGATTTTCATTTCTTCAGAAGTAATATTTAAAGTTGAGTTTGAATGGGATGTTTTTTTCAGATTTTATTGTGGAAGTAAAGGTGGAGTCCGAGTTCATTGATGATTATTCTTCACTTGTTGAAGGTCTGAACAACAATAATAATAATAATAATAATAATAAAAATAATAATCTTCAGTGATTGGTCTAATAACACAAATGCCTTCCTGAGTAAGAAACAAATTATCCAATGGTTTTCAGGTGACCCTCATCTGGGGACGATGGAAACTTTCCAAAGTTGTTTTCAGACTTCCCAAGATGCTTTGAGCAATGAGCATGTAAAGCAGGAACCATGTGATTCTCCCCCAAGAGAGTCCAGAAAAGCTGCTCAGCTGCTCGAGGGTAAGTGAAGCTTCACAGGAAACACATCAAACTGTTTCTACTTGTTTGTTTTTATTGATGAAATAATTTCTTTCCAAACTCTGTGGAATAACACATCCATTAAATTGTGGTCAACCAAGTGGGTTTCTTTTATCTTCACGAGACAGGGATATTAGTTGATTATAAAATACAGTAAACCCTCAAATGGCGCGGGGGTGAGGTTCCTGGAAAATGCGAATCCGTCCACAACTTTCTGACACATCGTGCCATACTGTATATAGTTTTTGGCCCTATCTCTCAGTGGTGAAGAATCACTTGAAAATTGTAGTAGCCGGATCCGGAACCTGATCTTTACAAAAATCTCATCAATTTTCCTTGTCACATACCCAACACGCCCACCAAATTTCATTTGAATCCGTCCATAACTTTTTGAGATATCCTGCACACAAACAAACAGACTTAAACAAACAAGAAAAATGTGCATAGCACGATACTCTCTAACAAATTTCATCTTAAAAATAATTGCTGGTTGAATTAAGCGACCTGATATGTAAATCCTCTTCAAATTTAAAGTCAATCAGATGAAATTAAGGATTTTTGAAATCCCACTGAAGTTGACCTTTATCCTATGTTTGGCCTGTGTTGACCTTTTGGCCTGTGTTGACCTCAAAAATTATGGGTGGTTGAAGTCAATGACATGAGATGCAAACACAAATTTCAAGTCAATTGGATGAAAATTGAGGATTTTTGAAATTGCACCTGGGTTGTTGACCTTTGGCCGATGTTGACTTTTCGGCGATGCGGCCCTAAAAAAATTATGGGTGGTTGAATTCAGTCACCTAATATGCATATCTTGTTCAAATTTCAAGTCAATTGCATGAAAATTTAGGATTTTAGAAGTTTGGCCTATGTTGACCTTTTGGCTGATGTTGATCAAAAAATAATTGGTGGTTGAATTCAGTGATCTGATATGCAAATCTTCTTCAAATTTCAAGTCAATCCGATGAAAATTGACAATTTTCGAAATCTGGTCTGTGTTGACCCTAAATATAATTGGCGGTTGAATTCACTGACCGTATGTCAAATCCTCTTCAAATTTCAACTCGATCAGATAAAAATTGATGATTTTCGAAATCTGGTCTGTGTTGACCCTAAATATAATTGGCGGTTGAATTCACTGACCGTATGTCAAATCCTCTTCAAATTTCAACTCGATCAGATAAAAATTGATGATTTTCGAAATCTGGTCTGTGTTGACCCTAAATATAATTGGCGGTTGAATTCACTGACCGTATGTCAAATCCTCTTCAAATTTCAACTCAATCAGATAAAAATTGATGATTTTAGAAATTTGACAAAGTTGTTGACCTTTGACCTCAAAATTAACAGGCTTCTTGCTTATAACCAACTCTACCATTTTATGAAGCTTCATGAAGATCGGTTTAAAAATGTGATCTGTAGGCAATTGACGTACAAACAAACAGAAAAGACTGCTTGTCTTGCACGTTTATCCTCAACCCAAGCCTGTGTCTGCTCTGTATTCTCAGCTGACCTGGAGACTGCTTGTCTTGCACGTTTATCCTCAAGTCGAGCCTGTGTCTGCTCTTGAATGTCAAGTAACGTGTAGACTGCCATTCTCTTTGTATCTGATTACTTTCTGCCCATCAGGGGTCTTTTTTTGATGGCATTTGGCAATACTTATAATGCAAGTAAGGTAGGTTAAGATATTTCTCAACAGAAGTGTTTCCTTGGGAAAGTTGACTAGAAGTCAGAATCAAAAATATCTTGGTAGCCCAGAGGCAGATGACTTGCATACAAAGTTAATTTTCATGACCTGGGAATGCAAAATTTTAAAAAACCCGCCATTCTCTTTGTTTCCGTTATTAGCTTGCATACGTATGACCTCAACATATGATCTTCACAATACCTATTACTCGATCGCTCCCGGGGAAAAACCCAGGCAGAGTCGAAGTACGATACTCTATCAAGGGCTGAACACGGGTATTTCAATAAACCCGGAGAAGCAATTTGTGAAGGATATCAGCAGTTTCTGTTAATGACTTTCAAACATATTACTTGGTGTTTAGTTGTAACACTCAAAATGCTGTGGCGTAACCATCAAAACACAATGGTTCCAACTTACCACACCACGAGGTAAAGGTGAAGTCAGTTCAATGAAAGGTAAGGAAATGGTGGGATTTTGGGTGGTGACTTACTGAGAAGAAGAAGAAGAAGAAGAAGAAGAAGAAGAAGAAGAAGAAGAAGAAGATGAGCGTGACTGCTCAGTTTTATGGTTTCTGATTGGCCAAGGTAGTTGAGAAACGTACCAAGGGAATACACAGTTTCTGTTATTAGCTTCCGTATGGCTCAACATATGATCTTCAAAATACATATTACTCTATCTCTCCTGGGAGAAGCCAGGCAATGTAAGCAACATACTCACTTGAGGCCTGAAGACGGAGGTGTTAAAATAAACCTGTGTAAAGCAATCTTTTTAATTTAACATATGTAAACACTGTAATAACGAGAAGGGCACTTAGGAGAGCGCATACCTCTAGCACGCAATGCCTGATCTACGAGAACATATCGGGCCCAATACATTTCTGAAATATCATGCTATGCAGTACTATTGTTGCGGGCCGGGGATCGGTTGCGAGCACGACCGCGAGATGGAGCAGTAGGGTCGACACTGCCGAACACTCGGAATCTAGATCGTACCTTTCGGAAAACTCCGAAAGGTACGGGTCCCTTACAGGACCGTGAATCGTCAAGAAATCAACCACGTGGGACAGAGTTATTTGCCAAACTTCAAAATACCTAGAGGCTCACGTGGCGATATACTGAGGATTCACACCCTCGACGGAACTCGTACGGGACGAGCCGTATGCGTGCTCGACCCGTGCGTAACCCGAGCGGATGGTTACCAAAGTCCCGTCGGTCCAAATGTACAGTTTGCCGCTTCCCCAAATTTCCCAACATGCACCTTGCTAAACCAATAAAAGAACCACAAAAACGAGCTGATACATTTAACACATGGATATTTATTTACAATGGGTGGGGAAGGAACACATAAGAGGAGAGTTAAACCGACTAAAGCAAGGCAAATAATGTACAGCGAAAGCACTTATCCAATTACTACTTACAGACAGGGCCCACAGACAGACGCACACCCAAAATAAACAGAACCAAAATTGTCTTTAATATCCCTTCAGCTCAGAGGGAAGTCGAGTTCAGGGACGAGAGCGTGGCAGGCTACCTGGCCGCGAGCGTGCGGCTCGACGTCCGCACCTTCCCGGAGCACCAGTCGGCAAGAACGGACCAGGGCAGCCGAATCCAGCGGCGGCGAGACGAGGTGAGGGATCGCTGCGACCAGCCCCGAGCCAGTGACAAGAAAGATCCGACCAGCGCCAGCGGCGGGACGAGCAGAGCCCAGAACACACGCTCGAGAAGCGGTCAGAAGAACCAGTACAGGCGCCAGCGAGATGCAATCAGAGCCGAGAGCTCCGTACAGCGCTCGTCCCGACAACCAAAACACTCTCCTCTCGGTCCGATCACGGCGTAACCTTATTCACCCTTGTCCGGGGGAGGGGGAGGGGACGCCTCCTCCCTCCCCGCTCTCCCTCACTGGGCAGTTTTGGCACGCAAAGTGCGCTCGTCGCCCTGTCATTGGCCAAAACGGGCACCAAAGCCGTTGATTGGACCGGGGGGGGGGCGTGACGGCCGTCACTGCGGACCGCCCCCCAAACAGGCAGAGGAACATTATTCTGTGTGGGCTGTGGTCATTGGACGACCGCCGAGGAACTCGCTCACATCTCCCTGATTGGGCGAGAACCGCCACGAGGTGACTCCTTGAACTCCGCCCACCACGGGCACCATGGCGTCGGCCAGAGCGAGGTGAAGGTGAGGGTGATGCTGGTGTTGTAGAAGATTTATGGATGTAATAATAAAAACCCTGACTATCAAAATAACTCCGCAGCGCATCAACACTTAATTACCCATTAAACAAGGGATGGGACCCTAACTAAAAGCACACACTTACCGACATAACTGAGCTATAGAGGACGGCTGTCTGTCTGTGTGCACAAAGCTTCCAGATTCGTAACACTATATCGTTTTTGACCTTATCTCTCAATGGTGAAGAATCACTTTAAATATTAAATAATTCTCGTATTCAGATCTGGATTCGGATCTTCACCAAAATTGAAACAATTCGTCCTTGCGACACATCCAACCTGGCCACCAAGTTTCGTCGGAATCTGTCCACAACTTTTTGACATGTCTTGTACACAAACAGACAGAAAGGGGTGAAAACATAACCTCCTTCACCTTCGGTGGTGGAAGTAACAAACACACAAAACAAACTTTAAGATTTTAGGAATAGCTGATACTGTACAAGTGTGTGTGTGTGTGTGTCTGTCTGTCTGTCTGTCTGTCTGTCTGTCTGTCTGTCTGTCTGTCTGTCTGTCTGTCTGTCTGTCTGTCTGTCTGTCTGCATCTATATATATATTTGCTTTAAAAATGGTTCTTTCTGCAACCACTTGTCTGATCGATGTGAAACTTTAAACATAGGAGGGACTCCCCATGGATAATATTTTATTGCTAACTCTGACGGCATAGGTTACGTGTTATTGAATTAAACGAAAAAATTTGGACATCATTTTCTCCGAAACCCGCTCAAAATTGAAACTTTGCATATGTCATCAATTCCCCATGGGATATATAGGGTGATTACGATGATGTCACCAGTGAAATGCTATTCCAGGCATAATTGGTTAAATTGAAATCCTTTATCCGAAAAATCTGAAACTTTAATATATCTGATCTATGACCCGATGTGAGTGATTAATTAAACTTATGACGACATCAGCCACATGATATGGCAGCCATGTTGGATTAAAGGAAACAATTTGGACATCATTTTCTCCAAAACCATTCAACTAAAAACATTTACACTTGGCAGATGCCATCAACTCCACATGGGATATATAGAGTGATAATGATGGCCTCATCGGATAAGTGGTATTCCAGCCATAATTGAACATAATAATAACAGAACCGGAAATCCTTCTAGTTCTGGGTTTGTCGCAATAGCAGCTTCTCTCAGGGGTCTCTGCCGACTTTCCCAAAGTTAAGTTTCCGGTCGTTATTTGTCACGTTTTAACTGTTTATTTTCTCACCTACATGTTGACTGGGTGTTCCTAGTTTGATTTTGTTTCAAAAATCGTGCTATTTTGTGAGTTTTCGTCGACCTTATCTTATCGGGCTCCTTGCGGTCTACCCATCCTTCCCATCTAGGTGTACGATCGTTTTATTTGTATTCTCTCCCTATTACCATCAATTCCTATTTCCCCACTTTTCCTAACACCTCCGTCTATCCCTCCCAAATCCACACTCTGTTTCTTGTCTTAAATAAAAATATAAAAAAACAACAACAATTGTTTTATCCCTGCATACCCACAAGTACCGATTCTGATTCTTCTTTTTTCTTCTTATTCTTCCTTCTCCTTCTGCTGACACACCATCTTTCTTCTATTTGAGCTGACCCACTCTCACCATTACCTTCACAATTTCTTCCTACAGCCTTCCAGACTCCAATCTTATCTAATTCTTCAAAAATCCATCAAAAAAATAATAATTTCCCTTGTATCCTTCCTAACTATACACCTCTTGAAACCACGTGTCTCTCTCTACCCTCTTCCTGGTATTTTTCATTGATCCATCAGCTTCACTCTGCGTTTACCGTTCCAAATTCACCATACACCTCCATGATTTTACTTCAACCTTTCCTTTTCCGAATCTTACGCAATCCTTATTTTAAAAAATAATAATAATAATAAATAAATTCACTTTTATCTATACACCTCCCGTAACCACGTGATCCGTTTCCACCCTCTGCGTTTACCAATCCAAATTCACCATTCAACTCACTATCTTTTCTTCAACCTTTCCTTTACCTAATCTTATGCAATCTCAATCAAAAAATAATAATACTAAAAACGATCTCTTATAATGCTTCATCTTCCTCTGTCACACGTGTGGTTCTCATTACTGTATCATAATTCTCTCCTCTTCTATCTCAACAGACTGCTCTCAATTCGACCTTTCCTTCATACCTTGTTGAAAAAATCCAACTGTTGCAATGTTTCTTTTCTCCATTCTCTTAATTTGCCTGAATTGCATCCCTCAAGAAATGTCTTTAATCGCATTTATGAACTAAACAAATTTAAAACCCCAGTTTGCTATAAATGTTCGCTTTCCTTCAATCATTTCTTTCCAGCTTCAGTGCCACCTCACCCCTCTCACCCCTCCCTCTCAAATCAACCATCACACTCTTCTCCCTCCAAGCTTCCCTCCCACCTTTCTCAAAAACTCCCCCCTCACCTTTCTCCCTCATTTCTCCCCACTCCCCTTCTCCCACTACTCACCCCTCACTCACCCTTCTCAAAGTTGCCCCCCTTCTCATCCACAAAGCTGCCTCCTTCCCCTGCCCTCTCTCCTCCATCTCATCACTACACCTCCTCAAATCCTCAACTGCCTTCTGCCCCCTCTCTTATTACTCCCCACTGTACCTCAACCCAACACCACAGAACCTTTTCTCCTCCTCATCCGGCCCTCTCCCCAAGCTCTTCTGCAATCCCCCACACTCTTTCAACAAATCTCCTTACCTCTCCCCCTCCTCCCTCATCCTACCCTCCCTCCCTCCCCTGCATCCTACCCTCCCCTCCCTCCCCTGCATCCTACCCTCCCCTCCCTCCCCTGCATCCTACCCTCCCCTCCCTCCCCTGCATCCTACCCTCCCCTCCCTCCCCTGCATCCAAAGCCTCCTCCCCTCCCTCTTCATTAACAGTGTGGACCTCAAATATCTGGGGCCTTTGCACAAACTTGACAGATTTTTCCACATAGGTTCCCACTGACAAACCAGACATAATCTGCCTAACAGAAACTTTTCCTCCCTCAAGACGTGTCTGACTCCCAAGTATCTCTCCTTGGTTACTCCCTCCTCCGGTATGACAGACCCGAGCCTCGCCTTGGTGGAGGAGTTGCTCTCTTCATCAAAGACAATATTCCTCACTCTCCATGCACTACCCTCACTCCCCCACACCCCCAGGAATACCTCTGGCTCCAGCTTCCCTCCACTCCCACCTCATGTTTATATGTGTACTGTACCGTCCACCTAACAGTGATGACTCCATTTACACCTCACTATCCGAAAACATCGACCAACTTCTATCTTCTCATCTAAACTCTCTCTTCCTCATACGTGGCGACTTCATTTGTCATCATGCCAGTTGGCTAGGTGTGGGTACCTCTCTCACCTGTCATGGCACTTCAGCAAAAGACTTCTGTGACTCATTGGGACTGACTCAATCGGTCAACTTCCCGACCCGGATCTCAACCAATGGTACTCCATCTCTTCTGGGTCTGATTTTGACAAATTTCACTGAAAATATCTGCTGGTCTTCCTTTGCTCCAATCGGTTCTTCTGACCACGTCCTTGTCAAAGTAAACATCTCTCTGGCTGTTATCAGACAACCACTTCAGCGCCGTCGAGTCTGGCATTTCACTCAGGTCGACTGGCAGGGTTTCCGAGCAGCCATCAAACTTCAAGATTGGTCTCCCATCGCTACTTTCTCCAACATCACCTCATCCTGGGAATTCTCTCAAAGAAACTTGCTCTCTCTCAGGCACAGATTTATCCCCTCTTGTCTTCAGTTGTCCTACCCTTCCTCCCGCCCTTGGTTCACTGAAGCTTGTGGCAAGGCAATTATCCTGAAACCACTTGCCTTTGCTTCATGGAAAGCAAACCCCATTGAGGGTAATCTCAGTTTCTTCCATAAAACTTGGAACAAGTGTGTGTCTACCCTCACGAGAGCCAGAAAACAACATCTTTCTAATCTCAAGTCTGATCTCTCAAACCTCTCTCCCTCCTCCAAATCCTGGTGGCATCTAATCAAATCTGTTTCTGGTGTATGTTCCCCCTCTATCCCCTCCCTTACCTCAAATGGCCACACTGCTGACACCACACATGAAAAGGCTGAATGCCTAAACTCGGTGTTTGCATCAAAATCTTGTATCCGAAACCCATCGCTTTCTGTACCCATCTTACCCATTCGCTCCAAACTGTCCTTGGACTCTGTGTCCTTTTCTTCTGACAAGGTGGAGAGTTTGCTGTCAAACCTCGACTCATATTCTGCAACCGGTCCAGATGGTATCAGCCTACGTATCCTGAATACCTACTTTTCTGCCCTTGCTCACCCTCTCTCTGTTCTATTCACCCTCTCATTTGCTCAAGGTCATCTACCATCTGCTTGGAAATCAGCAAACATCACTGCCCTGCATAAAAAGGTGCAAAACAGATCCCTGCAACTACAGACCAATCAGCCTTCTCCCAATCATCAGCAAGGTTATGGAATCCATCATCGCTTCAGACATCAAATCCTTCCTCTTCTCCAATGGCCTGATTTCCGACCATCAGTTTGGATTCAGACCAGGTCACTCTACTCTGGATATGCTGCTTCTGCTCTCCCAACAATGGATGGAGGTCCTCAATGCCAGACAGGAAATCCGAGCCGTATCCCTGGATATATCACGTGCTTTTGACACAGTCAGGCACCCTGCCCTGCTCAACAAACTCTCTTCCTATGGTATCCAAGGCCATCTCCACTCATGGCTCGCAGACTTCCTCTCCTGTCACAGCTAAAGTGTGGCCCTTAATGGAGTTCATTCATCCCCTCTTCCTGTCCAGGCTGGAGTGCCTCAAGGCAGCGTTCTGAGCCCTGTTCTTTTTAAGGTTTTCATCAATGTTCTATCTGACTCTGGAAAATCCTCTTTATCTCCTTGCTGATGACTTCGCCCTCTGCCGTACCATCTGTCATCCCTCAGACCGGCAAGCAGCAGCTTCTTCGCTCACTGCAGATCTGGGTAAAATCACAAACTGGTCCAACACGTGGAACATGTCCTTCAATCCTGACAAATCTCACACTCTCACTGTCTCTCCGAAAGGACCGTTTAGACCCCCCCCCCCTTTGCCCCATGTACTTTCTCAACAATCCTCTGGAAGAAGTCTTCTCATTCAAGCTTCTGGGTCTCAAGGTGTTAACCCTTCGTTCGATGGAGCCACCCTTTTAATTGAAAACGTTGTCCAGAATAATTGAATAACATCTGATAATGTAGTTTGTGCTTCTCGACGAGACGTATTTCTGAGAAATGTGCATCCTCGAAACATTTTTTAGTAAAAGTTGGGAACATGACTTTTTAATATAAATAAGGTAGGCTATGCTGAATTTGACTAGCCCTGTTCCCAAGCTGAATTTTGAGTTTTTGACCATCTAATTAGCATAAACAAAATGGCTGCCAAATTGACAATTTTTGGGCACTTTCTTGGGACAGGCACTACTATACCATTTAAATAAATGCACATTGTTCACACGTACGCATCTTAGAAATGTCTCTTGAGCAATAGATCAAAACTACATGCTAATAAAATTTGTAACATGCCAAAAAATCTATCATTATGCTAATTAGCTACCGCCATTACCAAAAAATCTATTTTTATGCTAATTAGCTACCGCAATTACCAAAAAATCCATTTTCTGCTGTAACTTTGTTACTATGCATGCAAACCTGACAAATGAGATGTCTCGACCTACGTTTTGAGGGTCAAGAAAAACGATTAAGACATATTTGAAGCATTTTAAATAATGTTTACATGGTTACCGATTTTTATTAATAAAATGTAGAAGTTAAAGTTACTAGTCTGTCATCATAAAAACCAAACAAAGTTCTATCATGCTACGTGAACAAATTTCAGTCAGCATAAACAGTTTTCAGGAATGCCTAACATCTTTTAGGCAAATCACATTGTATTCATGCAAGGAGTCTGATCATCAATCTGTTGCTGGCATGCACACATTGACGTGCATCGTAATCCTGAATTCCGGCATGTGCAGCGTTTCTGGCATGCACAGGCTACCATATCGAGCCAACTGTCTGGAATGGGACTCAATGGCAACAGTATGGGTTGCAGTCCTGATTCCCCAAGTCTCCATCCCATTTCAGAGGGCGCAGGGAGCTCAGGTGTGGGGCAGCGGGAATTTCTCCATATAATCGCTTGATAGTGTACTCTCATCAAATGGAAACGGAGCGCATCACTTGTTGGGGCCATGGCTTCTGGTTTCCCCGTCTTGGAGAACAATAAATGCCGTGCTGCATCAGCAGAGTCTGTTGTGTGCACATTGTATATTCTGCAGACAAAGGTTTCTGAAGATTTGATGGTTTCCTCCGTGAGTTCACCAATGCCCAAGTTCTTCAGCAATTCGTGGTGCTCTTCGAAGACCTTCCATGATGATCGTTTGGTGTGATTCGCGTTGTAGGAGATGGTGTCACACCCAGTCAATGCGTGATATGCTAGCAAGGATGCTGCTGAGCCTCTTGGTAGTTTGTTGAAAACTGCATCAATGGGTATATACCGCCGTTTCTTAAATGTGCCCAACATCATCCAGAGATGCTCGCATTGCATACGTCGAAAGTGGGATACCAGAAGCAGGAGAACATCAGTGTCCCTGGAAGACACAACTGTATTAAACTGGCTGTGGACGGCATGCAGCACCAATCTTGTGTCCACTTCTTCATGTGTGGATTTCAGAGGTGTCAAATCAAGTTGTACCTTTTGATGACTTGACCTTCAGTTCCTCTCTAAATCCCCCAGCAACTACTTCTTTATCCTTCGACGCCTGCCAACACAGTTCCTCAGACAAGAAATGTGCTCGATCTGCTTTATTATCAGCGAGTGACAGAAAATTTGACCAGTTCTTTGGAAGAGGTACATCACGACCTTCCACAAGCCATCTGATTGGCCGTGCTGCTTTACTGCACCGCATTCTGGTTGTACCCTTGATTGTTTCTTCCCTGTATCTGTCGAACACAATATCAATTCTTTGATATTTGGAACCTGCTTTCAGCACAGTTTTCACGTACGTGTCGGCCAGATCTCCAAAGGTTACAGCATCATCAGGCTTTCCAAGAGCTACCAATGGTTGTCCATCAATGATGAGGCAAGTTGACGTGTCATGAATTTGAATTGTCTCAGGACAGTCTGTCTTCTGTTAGCACGTTAGCAAGTAACGACTTGTTTCCAGTGCGTAGTGTACCATTCATTTTGGCAAGGGATGCAGGGACCGGAAGAAGCTCATGTTTGAGTACAGATGGTAAATGAACTGGCCGACCCGCCTCATAGGCAGTGATTAGACGTCGGAGGACATTTCTGTCTGTCTTCAGAACAATTTTCTTGTCTTTGTCCTTTGTGTGTTTAACCACTTCGTATAAAGTGGCAAATGTTGGGGCGTTATTCCTGCGCAGATGGTCATGGATTGAAACATGTGGCTTATCACATTGCTCAGCCACGATCAACCTGTCCTGAACAAATTTCTTGACTTCTTCTTGTCCAAACTCCTTGGCACGTAGTAGTGATTCTTGAATTGACTCTGTTGCTAGGTCTTTCGTAACAAGGTTTTGCAACACACCTGGATGTGATACAGATGAGAATACACTGAACCCCTGGAAAGTGGAAAGTAATGAATTCTCGTCATCATTGTCTCTCGTTTGTCGTGATTTGGTTGCTTCATTGTGAAGGTCTGTACTCCCATGGTGGAGACTGTACATTCCATGGGTTTGTTCTGCTATGTGAGATCTCAGGTTAAAGGAGAGTGTCTACCTACACAGAGCTGATGTCGTCTTGGTGACACCAATGATACCACCTCCTTTCTTGCCTGTGCCATTTATCCATTCCATGGCCTGGTCAGGATCTACTTGGCTGAACTTGTGAGCAGATCTCTTGACTACAAACTTGCCTCTTTGGAACTCTGTTAAAACAGGTTCTGGAAGCTGATACATCTCCACTAGATACACTGGACCCCATCATGCATAGTTCAGGTGGTCATACCGCTTGAAGTAGGGCAACATCAGAGTGAAAGAGTAAAGATGGAGATCCCAGATGCCATCACGCTGATCTCGAGTGTATTGCAGAAGTATAGCGACCATGTCCATATATTGCCACCAGAAGCTGAAGTTCACATCATCAGATCTACTCTCAACAAAATCATCCAGGAGTTTCCTGAACTTTTCCTGATCCAGAAATGTTATCAGTTCTGGAATCTTCTGCGGGTCGTCATCAGAAGCCATCCTGGAAATGCAAGCATGGCAGTCCTCGTCCGCCTCTGCAACAATGGAGAGAAGGCTTGGCATCAGGAGACGCCACAGAGCTTGCAAAGTCAGTTTGTGTGCCCTCATAGCTTTGTTGTATGCCTTTCCTGCCAGAACAAGTTCTACAGTGCCTTGCCTGAGCAGTCCACTCTCCACCCACACTTCAGCTTGTCCAGAACCATTCATATGATCTCCTATGGCCTTGAGGAAGTTCATCGATACGTGAAGGCCACCTAGGCGAGGTATTAACTTGCCTTGGTATTCTGGAACAGACCACTTTAGCTCCATAAGTCTGCAGTACAGCGCTTGGTCGACTGTGAGGACTGTATGTTCCTGTCAAAAATGTGAAGATATTGCCATGCATCTCTTCACGGCGGTATTCAAAGTATCCAACTCATGAGCGGAGCAAGGATTATAGGCAAATATCTTGCTGCTGTCTGTTCTGGTTCCTCTGATGGCAATGACTGATTGAGTAGTGTCCAAGAAAGTTTTATCTCTGAATTTTGATGGCGCAAGAAGAAAGCTCAGTCTGTAGCTTTTGCTTGTCTTACATACTCATTGTCCTCCTCTGATTTGCTGAAGCAGGCTTCGTCGACGGGTGCTGTGAATACTGGCTTGCATCTTCCACGGGTTATACTGACAGGATGCAGCTCCTCCAGGCCATTTGGCACAATCAAAGTATGTCTTGTGGATAGCTCGAGATTTTTAAGAGAAGCATCAGTTGTTTGGCCTCGTTGCCATGCTGCCATTTGAGTTGCATGGAAGGTATTCTTTCCATCAAGTGTTTCATCAAGGATGTCAATGTTAAAACAGGTGTAGTGGATGAATTTATTGGCCTCAATGTTTGGTGGAATGATGGCACCAGTTGCTTTGTCCAATGATTTGAGAGTGCTCTCAGCCAAGGAAGTGTCTACTTGCAACACCTGTTTGTAACTCAGGCAATGCCCTGCCTTCTTGAACAATCGTACTAGGTCTTTTTACCGCCTATCTTGATAAAGAGTACTTGCAAGACCAACATGTTTTGGAGTCCATTTTTTGCTACCACTGATGCAGTCGACAAGACCTTGTGCCACACTCAGAATTCTGCTCCGGACTTGTTCTTCATTGTTCCCAGGGCTATCATCTTCAAGGGATGCCTGGCCACCGACGATCAGTCTCAGTAGCATATATAAACTCTGGGGAATGCATGCTATAGCATCTTCTTCACTGACAGAGAACCCTTTGTGTCCTGGAGTTTCCATCATGTCTCCACGGACTTTCATCGCTACATGAACAAGTGAAAGGAAAATGTCATCCTGGGGCTCATACTTAGGAAAAGCTAACTTTTGCTCACTCTCCTCTGTGTCTGCTTTCATCTGCAAAACTGCTGTTGGCTGGTACTTAGTGGGAATCAATATGGTTTTTTCATTCTGATATACAACTGCCAAGAGGTTGAAAGAAATTGAAAATGTCCCCAGGCTGTGACTGCAACTTTTCCTTGAATGTTCCTCTTCTGCTTTGATAGGACGGCTGAATCATGGTTGAAGATTCCTCACCTAGCTCCTTATACCTTTCCCATACATCATCCAGAAGAATCACATGTCCTTTGCCAGCTGATTGATGGAGCTCTTGGCAAAGCCATATCATAGCAAGGTCTGTATTTGCTGACTCCTGCTTTGTTTTGGAGGTCGACCTGTTCAATGCGCTAAGACAAGGCAGATGATATTTGGCTTCAGCTGCAATTAGGTCAATCACTCCTGCCAGTCGAAGGCCAACTTTGTCGTCAAGATGTGAGGCTTGAATGATTTGATCACTCATTTGCTTAGTCATGACGGAGATCAGTCGTGCCTTCTTATTTGCAGTTTGACAGAAAATGCAAAGGCTCCAGTTGACTGGCTGCACCCCTTTTCGCAATGAACGCCTGTTACCACCTGGAACACCTGAACTGCAACCTGCTCCCTCTGTTGAATACACTGTCTGAGTCCTCTGAAGACGTTCTATTTTACTCTTGTCTGTGAAGTGGGCATAGCACATTCTGTGCCACACAAGAGATGCGGCTGTGGCAGAATCTAATGCATTATCAAGACGATCAATTAAGTCTATATTTTTGGAGTCCCTCAGCTTCTTTCTGCTACAGGCTGCATTCGTGAGTGTTGTGAGTCCATGATCAGTTGCTTTACTCAGGTTTTTTCTGGCTTTATGCGTTTGGCAGCAAATTCATAGGCTGTAGTCTACAGGTGACGGCCTCTTCAAGCTAAACACAGGATCCATTGTCACCTGCAAACAAGAATGAATCATTAGTATATTCCTACACAAGCCCTTAACAACTTAACAGTTAACTTAACAACTTAACAATTGTTCACAAGTAAAATAGATTAGCGTTGCGCTGGTATAGTAGTGCCTGTCCCAAGAAAGTGCCCCAAATTGTCAATTTGGCAGCCATTTTGTTTATGCTAATTAAATGGTAAAAAAAACTTAAAATTCAGCTTGCCAACAGGGCTAGTCGAATTCAGCATACCTTAATTATGTTAAAAAGTCATGTTCCCAACTTTTAATTTAAAAAAATGCTTCTGGAGCCTTATATAGGACCCTTTTCGAGAAATAATTCTCATCTATTCCTCAAATCTAATTTATGTGGAATAGTTGTCATTTATGCTCTATTTTCCAAAGTTAGTTTGAATTTTTTACAATTTTTGTGACTTTTGTGACTTGTTTTTACAGAGAAACAAATGAAACTGGTTTCTTGTTCCAACTGTTCCCAGTTGTTCGACCTGGAAGTTTTCAATTCACACAAGACTCGGACCATTTGTCAAGGAACCGACACATTTAGCATCGTGTCTTACAACCGCAATTGTAAACGTTGTACAGAGACCCTCAAGAATACCCAAGGAAGTGAAAGACCACACAGGTGTTCTTTGTGCAACAAATCATTTCCCACATTATCATCTTTAAATCTTCATAAGAAAACACACACAGGTGAGAAGCGCTACAAGTGTTCTTTGTGTCCTAAATCTTTTGCTCAATTGAAAAATTTTAACGAACATCTTAGAGTGCATGCAGGTGAGATGTCTTACAAGTGCTCTGTGTGCAACAAATCGTTCAGCTTTATCTCAGAGTTGCAAATACATGAACGAATCCATTCGGGTGAGAAGCCATTCAAGTGTTGTTCTCTTTGCGGTAAAGTGTTTGCTCGCTCATCAGGTTTATACGAACATCAACGAACACACACCGGTGAGAAGCCGTACAAGTGTTCCCTTTGTTGCAAAGCATTTTCTCGCTCATCAACTTTATACGTCCATCAAAGAATACACACCGGAGAGAAGCCGTACAAGTGTTCCCTTTGCTGTAAAGTGTTTGCTCGTTCATCAACTTTATACGTCCATCAAAAAACACACACCGGAGAGAAGCCGCACACGTGCTCTGTGTGCAACAAGGGTTTCCCTGTTTTCTCAGCATTGCAAAAACATGAAAGAATCCATTCGGGTGAGAAGCCATTCAAATGCCCTTTTTGTGGCAAAACGTTTGCTCGCTCATCAACTCTACACATTCATAAAAGAACACACACAGGAGAGAAGCCGTACAAGTGCTCCGTGTGTCATAAGGCCTTTGGTCAATTGACACATTTCCGCAATCATAAAAGAATACACACTGGAGAGAAGCCTTACAAGTGTTCTGTGTGTTTTAAAGCCTTTTGTCGATCACTTTCCTTAAGGATTCATCAAGGCACTCATACAGGAGAACATCCATACAAGTGTTCTTTGTGCAACAAATCATTCATAGTGTTATCATCTTTAAAACTACATCAAAAAGTACACAGTGGAGAAAAGCCGTACAAGTGTTCTGTTTGCAGCAAGCATTTTCAAACTTCCTCGTCAATGAAAAGACACGAAAGAATTCACACAGGTGAGAAGCCCTACAAGTGTCCTGTGTGTTTTAAAGCCTTCAATCGATCACTTTCCTTAAAGATTCATCAAAGAATACATACAGGAGAACATCCATACAAGTGTTCTTTGTGCGACAAATCATTTACTGCGTTATCATCTTTAAAACTACATCAAAAAACACACAGTGGAGAAAAGCCGCACAAGTGTTCTGTTTGCAGCAAGGATTTTATAACTTCCTATTCAGTGAAAAGACACGAAAGTATTCACACTCGGGAGAAGCCCTACAAGTGTTCTGTGTGTCTTCAGGCCTTTCTTCTTTCGCAAACTTTGAAGAATCATCAAAGAATACATACACGAGAGAAGCTCTGCAAGTGTATTGTTTGCAACAAGGTTTTTGGTCATTCCGCACAATTATATCAACATAAGAAAACACACAGTGAAAGAAGATCACACAAGTGCTCTGTTTGCAGTAAGGATTTTCCAACTTCCTATTCATTGAAAAGACACGAAATAATTCACACTGGACAGAAACCGTACAAGTGTTCTGTGTGCTGCAACGCGTTCACTTATTCGTCGAATTTAGATAAACATCAAAAATTACACTCTGCAGAAAAGCCCTACAAGTGTTCTGTGTGTCTTAAGGACTTTAGACTTTCTCAAACGTTGAAGAAACATCAAAGAATACATACGCAAGAGAAGCTCTACAAGTGTTTTGTTTGCAATAAGGTTTTTGGTCATTCCGCACAATTATATCAACATAAGAAAACACACAGTGAAAGAAGACCACACAGGTGTTCTGTTTGCAGTAAGGATTTTCCAACTTCCTATTCAATGAAAAGACACGAAAGAATTCACACTGGAGAGAAACCGTACAAGTGTTGTGTGTGCAGCAACGCGTTTACTTGTTCATCAAGTTTATACAAACATCAAACAGTCCACACTGGGGAGAAGCCCTACAAGTGTTCTGTGTGTCTTCAGGCCTTTCGTCTTTTGCAAACTTTGAAGAATCATCAAAGAATACACACAGGAGAAAGGCCATTCAAATGTTTTGTTTGCAGCAAGTTTTTTCGTCATTCTTCAGATTTATATAAACATAAAATAATACACAATGGAAGAAGACCACACAAGTGCTCTGTTTGCAGTAAGGATTTTCCAACTTCCTCATCAATGAAAAGGCATGAAAGAACTCACACATGGGAGAAGCGCGACGAGCGTCTTACAAACCAGTGAGGAGAAAGCAAACAGGCACACGCACAACCCTGGCGTATGCCTTCTTGGCACGACTCCTCTGAGTGCCATTGGTGACCCCTGTCAAGCAGCTGAGGCTCTAAGGCCTCCTTGGGAAAACAAAATGTCTGGCTGTCAAAAATATGCCAAACAATTACAATCGGTCACAGAAAATGACGAAAGGGACACAGACCCCTCATCGGCTGAGGCTTAAGTCTGTGCGGCCACACCGAGCAGCCGGAATGTGTTCTGAAAAAGACAATGACTGAAACTTCTCCAGTGAGGAAGAGGACCCCTGCCTCACGATAGGACAGAGCAGGTTCCAGACGAATCGGAGAAGATTAAATGAACAGAGCATGGAGAAGGAAATCATCTGTTAATGTGTATTCTGCGCATGAAACATTGTTGATTATCGTTGAAGGAGAAAGATTCATGCACCAGTTGACAATTTGGTCCATGAATAATGATCATTTACTGAAAAAGGAGGAGATTTTGAGTTCTGGGAGAAGTTCCTCCCACCTTCTGAAACCTGCAAATGGAGATAACAATCAACAAGAGAAGCCTCACTAGTAAGAGTTCACATTGTTCGAACAAAACCATTGCCATTACTAGAGAGTTCGTAGAACACGATACCCCCACACCCGTAGTGTTCAAGTATACGAGGTGTGTTCAAAAAGTATCCAACCTTAATTTTTCGTGCGTAAACAAATGAAGCTTGGGAGGCGTGGTTTGGTGCACGTATGTAGGCGATCCTAATCCGTATGCGTGAATATTTTCCCGCCTGCAGAAGCTGTCAGTCGCCGACAGACCGCCGATGAGTGAGGAAGTGTAAGTGAGTGCCGTCGGATTTTCGTTTTTGACAAAATGACGGAAAAACTTGAACAACGCTACTGCATCAAATTTTGTGTAAAGCTTGGCGATTCCCAAGTGGAAACGATCTGCAAGATTCAACAGACCTTCGGGAACGAAGCAATGGGCACCACGCGGATAAAAGTGTGGTACAACCGCTTCAAAGATGGTCGCACATCAGTGGAAAGTGAAGCACGTTCTGGTGGGCCCTCAACATCCCGAAATGAGATCGTCATTGACCAAGTGAGGACCCTGCTGATGCAGGATACTACCAAGAAGTACTGCATCGCCTTCGTGACCCTGTGCGACGCAAACGGGCAGACCTGTGGGCAGCGGTCAATTGGCAGCTCCATCACGATAACGCACCTGCCCATTCTTCACATTTGATACAGAGTTTCCTGGCCAAACACAACACACCTGTGCTTCGTCGGGCTCCCTACTCTCCCGACATGGCTCCGTCTTCTTCTAGCTTTTCTTCTGGCTTCTGGCTTTTTCTTCTGACATGGTTTTTCCCCAAGCTGAAAATGCCCCTGAAATGGACCAGATTTCAGTCCAGAGAAGACATCATGCGGAATGGGACAGACCAGCTGCGCGCCATCCCAAAAGAGGCGTTCCAGCGCTGCTTCCGACAGTGGCAGAACCGTTGGGAGAAGTGTGTGGCAGCCCAAAGGGACTACTTTGAAGGACATTAGTGTAAGTTTGTTGTATCTGGATACGAGTATTTTTTTATGAACAAAGGTTGGATACCTTTTGAACACACCTCGTACACTTCACTCAGACTAAAATATGCAATTTGGTGTCTGTGTGTAGTTTTGACCGTGATACATTTGATCGATACTTATCCAATTTCAACCAAACTTGACAGGAGGACAAAGGGTCACACAATGGAGGTTGTAGCGACTTAATTTTCCTCCCCTCCCCAAGAGGGTTTTCTGCTTTGAGCAAAATCCGTGTTATGACAGCTAATCATGACATTTTTTCCAAGGCCACTTCAAATAATAAAATCAATATAAATACAGAGATCATAGAACACATTACCTCTTGCAGGTATGCTGTCTTGAGAAAGGACATGGGCGGGGTCAACAAGCAGATAATTTGATTGGTCGTGATGACAGAAGATGCCGTAATATTGTCACCAAGTACTGTACCGCGAAATGGAAGGGTTTTGAAAGTGCCAAAAAAGCGATTTGTGTTCTACAGTGTCCAAGTATGTATATTATTACTGGAAATTGAAATAAAAAAAAGATTTTGAAGGTTCTTCAAAACTTCTTTTTTTTTGGAAGTCATCTTTTACACCACCTTGTTGTTTTTTTTTACCCTCATAAGGTAACGTGGGATTTTCAGGAGCCCAAACCTAACATATATTTAGTTAAAAAAACACAAACAAACATTTATTCTTGAAATTTTTAGTAAAAAATTATTAAGAGTAGATTAATCTAGTTTTGGTCTTAAAACATTACAAAGGGTTTCAATTTGATATGTACTTAATGTTATTGCAATAAAATGAGAAGAACATTTTCTTTCTGAAAAAAATTCCTTTGGGGTGGGGGGAGTCCGAAACACCCTAAGTTGCCCAGATTTTACTGCGGGTTAAAGGTTACTTTTAATGGTTAACACCTTACATTAGTTATCTGTGCCTGTTATTGGTGTCCTTTATAATGTATTTCAAAACAGTACGTTTCCTGTTTGGAATGATTTTCAATTTTGTTTGACTGCCAGACAGGCAAAAGTAAAAAAAAAAATAAACCAATGTCACCCGCAGGGTGACCCGTATCTTGCCAAAAGGTGACCACGTGTGACTTCTTTAAGGTCACACTGAGGTGAACAGAGCTGCTATCCACCAGGAGCGACTCCTTGAGGAATATCTGCCTACGAGAGATTCCGATGAGAATCGTTCTACAGAGTAACCATGAAAAATATGCGTTTGCCTCATAACGTCACCAAATGACGTCATAATGTCTCAAACTTGACATATCTAGAAAGCACTCATCGAGATGTTCAATTTGAGGTACTACACGATATGGTTCCTAAAACTTGAAAATTTGACCTTGGGGTCAAATATGTTTGACCTGAGGCGCTAACCATGAAGGTCAAGGCCAATCGCCACCAAAAATTAATCAGCTGAGCGCCAGACCATGAACTATATTCGCATGAAGTTTGAAGACGATCCGATCAAAATTACTCAAAAAATAAGGGTTTCGTCGACTCCCCTGATTTGCGACAAAGTGACCTTGACCTTTGACCTTGACCTTCAAAATTTTATGCGCTGAAAGGGACCTCTATAGGCCTCTGATATGCGAAGTTACAAAAATTTCCAATGATAACTGTGCTCTGCAGAATTTTTTATACGTGATTACAGACAAAAAAAACATACAAGCTGACTAACATATCTTGCAAAATCTTCGTTTTGGCAAGATAAAAATTGGGGTCGAAGGGGGTATATGGGGTCAGGTCAGATATAGGAGCATGCACCGGAGCAGCGCGTCATTGCGTCCAATTTCCGCCAGTACTCCAGGGGTGTATGGCCATCCCCCAGGCAGATGCCTGGCCCATCCCCATCTCCATGCCGATCAACCTGCTGAAACCATGAGACATGTGGTCGGCCCATTGGCCTCCTCCACTCATGAGGCTCCCTTGCTGAGAGAATCTGTTGAGCAGGATCAGCGTCAGGAAAACAAACCACATGTCCATACAGCCACAGCTGATGCTCACGGACTATGCAGGTAACAAATTTCATTTGAGTCTCTCTCAGCAACCTTGGCACAACTCCTCTGTTAACGCGTCTCATTTGATATCTTATTTGATATCTAATAAAATCTCATTCGAGTCTCAGAAACCTTGGCACGACTCCCCAACTCCTCTGACACAAAATCTGACTAGCAATAGCCAAGGACTAGCATTAGCCAGGTCTCTTCTCCAAAGAGACCTGGTACCAAAGGAATTTAGTTTCCGACTCAGATCCCTGGTCAGAGTCCAAGTTTCACATCCATAGAGCAAGACTGGAAGCACCAAGGACCTGAAGACTCAGACTTTCGTCCTCCTGCACAGGTGCCGACAGTGCAACACCCCATGAACTCGTGAATCCATGACTCCCCAGGCCCGACCAAGACGTCTATTGACCTCTGGCTCACAGCCACCAGAGACATGAATATCACTGCCAAGGAAAATGAATCTCTCCATGACCTCAACATCCTCACCACAAACAGGTACAGATAGGATAGCAGCATCCAAGATGTCATTGAAAGCCTGGATCTTAGTTTTGATCCAGGAAACCCATAATCCCAGCGGCTCCAACTCATTCAGCACCTCGGGGGCCCCCAAAAGGACATCAAGAGTCTCCGCAAAGATGACTGCATCATCTATGTAATCAAGGTCAGAGATCTTGACATTCCCAAACGATCTCTCTGACATCATTCCCAGAATCCAGTCCATAGAAGCCCTGAAAAGTGTGGGGTCCAGTACACACCCCCGACGAACTCCAGTAACAACTGGAAAAAGTCGGAGATGGTATCCCTATTCCAATCGGAGATACGTATTTGCTTTCTTGTATTTTTACCTTCGCATTCTGCGAAAGGTTATGTTTTGGTCGGCGTGTATTTATTTATTTATTTGTTTATTTATTTATTTGTAATCTTGTGATTCGTATAACTCAAAAAAGTATTAAACCGAATTGCATGAAATTTGGTGGGATGATTGGTTATTAGCCAGGAAGCATTCGATTAGATTTTGGGATCGTTCGGGTCAAAGGTCAAGGTCAAGGTCACGAAAAGGTCAAAATCGTCTTTTTACGATAACACGGTCAATTTTTATTCAATTTGCATGCAACTAACGCCAAAATGTTCAGAATTCAACGCCTCATCTTGTGATATGCAATATGACACAATGACGCCCATACTCTTGTTACCGGTTAGGGGTCAAAGGTCTGGGGGGTCACGACCTTGAAAAATATGCGTTTTTTGACATAACACGGTCACCGAGGTTTCTTGTCCGCTTTACATGAACCCAGCACCAAAATGTTCAGAATTTAATGCCCAATCTTGTGACACAATGACGTCATAACACATGTCACCGGTTGGGGTAAAATGTCGGGGGGGGGGGTCACGCCCTTGAAAAATATGCGGTTTTCGGCATAACTCAGTCAATTCTTATTCGATTTGCATGAAACCAGCATCAAACGAGATTACCTTCTCTTGTTTAAACGTTCTATTCACCGAGCTTGCGAGTGAAGACTCGCCAAAACGACGTGAGTTGATTGTTCTTTCGTCCGTAGCCCCCGAAAGTCGGGGGGGGGTCATGACATTATAGATATGTGGTTTGTGTCATAAGACCATTCATATGAAACCAGTTCCCCACACTCATACCAAGAACAAAAAAAGTAGTGGCGGCCAAGGTATGCGCTCTATGAGTGCCCGTTCTAGTTATTTTTGTATTTGCCCCCCAAAATATTTATGTTTTCTTCCCCGAAATTACACACACAAATTCGATGAAACTTGACCACAACCTTCATCACCCATGATATAACAAAGTTTGTCACACCATCTAAAAAATCGGGGTCCAAGATGGTCTATGGGGGAGGTGGGAGGGTTGCCCCAAAATAGGTATTTGCTGTCTTCTCCAAAACTACACACGCAATTCCGATGAAACTTGACCACAACCTTCATCAACCATGACATTCCAAAGATTGTTCACGACATTAAGAAAAAAACTTAAGGGCGATAACCGGGGTTCTCACCTGGTCGCGGCTGTATACGATAACCAGGGAACCACTGGTAGCCATGGATGACCCACAAAATATGTAACATATGAGGAATGGAGCCAAAAGGTTTTTGTTTTGCTTTTAGACATAATTTTTTGAATGTTGAATATAATACAGAGCCAAGGTTTGTGGAGAGCAAGAACACTGAATGGATCAGGACGCAACAGAACAAAAGGAACGGTAGAGAGGGGGGGATATCAACAGTAGTTTTGAAGGAGAAAGAGGGAGACAGGGACAAATAGTGGGTGTGGGGTGGAATGAGGGGTAGGGGATGATGCATGAGCTGAACAAGATGTATACAAAAGCGAACTTCTGTCTTTCTGGAAAATCCTCTATCTATTTGCTGATGACTACACCCTTTGGCATGACATCACTCATCATTCAGACAGGCAGGCTGCAGCCTCTTCCTTCTCTTCAGACCTTGAAAAAACAAAATCAAGCTGGTCAAACACTTTGAATATGTCTTTCAATCCTGACAAATTTCACACTCTCACTCAAAAGGACCGTCTGGCAAACCCTCCTATCTACTTTCGAAACAATCATCTTGAGGCAGTTCAATCATTCATACTCGTGGATCTCACCATTGGCCATGATCTTTCTTGGGCAAACCACATTTCAAAGTTGGCCTTCAAAGCCACCAGCTGTGCATCCCCATCGTACAAAGTCACACCTGAACTCCGTGCTTGGCACACCTGAACTCCTATCCACCTACAAGGTGTTCATCCGCAGCTTCATGGAGAACTGCTCTTCCCTCTGTGCTGGCACCCCAGCAGCCTCACATCTTGCTCAGCATGATGCCGTGGAAACCGAGGCTTTCAAGATCATTGGAATCTCCCATGCTGAAACTGAGTCTATGGGCCTATCACTTCACCTTCACAGACAGTTCAGTGGTCTGTCTTATACAGCCTCCTTTCTAGTCTTGCACCCTCTGCTCTTTCCATGCTTTGTCCCCCCCCCCACACACACACACACACACACCTCGGTTTCTGGAGGGTTCACACGGTCCACCATCAACCTAAATCCAAGAAAGGAAAACAAAATACAGAGGGAGAAGGGTAAAGACAAGAGAAAGGGAATAACAGAACTGCAACACCAAATTACAGGTGCATCCACACAGATGCCATAAGACGACCACAGGGTGGTGGAGGGTGGGGGAGAGAAAAGTGAGAAAGAGAAAAAGAATCAGTCGAAAATTATTAAATTTTCTTTCAGGATTTCCTTAGACTAGCTCATACTGAACCAAGATAAGTATCGGTCAGAAACATTTCCGACTCAGTCAGTATCGGCCGGTAATTAGTCGGACGACATTTATCTTCATTATACTCACAAAAAAGTTTTGAGGCTTGCACATTTCAATGTATTCATAATCTGGTTGAAGAAGATGAGTACATTGATCTTTATACTCCATAAACAAATATTTTGTAGGTGGAAGACAATGTTAAGTTTGATTTGAAAACAACCTGGCTGTCTGAAATTAGTGCAGTGAGACAAACCAAACAAAGAAATATGTTTCATATGACAATAATAGCAGTGTAAAAACTAGAGGGAGAGCACTCGGGAGAGTGCAAAACCTCCGCCGCCAATACTGCTGGGGCACTCAAGTGAACCTTATATCTTATTCATTAAATAAGATGTCAACAGTGCTGACAGAGTTATAGTTCTTTTCTCCAACATTTTTTTTTTGGGGGGGGGGGGGTTGGAAATCATTTAAAACATGTACAAATGCAAAAAAAAAGAAGTCGAAATTTTGTTGAAAAAAAAGTTGCAAATTTTTTTTTCTCTAACAATTTTTTGTGTGTGGGGAGGGGGGGTTGGAAATCACTTAAAACATGTAGAAATGCAAAAAAAGGAAATCGAAATTTTGTTGAAAAAAAAGTTGCAAAAATTTTTTTTCTCTTAATTTTTATTGGTGGGGGGGGGGGTTGGAAATCACTTAAAACATGTAGAAATGCAAAATAAAAAATAAATAAATTTCTCTAACAATTTTTTTTGGGGGGGGGACCAAGTCTAAAATCTAATGGCATGATCCTTGGACCATACCTAATCCCCCCACCAAGTTTCGTCGAAATCCGTCGAGTTTTTCCGTAATACTGTTCACAAACAAACAAACAAACAAACAGAAAGGGGTGACAACAGTAACCTCCGATCCTCGATGGCGGAGGTGAATGATCACAAACAAGGTTACATTGGTAGTAATAGCTTTAATAAAATTTATGACCCCATACAAGGGTGTACATGTCTTTTCATCAACCATACATGACAAACCAGTTCTCACTGCAAGTTACTGCACCACTCTTAGACCAGAGATACTTGATCAAGAGATTTTTGGTGGAAATGGGACCACAAATCTCTCTAGGAAGTCTCAAGCACATCTTCATTGAATTTAAGTCTGTAGATTATTCAGGCCTGTCCATGTGAGTAATGTTGCCCTGAAATGCAACCTTGATGTGCAGATGTATTAACATCCCTAAATATGTAGTAGGGACCTTGCTGTTGAACAAGAGGATTGACTTTAACCAGACTTGGTGGTGTCATGATTAGAGTGTCTGCTTTGAGGCTGGGTGGTTGGCAGTTAGAACCCCAGCCGAGTCATACCAAAGAGTCTCAAAATGGTACGTGCTGCTTCTTTGCTTGACGCTCAGCATTTAAATGGACAGAGCACAGAAAAACAACCATAATTTGGCAATACAAAACGAGCACAGGCTTTGATGGACCTAATGGCCTCCTCTTGCATTGAAATTCCTGGTTGTTGAATACAGCCAAGATAATCTTTCTACACCTGACACCAGTATTCAACCTACCCCCCCCCCCAAAAAAAAAAATGAGAACAGCTATTCAGTAAACCTGAATAGCTACATATCAGCAGACTGCCCCCACCAAACCAATAATGCTGCCTAAGAGCAAAATTAGCAAACAATTCCCCAACCGCTTTTCAGACTCCAGCATGTCCATGTTTAATGTCGATGCAGATGTTGATGTATCTGTAAAAATACCATGACACCAAAGTTTCACCTTTCAGTTAACGATCCTCGTAAGAGGTTGCAACTCTTGTGTGACACAAATGAGGTCTCTTTGTGAACGATCTCATCTGTGAATACCTTGTTAGTGCTCCACAAATGATACTGCAATGGACATTGTACTGGGAAGCAATCCAGTCTGAGTCATGTCCTCTTCAACCATCCCGGTGACACGAGCAAACTAATTTGGTGTTCAGTGATGTCGAGCCATTCCCAAACTGACTTGGACCAAAAAAATAAACTGAGAGGCTAAGGAAGTGGCTCCCAGTGCCTTATGGTATCAGATACTCCATCCATCCATCCATTGGGACCATACTCTGTGCAGAGCATTGGTGCTGCCTAAGCAGTCTCCTTGGCTATTGAGCACAATCCTGGACAGGTCGCCACTCTGACACAGGATACCAGCAAGCTGGCATTCATTTTGCTGACCTCAGAAGGATGACAGCAGAGTCAACCTCACCTTGTATTAATTCAACAGCTGAGTGGGATTTGAACTCAGGATCCTAGGATACCAAGCCCACCACCATAGCCATCAAGCCAACACCAGGCATATATCAGATACTCATGAGACTGCAAATGCTACTTCTTCCTCAATCAGTCATATAGCCCTGTTGCAATCTGTTCTCTCTCTCTCTATCGAGTGCAGCCTGTAGCTGCTGGTTGCATCATTGGTTGGGACGTGGCTATGCCTCTGATGCAGTGTCCCCCTTTCCAGTGCACTGGTACTCATTTTGCCGACCTCGGAAGGATGACAGGCTGAGTCAACCCCCAGGTGTATTAATTCAGTGGCCCAACGGGGCTTGAACTCAGGATCCTAGGATCCCAAGCCGCCACCTTAACCACTCGGCCAACACCAGGCTTGCAATCTGTTGATTGCTCATCATTGAAAGACTTCACAGACAGACTTCCTCTCAAGTGTGAGTTGAATACATCCACTGTGGCATTGACACCAACTTGTCTTCTGTTTGTAGCCCTTTGTGTCTCATTCTTTCCTCGACTTCCTTTTAAATGATTTTTGTCTTCATCTGTGAATACTTGGGAGTCTTTATTTCCATGGCAGTTTGCTTTCTGCTAGGTGGGTCCAGACCTTTATTTCTGGGGTGTTGTTTGCCTGTTAATTTGACTTGAATCTGCAGTGCTACAGCTAAACCTGGTGTTGATATATTTGAAGGGGGATTCCGTTGTTATCATTCTTCTGAGTGCTCAGTTTGTTCTGACAAGTCGCTTGATCAGTTTGTTGTGTTGTATTCGACAGAGTCGTGGACTTTCCCTGAATGGTCTCGATCTCATCTCTATTTTGTTGGCAAACTCTTCATCCAGACTACAATGTTTTCTTCTTGCTAGGACGTTGACATCATCATCAAGTTTGCTCTGCTCCTGCCCTCCCACGTGTTTCTCCCCACTATTACTCACAGCTTTTTTGACTGCCATATCTGTCTGTGCTTGTACTGCCCGGTCTGGGTTAGCCACTTGAATCTGGATCTGCATCATTTTTCCCTGCCGGTTTACGGTACCACTGTTAGGCCTCTGATGTCGAACCCTGGCCAGAAGTCATGTCCTCTAGTGCGAGACCACTCCTACTTTCTGGTACCAGGTCTGGGTCCTTGTGTGTTACTGCTCTACGAAAAGCCCTGTGTACCAGCCCCTCTTCTGTAGCCACACTCACATTCTGCCCTTCCATTGGCAGTATACACCCACTATGGTCTGCTGAGGGATTCCCCTCATCCAAAGTCTGATTCATGGGACTTTCATGCCAAGTGCAAAGAAAAATCTGTCCATTGTGGCATTGGTGGTAATTCTCCATCTGTTGGTGACAATTCAATTCTTATTGCTTCTTTAACTTGCTATTCCATTATTTTATTTTCTTCATCTGTGAAGGTTTTCTGTTGGTTTATTGTTGCTTTCATAGATTTTCGGGTTTGTCTTCCAACATGGTCTTTATACCTGCAGTGTTTTCGAAATAACTTCTCCCAAGTGTTTGCACTTTCTCGTCGTATGCACTTTTGTCTGGCATATTCTCTAGCCCACAACATTATCCATTTTTATTCTTTCGACCAGTTTTTCTTATTTTGTTCAAGCGGTTGTTTTTTCTCTGGGGTCATTTCTCTATGGTCTTTAGCTGCTTGTCGTCTAGCTTGCGCAGTTATTTCCTTTACTCTGTCTGTTGATAGGTATTTGTGCACTGTGGATGCTACCGAGGAGATCTTTTTAAGTGAGACTTTATCCACTTTTGAAGATATGTTGGACTTTTTCAGTTGATCCTCGAAACATTTTCCTTTTCCATGTGTCCCCCATGCCTCGTGTGCAGAATACGCTTGGCAATATAGGATGGTCTCCTTCTCCTCTATACTCCAGCTCACCTCTTTTACACATTTCTTTTTTATCTGGAGCTTGGTTTGTGTTTTGGGGGCAGACAGCACATCCTTGTGTATTCTCAGGTGACTCCTCAGTGTTGCCCTGTCAGCAAACCGCTTATGACACAAAGAGCAGTTGTAGGGCTTTTCTCCTGTGTGTATTCTCTGATGCCTTTTAAATGTTTTTTTTTTTGTAGCAAAAAGCCAGAAGACACACAGTGCACTTGTAAGGCTTCTCTCCCGTGTGTACTTTTTGATGTTGATATAAATGTGATGAATGACCAAATGCCATGCTGCATAAAGAACATTTGTATGGTTTCTCTCTGGTATGTATTCTTTTATGGAGATGCAAATATGAAAACAAAGCAAAGGCTTTGTTGCACACCAAACACTTGTATGGCTTTTCTCCTGTATGTATATTTTGATATAAATTTAAATATGACAATGAGGAAAATGCATTGTTGCACACCGGACACTTGTAGGGCTTCTCTCCGGTGTGTATTTTTTTATGTCGATATAAATGTGCAGAACGAGTAAAAGCTTTACTGCAGACAGAACACTTATATGGCTTCTCATTTCCAGTGTGTAATTTTTGGTGGAAATACAGATCTGATAAATGACCAAAAACCTTGCAGCACAAAGAGCACTTGAAGGGCTTTTCATCCGTTTGAATAATTTTATGGTTTCTAAATTTTGCTCCGTCAACAAAAGTCTTACGGCACACAGAACAGGTGAAGGGCTTCGCTCCCATGTGTATTTTTTGATGAATGTGCAAATTTGTCAATCGAGCAAAGGCTTTAAGACACACACAACATTTGAAAGGCCTCTCTCCTATGTGTATTTTTTGATGTTGACACAAATATGATGAACGAGTGAAAGCTTTACTGCACACAGAACATTTGAATTGCTTCTCTCTCATATGTACTTTTTGATGGTGATATAGATGTGATGAATGATCAAAAGCCTTACAGCACTGAGAGCACTTATAGAGCTTGTCTCCTGCCTGAATTCTCTGATGCCTTTTCATTGTTTTTGGGCAAACAAAAGCTTTATGGCAGGCAGAACATTTGTAGGGCTTCTCAATGTATTTGATCTTCTTCACCATCTTTCTACAACTCCTGCATTTGTAGATGTTAAGCAAACTGGTAAAATTGTCAATGGCCTGGCAAGAAGTGTGTGTCACGTGCTTGTTGAAATTAACTTCCTTGTAGAACAACTTGGAACATTTGGAGCAAGAAACCATTTTCACTTGTTTCTCTGCAAAGAAAATTTACAAAAATTTTACATCAGTGATCAACTATTACTGTGAAAATTTTAATGTGATAGAACTTATAATTTCATTAAATATCAGGCCTTATGTCTGCTATATTAACCTTATGTTTGTGAAGCTACATATACATGATTCAAAGACATAGCAGAATTTTTTGACCTCCTTAGAGAAGACGTCGAGTCCTGATATGAGTCAATCAATACAATTGAACCTACCTTTTCCACTTTAACTACTTATATAGAATTAGTCTCCTTTTTGTTTTTTTTTTCAAGATTCAGTATTTTCATTTAAATTCGATTCATGTAAAAGATCGATTTAGGTGGAAAAAGGCAAAATAAACAAAAGTACATTATTAAATATCTATAGTTTTTTTTTCAGCATACAACCTTCATAGATTGACCATGGGTTAAAATCAGCAAATGTTTAAAGACAAAATGTGCTGAGTGCATAGAAGTTTGTATTATCTTAATAAAAGTAGTTTTTTTCAGCAGCGCAAACCAAGCCTCGGCATGCACTCAAAATTGAGCTTGAGCGTTACACTGGTATGGTGTAAGCGAAGACAATGCTATAATCATGGGAGTTCTAAACGATTCATGATTTATTGACTAATTTCCCCTTTGGAAGTACATTGTTCACAAAATTCACCAAAAGCTAAAAGTTTTCTGAGACAAATGCACAAAAATATGGTAATTAACCACCAGAATATACAGATTACAGACCTAAAATATACCATCAGAGATGGGGAATCCCCCACCATTGAATGAAAAAGGTCATACATATTCCAGATAATGAGGGAGGTGAATTGGAAACAAGACACCATTTGGTCATCATCTCGAAAAAGTTCCCCAGGGGTGAGGAACGTAGTAACCAAAAATAATTGAAATCAGACAAGCGGTTTTCCATTTATTACAAAAAACATTTTTTTCAAGATGGCCGCCCCAGTCGGCCATCTTGGATCCAGCCACGCCCAAAATCAATAGGGTTCTTCCTTTTCAGGTGGTACATGTGTGACTCAAATTTCAAATCGATATGGCGAACAGTTTATGAGTTATCGCACTCACAGCTATAAATGTTGACGCCCGGACGGACGGACGGACAGCCGGACGACCTGGGTGACAACAATATCCCCCTTCCACCACGCGGTGGAGGATAAAAACAAAACAAAAGTTAAAAACAGTTTTTAAGACACTTATTACAATTTATTAAGGATTGATTAAAAAGTATCAAAATTTATAACAATTCCATCCTTTATGGCATATTGTCCACTTTCACAGTTTGTTTGTTCTCCCTATAAATTAATAAATCTCCATAATTATCAAATTACACAATGTATAATTACCCTTGAGGGCAAAATTGGTCAATAAATCACTTTCACTCATTTTCACTTGGTTTATTCAGTTTGCTTCGCTTCTTATAGCACAAACACCATTCATTCAGGTCAATTCACTTGGTAATTCAGAACCCCCATAATCATACGGCTGTTAAACAAAGATAACATCACTTTCTGTTTTTGATTATATTGGCTTTTATGTTGCTAAGAAACTTCCTTGCCTCAGCCAGACAGTCACATAACAGTTAATAAATTCCGATGATATGGTGGGGAAACAGAGGGGTATTCTTCATTTTATTTTTCGAATATTAATCTCCTCAAGAAATGTCTGTTAATAGAACCAAGTAAAAACCAAACCAAGGAATGAAGAAAAATCACAACACTGGTATTTAAATAGGAAGTATAATGAATGTGAAAAATATCAAATAAATGTTATTGAAGAAAAAACCAAATTCAACATACATAAAACAAAAAGGATTACATTTTGAAACTTGTGACTTACAGCTTTTAAGAAATATAAACAACCTTGAATGGACAGAAAATTTTGATGGATGTCGAGTAAGCCAAAAATATAAATAATTGTCAACGTATATGGGTCAGGAGGAGCTCAAACAAGAATGTTCAGAGAAGTTTATCATTTTATCTCTGCTCAAAAAGATATTTAAAACAAGAACAAAATCCTTGATTTTTAATCTATTAACATTTTTGATGGTGATGAAAGAAGAAGAAAAAAAATTCATCAAAATGCAAAACAGTTAAATTTTAATTTGTAGTCTATATGAATTAAATGTAAAATACCAATAACTAATTTACTCTTCATTATACCTTTCTTGTTTCATTAAAATAATGATTGTTTCTATAATACTTATTCGTAAAATGAACCAAAAATGTTTTCTCCATTGAAATCATATAATTTACAAGGCCAAGGTGCAGTTAAATGTTTTTTTTAAGCAAAATTTGACCTTTAGACCATAAAATGACCTTATAATTCAAGAATCCACCCACATATTCTTCCTCAACCCATGAATGACTGTTCTAGCATGGTTACCTGCCATTAACAAACAACGCCGTTTAAAGTGTAAAATTGTTTGGCTGGTACACTATCAGGGATATACTCTATCATGGGAATTGGACCTGTAGGTGCTTCTATCATTTTTTGCTGAGGTGTACTTTTTAAAAGTGGTTTAAAATTTTTCTCGTTTGCATTCACACGCTTCTTCACTCATTAGTTTCTGTCTGTTTCATCTCTATCTCTTCCTCTTGTTTTACAAGTTTTTCTGATGTTATTTGAACCTTCTTACTCATTCTTGCACATCCATTTCACAAGTATATTTATTTAATGATAAATATCATTTAATATCTCATCTTGCTTCACAATTATATATTTAGATTTTCCAATCATGCATTTCATATACTCCTCAAATTCCTTTTTACTATATAATGTTGAACAGTTATCTTTTCTGCAATTAAATATATGTGGAGAATTTAGCTTAAATAAAAGAAAAGTATTGTCATTTTCATTTTTTTTATTTACATAACCTAATGCTTGGAATGAAGCCTGGTGTTGGCTTAATGGTTAAGGTGGTTGGCTTAAGATATCAGGGTCTTGAGCTTGAGCCTGTTATTCCATTGAAATAAACTCCAGGTGAATTTACTCAATCTGTCATCCTTCTGAAGTCAGCAAAATGAGTACCAGATTACTGGGGTAATTAGCAATTTGAGTATCCTGCGTCGGAGTGGCGACCCGTCCAGGATAGTACTCGTTAGCCAAATGAAACTTCCCAGCAACCCAATGTGCCAAACGGCGTGAAAGGAAGTAATGGTTATTATTAAGGCTTGTAATGGAGCAGTCTCATACATACATGCACGTACGCACCAAGACCTGGTAGGTCTCCGTTCCTTCTCCTGAAACCCGCCTATGTGTGGAGATAGCAGCCAACAACAGCAACTTTCAGGCACACATACGTACATATACAATATATACATATATATGTACATATATATATATATATATATGCATATATATATATATATATATTGTTATGGATTTTAGAATCTGGTCTGATGAATGCATCCACACATCCAGGTCCTCAGAGTTATTTCCTTAAATGAATGTTCAGATTAGCCCCATCCCCATCTCTAATGGGATCTTAAATGTGATGCATTGAGAAAGGTAAAGGATCGATCCCCTCTCTTATGGGAAGCTTTTTTTTTCTTTACGACAGACACGTTCACACACATTTCTTTCATGAGCTCTGAAGCCCGCCCTCATTTTTCCTCAGCAACATTCTTTCGCGAGCTCCGACGCCTTTCTTTTTTGAGAGCGCACGGGTCGTCATGGTAACCGTGCCCCAGTGGGGCGGGGTGAGCTTGGGGCAGACAGCACCCCGCGGAGACGGCCCGGGCATATAAAAATGAGCGAGAGAAAGCGTGAGGTACGTTCTGTGAGGAGAGACGTTCTGAGATGTAAAAAAAAAGTGAAGAAAAAAAAAAAAAAAAAAAAAAAAAAAAAAAAAAAAAAAAGGGAAAAAAAAAAAATGTAAAAAAAAAGTAAAAAAAAAGTGAAAAAAAAAAAAAAAAAAAAGTGAGAGGAGAGAGACGTTCTGAGGAGAAAAAGTCTGAAGAGAGAAAAAGTCTAGAGAGAAAAAGTGAGGAGAGAAAGGAAAGGAAAAAAGCGTTCTAAAGAGAAAAAGTGAGGAGAGGAAAAGCGAAAGGAGAGAGGAAAAAGCAAAGGGCGAGAGAAGCGACCAAGAAGCGGGTGTCTGACCAGCGCCGAAGAGACAATTCGCCCTTCCGAGTGCTTCGGCAAGCGAGCGTGTGGTGCGCGTGTGGGTGTGAGCGACGCCGCCAACAAGTGAGGCACGGGTCGATCACCAACAACACCAGGGTCTAAACCCGCGATGGACAATCTTGGTGCCCTCCAAACTTCGACTGGCGTTCAAGGCTGCCCCGCGAGAGGGTGCACGGCAAAGCTGGGTGCTGGTGACGGACGTGACACGCACGCACGCATTTTCAGGACGTTTTCGCTTCACGGACGACTTTCTGGTGAGCGAGACGATTCTCCCCCTCCCCTCCCCCTGAATGATCTGTTGGGGACCCTTGTCTGCATTTAGCTGTAAGTCAACCCCCGATAAGCATCTGCTCTTTGTCTCTTTCCTGGCATTTTGATTGATTTTGCTTTGAAATTCATTCTTTATTTACCTCAGCAAATAAAAGGTTCTTTTTATTTATTTATTTTATTATTAATAAATTATTTGTCAATTTCCAACCTGTCCGTGTTTGTCCTTTCCTTCTATTGGTCTAGCCTTGTTTGAACCGAGATAGACTGGGAGGTAATGACCACAGATTTGACCAAAAAATTGTCGGCACGCACCAGCGGTTAAAACGCTCGGCCGCCCTAATTAAAATCTAATCAGATAACATTGGTGCTTTGCTGAGGACGCGCTCCCCACTCAGTTAACCAGGTAACCTCTAGTTAAACAATAATTGGACGGCGGACACTGGAACTTGTGGTTGACTGGGTGGTGTTCGTGGTTTTAAAACAACCCACCGTACCACAACGTTAATTGTGAGCGGTGGCCCCAGGTTCAGCTCTTTCAAGGACAACCGGGGATTAATCCCCCTGAGTGACAAGCTGGTGTCTCGGTACCTGTGGCCGCAACAACATATATATATATATATATGTATATATATATATATATATATATATATATATATATATGTATATATATATATATATATATATATATATATATATATATATATATATATATATATATATATATATATATATATATATATATATATATATATATATATATATATATATATATATATACACACACACACACTACACACACGGAGGTGGATACTTTGAGACAGTGGAAGATCATCAATGAGTGTCGGGGAGTGTTTTAAGAAAAAAATTGAAAATAAAAGTTGGGGATTTTTTTTGGTTTTTAATCACTCTATTATGCCAAAGCCTTCATAGCTACATGAAAGGGAATATTAAATGATCCCCAACCCTATTCTGTTGTTGGGGTAGGAAAATGTTTTTGGCCCCCACATTAAACAGAAAAAAAATAATCAAAATTTGATTCTTCAAAATGGCAACAGGATAAGAACAGCAACGGGCAATGCTGGGTACTCCTGCTAGTCCGACATAAGAGCCATGAAAACAATCGCTGAAATGTGCTTGGTATGAGGAACTTGAGCAGCAAGTGATGTCTGTGTATAGCTGCCATAAACGAGCCTGCAATAAACATTGGTACACGATGTTAAAATACATCCATTGTACTTACTGCAGGATTTTTGATTTCAGCATTACATCATAAAAACTAGGAGGGCATTTGGTGGAGCGCATACCTCATCCACACAATGCCTGATCCACAAGAACATATCAGGCCCAATAAATTTTTGAACTATCATGCTGTTGTTACAATTGTGGGGATAGATGGAGGAATTTCAGCGGAAATTTAGGATTGAATAGAGTTGTTTGGTCCGTGGACTTGCAGGAGACATCTCGATGTAATTAAGTAGGGAAACTGTGAGCTTTAGTGTTACGTATCACAACACGGGGGGGGGGGGGGGTGGTGTTAATTAGATAGGGATTAAGGATAAGTTCCCCCAGTATATAATTGCCCCCCTTTTACTTTTCCCTCTATTTTTGTGTTACAAACCAGCAATGATGGAGTTGCGCTTTTATAACAACCATAACAACAAGTGAGCCAGGCGTGCCGAGTGGGCAGAAGCCCCGCCTTCCCAGGTTTCAAGTGAGCAAGTCACGCACCGGAGGTGGAACGGTTGTTTGGTATGACGTCAGGAGAGATAGAGATAGAGAAGCGAAGAGGCGGGTGGCTTTGTTGGACGAGTTCGGAGTGAGGGATGTACGCGGTAGAGAGAAAACATGGGGAGGAGATAGCCTGTAAGAACAGGGCTTTACAGTTGGCTTTCCTTCGACACATGAAGACAACGGCACGATTCTCGTATTCATGCTGAGGCGAATTGGCTTGCGTACTGAGCAAGACGCTGGCAATTGACTCTTGGTTGAGTCATACGAGACGGACCTTGAAGCCTCGTGTATATCACTGAAGCACCATTCTGCAGAGTGCCACGTATCGGCAAGCGCGATAGACAAAGAATTTGCACGGCGGTCTCTGAGCCTTGGTGTTGATTACTGCTCACAAATTGCCCGAAGTACATTTTTCCCACTGCGAGAGAGCGGCTTGGCGCCATTTTTGGGCACATCTACATGTGCAGGACGAAGTGCTTCAATTCCAAGTTCCACAAAGACCATCTCTGGACCAAGCTAAGTGTCAGAATAAAGGAAAGATTTTCTTTTATTTTGTTTCCCCTTGTCTTTATTTAAGTCTGTGTGTAGAGACGCCCCAACTTTAGGTTTAATTTATCTCACGAGTATTATTATATCTGAATTATTGTCCCTTGTAAATATTTGTCTATTTTCATTAAATCCCATGTTTATTTTAAGTTCCTGTGTCCATGTATTTGTCATGGGGTTCGAGTATAACCCCCCCCCCCCATGCATCCATCTGTGCCTCCATCGCTCTGCCATTGCGCCCCACCCCTCCCACGCGCGTTATAATCTTTGAGGATAAACGTGTCCGCCTCCTCAGGAAAACCACTCGGCTATCCGGGCTAGCGGTGTTGACCGCCCGTCACTACAATTTGGGTCAGGGGATTAACCTGAACCACAGGCCCACGACAATATATATATATATATATATATATATATATATATATATATATATATATATATATATATATATATATATATATATATATATATATATCATTTTTGGCCCTATCTCTCAATGGTGAAGAATCACTTAAAGAAAATATCGGATCTTCACCAAAATTGAATCAATTCTTCCTTGTCATACACTCAACGTGTCCACTAAGTTTCATCATACGAATCCTTCCACCATGTTTTGAGATATCATACTATATGTCATTTTTGGCTCTATCTCAATGGTAAAGAATCACTTAAAATTTTTAGTAGCCGGATCTGGATCTTCACAAAAATCTCATCAGTTTGTCCTTGTTACACACACGCCCAACCTGCCCACCAAATTTCATCCGGATCTGTCCACAACTTTTTGAGATATCCTGCACACAAACAGACTGGGGTGAAAACATAACCTCCTTCCACCTTAGGTGGCAGAGGTAATACTGAATTAAATGAGTAAAGCAGAGCAATATGTTTGGTGCATGGCTGTGCTTACTTTTTAGCAGCCGCATGGCATTGCTGGGCTCCCTCGGACGAGAATTGTGAGCTTCTTGCTTTACTGCACTTTCATTGCTCAAAGGAACCTGGGAAGTCTGAAGAAAGTTGCTTTGGGACTTTTCTGTCTTCAATGGTTGAACTTTTCCTGCAAGCAACGTGACATCAGTTTGTTGCAAGAACGAAGGTACAAATAAATGCACCCAACACAAAAAAAAAAAAAATGCTAAAAAGCAAATTTTGATTCTCCATCCCAATACCTCATTAAAACTAATTGGTTGAATACCTTCACGGCTCAAATGATCAAATCTGCAACTGCTGCTTCAACCTCATTGAAGCTAAGTTTCTGAACCAGAGCCATATTATTTTCTGTTGTATCTTCGTCTCTGTGTTGCTGTTTGTGTTTCAGTCCAATTTTCCACGTTAAATCGTACCGCGTTGTGCTGTATTTGTCAAATTCGTTTTCACATTGTTCAAGGCCTACTCCTTGGATCTTCGCTGTGCCAATGATGTGTCCCCCTTTTTTTTTTGCCATGTTGCTTCTTTCTTCCCAAATATTGTACTTTCTACCTCCTCAACGTCATCATATTTATCCTCCGCTGCAATAAAGAAAAATAAAAATTCACACCACAACAATGCAATTCTACTTCAATTTATTTCTACCTGTACTTCCTCTACTCCATTCTTTTTTTTTTCCTCCCTTTTCTCAATATCTCCAAACTGAATCTTCATTGGATATAAACCTTTCATCCTTCTTACTTTAGAAGCATTCAAAAACATTTTAAAATGCTTCACCTTCCATATTTCTTGGTCAGGAGTACCGCATGTGGTGTTAATTCAGCATAATCTATTCCTCCACCTTTTCTTCTTTTTGATTATTTCCCAAAACTGTCAGCTAAGCGTTTGGTCCACCAACCCTCGTCCCACACTTATAGCACCACCTTTCCACGTGCCTTCAACAAAAATTCTTACCACCCATCCCATGACTTTTATCAACATTTGTCCAATTTGGGAATCTGCAATCTGCATCACCCCACTTCATGTCCCCTCTTTCCACTCTCCACCCCCCCTTCCACAACTTCACGTCCCCTCTTTCAGCATCCCTCACCTCACCCCTCACCCTCTCAATGATTCCTCCTCACCCCACCCCCTCAATGATTCCCATTCACCCTGCCCCCGCAAAACCTCCCTCAATTCTGCACGCTCCCATCACCCCTCCCCAGTGCCTAACTGTGTGGACCTCAAACATCCAAGGTCTCCACTACAACCTGACAGATCTCTCAAATCCAGGCCGCTGCTCATAAACTGGGCATCTGTTTAACAGAATCCTTCCTCCCGGTAAGTGTTTAACTCGGAAATCTTTGGAAGTAATAACAGTTCTAATGTTCCCTGACCTCTCCTAATATAACATCTCCGAACTCGGAAAAGAATGTTCGGAGAAGTTAGGAAACATTAGAACTATTTATGTCTTCGTATATTTCCGAGTGTTTCAGTACAATATGAGCCTGTAGTTTTTCCGAGTTTACTGGTTCATAGTGTGATACCAGTAGGCTTATTAGTATTTTGTAGTTCTTTTGTTAAATTGTTCAACATAAATGTTTCCTATGGTAATGGTGTGCCGGCATAATGTGCAAAATTATGCCAATTGTGTATTTTTGGTCTATTATAATGTTTTGCCCTTTTTAGAGCTCACTTTTGGGGCTTCTGGTAGGGCCAATGCAGCAGACAATTTGTCTGGTAATGGACATTTTACACTCTGTGGGATGTATATATGATTTTAAAACTGGTTTTATCTAGTACCTCCAATGTTTGAGCTAGCCCCTTTTTGGGGGGCCCTTGTTGGGGCTTCTGGGGGGCCTTTTGCAGTAGTAGGCATGTCTTTCACATGTGGTTTTGTTGTAAGGTTGGTCATATGCATCATGTGGAAGTGATACCAACTGGTACTTCCAATGTTTGATCTAGCCAATTTTAAGGACTCCTTTGGAGGGTCACCAGGGTCCTTACGCAGAGGGTGGTACCCGGCAGAAATAACTTTCTATGTGTCTTTTGATACTCCATTCATGCCCCTGTGCTCAGATATTAGTACCTCGTTCGTTTGAGCTCAGGGCCCCGGGCTCCCGGGCTATACTGCTCACCACTCTAGGTGATGCCCCTGCCTCATACCTTGCTTAGCTTGACACCATGGAAACCAAGGCCTCCAAAATTATTGTAATCTCCCACGATGAAGCTGAGTCTATGGGCCTATCACTTTCCCATTGCAGATCGGTCGGTGGTGTCTCTGTCTTTTATCACCTCCTTTCTGGTCTTGTACTCTCTGCTCTTTCCGTGCCCGATTTCTCCAACCCCCTACCCCAGGTTTCTGCAGTGTGCACATGGTCCACCATCAACCTCCTTCTAGTGAAACTCAAAATCCAGAATCACTGGTCACCTCCACTCATTTGTTCCCTCTTTCCAACCACCTGTGGAACCAACTTCCACATTCTCTTCAATCTCATCCTTCCCTCCAGGTCTTCAAGACAGCTGTTCACCACAATCTTAGATCATCCCCAATCTGCAAAGTATCAATTTTAAAAACCATTAGTTTAGTGAATTTAACTTTCATTGTCGGCCAAGAACTTTACGCTAAATTCAGCAAAACCCAGAATTAATTCGTATAAAGCTGAAAATTTAAAGATAAGTTAGGTATGGCATGAGTATTGATATGCTAAAAGTCCTGGAATATTCAGCGTGTGCTTCATATCAGACTGCAGGGGATCCCTCGAATATGGGAGACTTCAGCGTTTCAAGAAGACCGGTGCACAGTATATTGGAGTTGCACTCTGTTATTCAAATTCAGGCAGGTGCAATTATTTCGCGTTCGAGATGTTCAGGACACGGAGATACCTTCGCAAGATAATCTGCTTTAATTATTTGTGGATAATTTATTCATATTATATATATATATACAGTCTATACATTGAGAATATTCACAATGAGAATATGACACAAATATAGAATAGACTTCAACATCAATTAGTTCACATCTAAGTTGTCACAGTTTTCTAAAATGAAGGCAAACGCCACTCTTGCACTTGTAGATACACTCAAAAGGAGTGTTGAGTGGCTGCACTTGTGGGAGGGAAACTGGCTCATTTGAATATGGTCCTCGGGCTTTGGCGTGCCACTGTCCTCTTGTAACAGAAGTAGTGCAACTCATCCTGTGTGTCTTTCTTGCTTTCATACAAAGCAACAAAGTACTTCATGTCGACTCTGGCCACTTTGTTATGTGATGCGTCCTCACTGTTAAAAAAAAAAAAAAATACCCACCTCCTCTGCAACACCACTTTTATTACGAAGTGCACTGAATGCCTTATTTTTGCTTTTCCCGAATGGTGCTGATGTAGTGTCACACACTGAAAGCAGAAAGAGAAGCTTCTCTTTCAGTTTACCCAAATATTCCTGAAGTTTACAAACACCATATAATTTATCCAGTGTTTTACTGGTGCCAGGATTCAGAAGGTAAATATTGTCAGTCGAGCCTGTCAGTCAAAACATACAAGCATAACAAGAAAATCCACGTCAGTACCAACCACTACAACAGCCTGTTCACACCTAGCCAAATCCAATGCAGTGGAAACGAATAGCAAGTCTGTATCTCCAATCGATTGCAGCGTCCACAATCCAGCATTTCAAAGTTCAGTGGAGAGTGCATGGATGAGATGGATTTATTGGATTTCCAAGAAACTTTGACTCGGAAGTTGTTGTGTGCATCGTTTTCAAAAAAACACATCAACCAAAGATGCCTTTGCCAACCTGCGTTTCCGCTCTTCCAATTTCGTCATCGGATGCCCAATATAACCACCGAAGACAATCATAATTGATGTGCCGTATTTATTTTATACATGTTTCATATACGTTATACACCTCAGCAAAGGTTTCTGGCCGTAGCCACACAACAGCATGAAGAAGGGTTGCCCCCATCTAAAACAAACTAGGCACGTTTGTTGTTGTTTTCTTCGCACAGCGCAAGAGATTCCATCACTTTAGCCAAATGAGACTTTACTAACTTTATCATTGACACGTCTTCAAAGAGAGGACGGCCATGGAGTGAGTTCGTAGTGCAATTTTCAGGAGTTTTAAAGTTGAATTTCGTATGCAGACGATTCTATCAAACAGTTGTTGAGTATTGATAAGAATCTCTTCATTGCGGACCGTAATAGTGTCTTTCATGGAAGCAAGGGGCAAAAACCTTGTCATTGCATCGAATGTTTGACATCAGTAAAGTTGTTTCCAGTCATTTTCTCGATTGCCAACCACACTATTGCAACAGCATCATAGCAATTGATTGACTTATCAGCTACAAGTCCTGAGCTGAAAGAAGCAAGCTGGTCCACGGGTCGAGCTCCGAATGGCGAATGTGACAGTAATCAGTGGAAGAAGCGTTGCAGATCACGATCGTTGCAAGATTGTCAAGAATCATGCAATTCGACGTGCTGCGCTGAAGTGCAAGTCATAACTCCACAGAAAGTCTCCAGACTCTTAACATACATCTATTAGCCGAGGAGATGAGAGCACCCAACGCGCTCGAGTGCTTTCAGTGATTACACAGCCTCGAACAAGTTTGACAGCTGATTTCAATGATCTCATGAGTACCTGTTCAATGATCACGTCTGACCATACTCCGCATCAAAATTTGTCAGTTCTGCGGATTGTGAAGTATCCATTTGTGGCTATATCCTCATAGTTTGAGAGCTACGTGGATCTTAATCATAAAGTTGAGTACAAAAGGTTTGAATTTTTTAATTCGATTGCAATCGGCCTACCAATGAAGGAATCGGGCATCTTTAGTATCGCATTCCTGGGGTTTGGTCCCTGGGGGTCCTAAAATAAGACCCCAAAATCCATTTTAATAAAAAAATCGAGTACAACATTTGTTTCAAGTCAGTTTCATTTGGATGACCCCCCAAAGTATAACGATGCAACTTAAGACAAAAAATTGTCTGGGGTTACTAATTAAGACGCAGACTAATTAGGGATCAATTAATGATTTATTCACACTTTCGAGTACATTCAAAATTATTTTTACATATGGTCATTTAGTCACTCCTGACATTGTATCAACAACTTAAGACGTGATTTTTTTTCCTGGGGTTTACAGATAAGACGGGGCATTTGGACCCGGAGGGGTGTCTGGACGCCGAAAATCGAATTTATAAAAAAAATGGAGTACATCAATTATGATTAGAGCTATGGATAAAACATTTCTCCCAGTGAATGAAAATTTAACTTAAGACACAAAATTGTCTGGGGTTACTAATTAAGACGAATACTCATTAGGGATCAATTAATGATTTCTTCACACTTTTGAGTCCATTCAAAATTCTCGTTGCATATGGTCATTTAATTACTCCTGACATTATATTGACAACTTAAGACGTCATTTCTCCTAGGGTTTGCAGAAAGACGGGGGCCTTTTAAAAGAACAGTCCGCGGTATTTTGAAGTGACGTTCAGATTAAAGACAATTTCGTGCTGATTCCAAATACTGTATATTTTCGTTTATTTTGTAACACTAATATTTACGGAGGAAATGTCAATTAAAGTTTTGCAATCTATGGAGGTCAGTTTGAACCATTTTGAATATTACTGGACACGATGACGTCATAACATAAGAAAAATACTCAAACTGTGTCCCGATTGCTACCAATGGACCCCAGATACAAATATTCATTTGGTTTTAGAAAACAACCCGATAGTAAATGTTGGAAATGGCCCAGGGAAGGCTTTAGAATTGACTCAGACTTAGCGTGACGTCATCATGCCCATGAATAATCTACGTGGCCGAAACTGACCTTACAAATTAAACACAAATATATTTGGAATCAGCATGAAATCTTTCATAATCTGAATGTCACTTCAAAACATCCCGGACCGTTCTTTTAACCCTGAGGGGTATCTACTATACATTGAATGGCTCATTGAAACAAAGATCAAGGTATGTCAATGCATACAAAACATTTATTGCAAACGATTCAAGGTAAGTGTTGATACAATCACTTACAGAAATTACAGATATTACAAGATTACAGAAATTGACCAGTCCAATCAAACCAAATCCAAATGTCCTAATAAGGACTGTGATCATCTCACTCGTAATCACCATCGCTGTCTTCATCGGATGACTCCATTTCCATTGGCAAAGGATCATGATCTTCATCGACATCGTCATCCATATCACCATCGCCCTGAGTATCGTCAGCATTGTAATTTGCCTCTGTCTGAACCTGTATCGCTGGAATGAGTGCAGCGGGCAGCTGTTCTCCGTCGAACCAAATAACGCGAAATTCGCCATCGACATTTTCCCATCCGTTTGGAGGTGTTTCGTCCAGGTATTGTTGATGAGCACTGCCCCACAGTCAAGCACCAAATGCACTCCTATCGATGTGCGGAGCTAGTTCCGCTTCACACGGTGGGATGGCGCTGCCTGAACTGCTTTTGAGCTTGTCGAATGGATGCCCGGCATTTGACTTTCGATTGTAGGTTTTGTCGACCACGTTGAAGCGGTGTTTGTTGAGTGGAACAATTTTCCGTCCTCCGTACAAGACACAGACAAAATCTTCCAAGACTTTGGTGATTTCCTCTGTTGGGACAACGCGGCTCATTGAAGCGAAAGCTTTCTGGAACTTGTCACTTTTTGCTACAATCTCATATGGCCTGCTCTTTCCTTTTCTGGCAAAGGAAGAAGTATAGTCGCAGCCAGTGAATGCGTGTAGTGCAGGAAGTGCGGCGCACATCTCTTGTCCTATAGTAGCAGCAATCTTGGATACATTTACATAACGAAGATTGCTGTGTCCTCTGGTACCAACCTCCATCCAGACAATGGATGACACACAATGAAGATGGTGCAAGAGCAACACAAGAATGTCGGTGTCTGAAGCTCTTGTAACAATGTCTCCAGGTGTGGACTTGTCGGCCTCACTCATGTGAAGGATTACTCTAGTGCCGGCCTCGGAATGATCACAGCTTAGAGATGGGACTGATTCAGCGTGTACTGCTCCATCTTCTACGAGGTATCGAGTGCACTCTCCCATCACTCCCAAATACACCTCCCTGTCCAGAAGAAGTTCCGTGTAGAAGTTGCTCGACCAATCCTTCTCCAGAAAGACGGGTAACTTTCGTTTGAAGGACTCCCTCTCTAGCAGTTTCCTGAAGCTTGTGTCTCTTTTTTGCCGAGGTCCTTCGATAACTAGCTCTCCTCCCACAACAGCTGATCTGCGCTCTCGCTCACAATCCTTGATAGAGGGTCTTTCATAAGTATCGAAGTTGATATCGATTCTCCGTGAACGATATGCCAAACTGGTAATCAAAATGTTTCGTGACAGATCCCCATAGGTCACAGGCTGATCCGGCGACATACATTGCGACAGGAAGTTGCCGTCGATGATATGGGTACCGACGAAAGCTGGGCTGCCATGGTCACTAACAGTGCCTTCCAGAACTTGAAACAATTTGCTCTTTGCCGTATGAGCCATCGTGCCATCCACATTACACATTGACAATGGTACAGGTGTCAGTGGAAATGAGAAGATATACTCAAGATCAATGTCAGCTGGTGCTGCCGTGAAAGCCATACGGCCAAGGAGTTCACTGGTACATTTAAGCTGTGCTTCTTTGGCGTTTTCACCTGCTTTTCGATTGGTTGCACATTCACTAGCGAATGTGCGAAGAGGATTTCTTCGGATCGGTTTCTCAAAACGTTCCGCACTCTCGAGGCTCTCTTTGACGAAGCTTTCATGCCTTTTCTTGCCGTCATCTGGGATGCTCAACAATGACCTGCTCAGGGCATCTGTTACACTCTTCCCCGTGCTGATATTGATGAGTGGTAAACTCGGATCTAGTGTGAATGGATTGGCACACGACTCAATTTGAGTGATGATTCTCCGCAGATCCTCATTGTCTCTCTTGATTCTGGCTGGTCTAAGGTCATTTTGAGTGTCTCTGGTATTACCCATACCGACCATCGTGAGAGCTTCATTCACAAGTGCTGCTCGACTACTCTTTGTAACACTCCATCGTACTCTTGAGCTGTAGTTGTTTGTGGATGATGAATATCCCGTCATACGTGAGGCGGCATCAGCATTCACCGTCTGTTCCAGTGTGAGGTCTACTGGGATTCACGCGAATTCATTATTCGAACGTCGGGACTGAGAAGCCTCCTCGATCTAGAATCTGTCGTAGGCCCGGATGCGAATCCTCTATGTTCATCAGGTCAAGTTGGTGTTTCGACATCCAGCGAGCATAATTCTGCCGGTTGGTTGTGAAAAATAGATCAATAATCGGTGTCAGTGTGGTGATGAACAGATCAATGTCCGTTTCTCTAACTGAACGTTCGAGAATGTGGTGGACCTGTATATACCGTATGTACATCGCCCAAAACTGTGCAGTTCTACCGAGGGCACCACTTTCAGTGCTGTTCTTGAACTTCTCGAATTCCTTAAACAACTGAACAAACACTGCCGAGTTGCAGAAATCTTCAACATCTTCCGTCTTTTCGAATCGGACATTTCGCAGTTCCAGCTGAATCAGGTCCGAGTTCTCGTTGTCCACCATGAATCGTCGAAAGTGTAATATTTCCAATGCAAAGGCAAGCATTGGATGAAGTCGCTTGCAGCGATTGTAGTTGAAACATCCAATGAATCCTCTCAGTGATCCCGGTGCTAATACACCAGAGTCTGTGAGCATTGCAGGTCCGCCAGATTCCGCAATAACCTTTCCTATGGCCCGAAAGAAGCACGTAAAAATGTGGAATGCTCCAAACATTATAAAGAGCTCGTCAAACTCTGGTTGTTCAGCAACTTGGATTTTGTGCGCAGTCTTTGCAACATCAAGGTCACATGTGACTAAGCCGTACCTCTGGCCACATTCCTCGGCACACTTCAGAGATGTGCGCATGGTGTCTGCAACAACACCACATTTTGTGATGGGTAGGCTCAGGTTTGGCATGTAGTGAACAACCTGCTTCGGCAATTTGTCTTGGTGAAAAGGTGCATTAAATCCACCCCACATTGGAACAGTCTCCGAATTGACGTGGCTCAGGAGGAACAGTGTGTCTAGTTTTCGTGCACGATGGGAAATTTTGGGAAGTTGGCTGTACTCTGCATTGGCATATTCAAACTGTTCTATCCGCGGCTTCTTTCGATATGGTGGGATATCCGCTTGCAGTATATCCAATTCTCTCTTGCGTTTCTTTCCTGATATAGGTTGTACAGCTTCAGTTTGATGTGACGTTGACGGTTGCTCAGCATCGACTTCATTGGTATGTAAGTCAATATTCCGATAGAATATACCCATTGTGTCATGCAGGCTGCCAAGGCCTGATAGCGCATGAACAAGCTCGTCATAATTGTCGAAAGCATTTCCCATGACAAGATCTTGCTTGGCGCCCTTTGGAGAACGTGTTTGCCTGCTTTGAATGGTTGTTGCCAGTTCTGTTTCTAGTTCTTTGTACTTCGAATAACTAATGCAATGGCCAAAGCGATTCAGAATTGTCATCAGTTTATGGCTCCCTGTCATTGAGTTCACCAGACTACCAAGCAAAATGTGTTTTTTAGGCATAAACTTTCATTTTCTGAACAATGCGTCTTCGCTTGCTGATGGTGCACGCCGTTTTACAGCGTCGGAGTTTCGATTTCTACCACCGAAGAGAATTCGGAAGAATAGATGTACCAATTCTGGTGCTTCACCTTCACCATGCATAAGTGAGTCTCGGTCCAATGTTTCGCTTAAAGGGCTTTTCTTCACATCCTTCAAATGTTTGCGTAGGAGCAAGGCGGACGTTACAAGCTGGCCTTCATCAGATGACTTGAAATCATAAACCACTTTTATCGATTTATAATCAAGAAGACTGTTATGGATAAAATCGAACCTTGCTTCTTTGCATCTGGAGTAGAAATTCTCAACTCATTTGGAAATTGCTTTTTCAGAATTTCCCCAAGATATTGACAACTACTGATTGTAGCTTCTTCTTCGGCTTCTTGGCAAAAAACAAAACAAAACAAAAGTGATCACAGACAGATATAAAACGCTCTGGCCGAGAATCGAGGATAATATGTGACTTGACATAATCGAAAATTTGTGTGACTGCTTGATTTTCAGTTTTCTGACATTTACTGCTTTGTTTGCCAATGTGTTTTATTCCAGCTGCAGCAGCCAACTTCTTGCTTCTACAGGAAAGGTGAAACTTGACTTCCTTTGCGATTAAATCAATGTCGGAAATCTTTACCAGTACTGAGTTTTCGCCGTGTTCCGATCCAAAACAAAACGGGATGGGGCCTTTAAACGTGTGCAGGTGTTTCAAAAGTTTAACAAGCTCGAAAACGTGCCTTGATGTTTTGTTTTAGAACGTGTTACGTGTTCCCTGCGTGTTTATAAAATGTTTTAGGAAAACAAAACGTGTGTTCAATTAAAACACTGTAAAACACGTAAACACGTTTCAAAAGTGTAACAAAATCGTGTCTTCATCGTGTGCAAATTAAAAACACCTTTTTTTTTTTTTTTACGTAGCTACCTATGAATAGAAAGCCTCTAATATATTTACTCTTTAAGCCCCATGCAGTTTTTTTCAAAACCATTTAATATTCATGGGCGATTTTCGCAAAAGTAGCAGTTTTTTGCCATGTGACAGAGAGCCAGTATGATTAATCCGGTGTGGCCTGGATTCAAGCCCAGGAATTGCCGCATCAGACGCGGATGGAAATACCACTGAGCCATGGAGGCTCGTTAATTGAGACTATAGGGATTTAAATAATTCAAGAAGTTTTATTAGGCTTACCTGGTGTGTGTTCAACGTTAGCCGTAGTTATTTCTTCATCAACGGGATCATCATGTCCATGTTCTGGCTGTGAATCAGACATTCGGTCAGTCGTATCTGCATCCATCTTGAAGACACTCTGCATCTGAAATCAATATTTGTTTCTGCAATTATTGAGAATCTATGTCTTCAATTGTATGCTTTGACATGCCTTGATCTTTCTTTCAATGAACCATGCAACGCCAGAGTTTTGAACCGGTTATAACCGCGGTTGGGCGCACAAACCAGTGAGAGAAAAAATAAATGCAAAAATAAACAATTACCTAAGGATTCAATGAAATAATTGATTTCATGAAAGTTTTTCATGAAAGTAGTTTTTACTACAAAAAAAACAAAAAAATTATTTCGTTAACTAAAAACATTTTTTTGCATTTTCTTCCTTGGATCTTGTGTAGATGGGTTGGTGTGGTGTTCGCGCAGACATGATGGGCTGAATGGCCTCCACCTGTGTTGGATTTCCTTGCTATTCCTTGTTATACTAAAGCGTACAATTGTTGTTTTATCAAACCCGGGCAATATTTAAAAAATGCGGATTTAGTGCCTTGTTTGAAGGCGGTGCTGCATCTCAGAGCGTGGAGGATCCTGATGGAGGACCTGCACTGTTTACATTGTTGTTGATGGTGTTTCAGGGCTCGAATATGAGCATAGTCATCGAGCTGAGTCATTGCATCATTAATTTGAGCCAGAAAACAGAGGGGGCCTAATTTGGTACCCTGTGGTACCCCTCCACTGAAGGTTCGATTCACAGAAAAGGTCTCCTTGTATGTAGCACATTGAGCTCTTTTATCTAAGAAACTACATATCCAAGGAATTAAGGCAGGCCTGACACCCATTTGTATCAACTTTGTTACAACCACATTGTGATTTATCACATCAAAAGCTTTCGAAAAATCTGTTACAACCACCGAGCTGTGTGACTTAGTTGTTTATCAACTTGCTCGTATAAATTATTCATCAACTTAACAAGGTAGTGTGAAGTGCAATAACCTGCTCAGTTACCAAACTGATTGATTTCAATATTGTCTTTGATGTCACTGATTATCTATTCAGTTGCAAAGGTTTCAGCTAATTTTGCAAAGTGATCCTTCAGGGATATTGGTCTGAGTTTGTTCCATACTGGTCTGGAGGTCTTTGGGATCGGGACAATTGCTCTTTTCTACTGTACAGGAACAGTTTCCTCCTTAAATGAAGAATTTAAGATATCCATTAATGGGGCGCAAATTCACGAATCAAACGGGCTGGGATTTCATCAGGACCAGAAGATATATCGCAATTGATGTGCTGTAGGACTTTGTAGACTTGATGTTCCTTTATTTATGGACATGGGTGTGCGGCTGATAAGTATGCCTGTGGTGTTCAGCAATCGAAAGGAATAACATTCTTCACAATTTCCACAAAGTAATCGTTGATGCAGTTGGCTATTCCTTGGTCATCCTCTAGGTCGACATGAGGGGGTGGTTCAATGGTAGGGTTGGAACTGACTCCGGTAGTCATGATCCAGTACCACTGTGCTGGGTTTGAAAATTTTAGATTTTGAACTCTATCATGATAGAAATGCTGTTTGGCCTTTAAAATCAATTTCGAAATTCTATTCCTCATTTTCTTCCATTGCTCATTTCTCTGACTGAAAAGCTTTTGATGCTTTTTTAATGAGACTTTTGATAAATGTAGTCATCCATGGTTTATCACCATTGTGCAACTTTACTTGTTTAGTGGGGAAGAAGGAGTCAATAGTTATATGCATTGTATTATAGAAAGAATCACATTTAGTGTGGGCCACAGATTATAATAGGATACGGGAATTATTTAATTTTTTAAAAGTGATTCTTCACCATTGAGAGATAGGGACAACAACGCTATATAGTACTGTATAGCATGATATTTCAAAAATGTATTGGACCCGATATGTTCTCGTGGATCAGGCATTACGTGGTGGAGATATGCGCTCTACTGAGTGCGCTCTAGTTTTTAAGTGATTCTTCACAATTGAGAGATAGGGCCAAAAATGATACATACCATGATATTTTAAAAAGTATTGGACAGAGTATAACAAAACTTGTTGGATGAGTTGGGTGGATGACGAAAGCAAAGCGATGAGATTTTGGTTCAGGTCTGGGTGCAGATCCGGCCTATCAGTCGGATATCAAATGTAAACTGTTCAGCCTGGCGGAATTATGCACTTTACCAAGTGCCATTCTAGTTATGACTGGAACTACACCCTCACACCAGGAAGTATCACTAAATGATGCACATTTACACAGAGGATCTGCACCCCTTCCCCACACCCCACCCTGAGCTCTGCGGTAATTAAATTATTTTATCACCTAAAACTTTCTCGATCACACCCCGAGTACAACCGCCAATCTTCAATGCTATGTATATATATATATATATATATATATATATATATATATATATATATATATATATATATATATATATATATATGTGTGTAGATATAGATATGTAGATATAGATATATTTGTTAAATAACAGAAAAAAATACAGTTTTATGTTAGTTTTAAAAAGAACTGAATTTCCTTTTTTCATTATAATTTTTTTTATTTTGAATGTATTTTTGCAATTTTTTCATTCTGAAAATCTTTTATCAGTGAACGCCATGCACACGTTATTTATATGCATTGTAACATTGTGTCCTGTGCAAGTATTTTTAAGCAAAAATAAAATTTATATATTTTTATCATTGTTGCGAAGCAACGCTTTTCATGACCTCGCCCACCACACCAATTTTTTCAATTAACCAAAAAATGTGAAAATATGTTTTCTTTTTTGAAATTTATTTTAAATTAAAATTATATATTTTTTTTCTTTTTAAAATTTATTATTTATAATTACTTTTATTTTTTCAAATTTATTGACTATTAACTTCTTTCATTAACGTGTTGAGTGCCGCGCCACTGCATCGTAAGCCGTGCTGCTAAGTCACGAGCTGCAAACCATGCCCATGCCCCCACTATTTGAAAGCAAACCTTGCCCCCAACAAAAAAAGTCAAAGAGGTTTTCAAGATCCACTATTCTTCCTCCACATGTTCTTTTACCAATGTGATTCAATTTCGATTGAGACTTTTCTTTGTAAAAGGCAAAGTACTGTACTGCATATCGACGACAGGTTAAGGGATTTATCTTTATCGTGTTGGTGTTGCATACTAGCCAAAACCACCTGTTCGTTATTTGATGCATGTGTTTAAAATCAAGATAAGCCACAAGTGAGACATAACAAGAAGAGAGGATAGAACAGCTTCTCATGAAAAATAAACAAACTAAACAAAGCATTGGGCTTATTGAACATAGGGTGGTGATTATTGTCAGTCAAGGACGTCCATATCAAGCCGGTTAAAGTGTACAAATTGAATCATGTGCTGCAAGATGTCCTGCAAAAGGTGCTATAAGCTGAAAGATGTTTTCACAAGTAAAGCAACACAGAAATGGACAGGCATTAACAAACAGTTCAACAATCGGTTTTGAAATGCTCAGGTCAACACAACTGAAAAACAAGTCTTCAAAATGCCAAACAGTGAACCAGATTTCCTCAGAAATAAATTATAGTCTCAATAGAGAAACATTTGGTTTATTATACCCCTCAACAAGGCCATAAAACAGAAGTCGTGCATTCCACTCAACATTTGCAAACTTTTTATTGGCCATCTATTCATTACGGATAAAAAAAAATTGGCAGAACTTCTGAACAACTCCACCTATATACTTCTTGCCCCTCCCCCATTTGTCCCGCCATCTCCTCAATCATAATATCCTTCCTATCCCTGTCTTCCCCCTTATCTTTTTTTCTCCTTCCATCTTTACCTTTTTTTCATAACTCCTCCAATATTATCCTTCCTTCCTTTAATTTCCATCATTTCGATTTTCCACAATTTACTCACCCATTCCTCTATGCATACGTAATAAATCGGTAGGTGTGGAGGTGACACACAGCCAGGTTGACAAAAGAGACAAGGACAGACACAAAGCATAAATGAATCAGAATGAAAACAGAACACAATCGAAATATTCAAAAGGAGAAATAATGATCATTTGAACTGAAAAAGAGATCAATTTACAACAGGTTAATCCCAACCTGTTGATATATAAATAAATTTAAATAAACCTCAACATGTGAACAAATCAGAGTGCAATACTTCCGATGAAGTTACTAAACATTAACAGCACAGTGTTCGACAATCTAGAGACTATATCGTGCTTCATTTAATTAAAATGCAGTAACAACAGGTGTAAAAACATTTGTCTAACAGCAACAAGAGGCATAAAACCTAACAGAGATGTCTAACAATAACAACAGGTGTAAACCCTAACAACAGTCATCAAACCATAACAGTTAGAAAAGGAAGCTTACGGGAAACCTGTTGTTCCCCGTTAATATAACCAACATGTGCATTCCCAAATAGATTTCAGCTAATCATTTCATAAAATACCGGAACTTATACTTGTCCTGAATACGTCCTTTCCAAAAGAACGAGCAACTGATACGAGAAGAAAATGGAATACCTGTGCAATGCAGAGTAGTCGTCCAAATCCCATGTTGATATCGCTGGGAATGCTGTTTTATCGGCCTTAGTTACATTCGCTTTTCATCATTTGGTGTGAAAAGTAACAACTCATCACTGGAGCAACAGGTGTTTGACTTTTTTTTGTCCCTTTTAAATTATTTAGTGTTAAGAGGTTCTGTGATATTGCTGTCATTGATCATTTTACCTTCCAGGTCCAAAAAAAAATGGGGGAAAAAAAGATCAGGAAAAGGAAGAGATTATCTCCATGGTGAACACCTTGTATTTTCACATTTGCATTCAAATCATTCTTTCTGAGTGATGAATAAAGTCTGTAAATATGAAAGTAAATGTAAAAATTATTTTCATTTAAGATGTTGTTCCAAATTAAGTTGAAAGAACATTCTACTCGCTTCCAAACTCGGTAGTAATTACTCGACCTTATCTCAAGCAACGTTTCATCCACTCCACACAGACTTCTTCAGGCCTGTCAGCCTTACAAAACGAGATTGTTTTTGGTCTCATCTACATCTTGAGTGTATTGTATTTTACTGTCAGTTGGTTCTCGTTCTTTCTCCGATTTTATTTGTATTTTTTGGGGGGGTTTCTCTTTATTGGTTTGGGTCTTACGTTCCACTTCCTGACTTGTTCTATTTCTTCCATTTCCTTTCCGATTTGTTATTTGCCTTTCAAATGTCTGTTTCCATGGTGGTATTTGATTTCTGGTTGGGAGACCAGATATTTCATCTTGGTAATTTCTCTTGAATGTAACAGAGCTTTGGCAAAACTTCGTGTTGAATTGAGGGGAGATATTTTGGGGGTCAGTTTTCAGAGTGCTTGGTTTGTTTTCTTTACAATTTATTTGATCCGTTCATTGTTTTCTGTTCAATCGAGTCGTGCCCATTCTCTGAATGCCTCCATTCTGACTTTCTTTATTTTGTTGACCAGTTCTTCCAGTCTGCACTGCTCATCATCACCCTCATTTTTCTAGTCTCCACACTCCTGCTCTTCCCAATCTTCTCAAATGTCATCCACCACTCTTGCATGTCATCTCTTTCTTCGCTTGTGCTACCCGGCCGAGGTTAGCTGGCTGGACACGCTCCCTCTCTCTCTCTCTCTGGAGATGCGTCTGCACTATTGTCCTCAGTTGTACTTCAACACCGTCGTCAGGCCTGCCTGGATTCACAGTCTGCTCGAAGTTAGCCTGTTCGGATTCATAGCAGTTAGCTCCTCATGGCTCAGTGTGCGAAAACCCCTGCCTACCCACATAGTTTGTTATTTCTGCCAGGGCGATAAAAGAACAACCTCTGCTTTACATCAGGCCCTCTGCTCTGTTTTGATAGAAAGACTTCTCTTCACTCTGGTCGGGTCACCGTGGTCCGACTATCTCGTACGTCCACCTTCTCCTGTCGCTGCACTTCACTGTATTTATGAGAAAGTTCACGCTGTGCCCTCACATCCCTCCCACCTTTTCCTGGTTTCTATATAGATTATCTCCTTTATTCTGTCTTTTAGACTGGTGTTGGCTTAACAGTTAAGCTGGCTGGCTGAAGATCTTAAGTTCTTGAGTTCGACCGGCTTCGATTGAATTAACACCAGGTGAGGTTTGCTCAGCTTGTCATCCTCCTGAGGTTGGCGAAATGAGTACCATATTGGTATTATGTATTGGTGTATATTATGTATTTGTGTATAAGCGGAATGTATTGGTAATAGAAGGTACTGCATCAGTGGCACAGCTGTGCCCCGAGAAAATGATGCAACCAGCAGCCACAGGCTGCACACGATAGCTATAACTATTCTGTCTTTGGATAGGCAGGGGTTTCCTTATTTTTTGGAGTAGCAGGTTACCATCACCGCAAGCGAAGTGAGCGCAGCTGTATGGCCGGGGTCCAGGGCCCACAGAGGGCCCTGGAAGCCGGAGGATCCTAGATGGTTGGAGATGCATTCTAGCACGATTTCTGACATGAAATGGTTCTCATATTATCATGCTGTTGGGGTGGAAAACTCCACAAAAACAGGTGGTTAGGCCTATACTGATGTGGGTGCATTAACATACTGACCGACTGACTGGTTGACTGAAATTCAGCTATACTGTATAGTTAGTTCAAGCAGCTTTTAAATGGGGTTCATTAATTTAAGGCCATGGTTTAGGGCACACCAAGGTGTCTGGAAGATGGAATATCTAAGCACTTTAAAAGAGAGGCATTTTAGCAACATTTGGGCCATACCTTAGTTCTTAATAGGGAGATGATACTGCACATGGTGGAGTCCAGTGAGCAATCTGAAGTAAGTGTGTTACAAAATAATAGTGTAGATGAACTAGCATTCATTGAGGAAACCATATTCCATTTCACTTCTGTGAGTGTTCAGGGTTTGCTGTGAATGCTGTGAGCATGAAGGATTAGATTATTATAATAATGTTGGGTAAAATGTGCAAACCAAACTATTAACACTGGAAATTCTGTATACATCAGGATCTAAAGTTTGATTGAAGTAATAGACTTATTGTGATATAATTTAATTCCAGTAATCAAGGAAGTGTGATATTTTTGATATCTATACAAAACATTCTAGGAGTTATACTCATCTTGCATTTCTGTTGTCAAACCAATGACAAACTCGTATACCGGTAAACAATATTTCAATCAATGTTTAGTATTAAAATCAAGTCCTTTGGGAATCTGAGTCGCTATATATATTTTATAGAAAGAAAAATTAATTCATAAATGAGATTTCACATTCAAAAAGTTTATTAGATTTTTTGTGCTACAAACATTCTCCATCCTCAACTTTCAAAACAATGTTGTCCAAATTTCAGGATCAAAGTAGTCATGAATTCACAGTCTATTTTCAGTTGCAAACGTATCCAACATCTTTATGATATTATTCTTGCAGGAATGAACAAATGACATTATGTGTAATTAAATAATCAATGATTGAAAGTTGGTAAACTTAAAATGTATTTGGGATGAAGAAACGTTCCCCAGAAAAGAACAAATTGTATATGTTCTGTGTAAATTCTTGAAGCTGATGTTTACAGTTCTGTTTAACAGTGTTTAACCTATAGTCACTAGCGATACCCGTGCACATGCATGGGATAGCAGTACAACATAGCTGGTAGCAGACGACAGACCGTACACGGGGAATGACAAAAATACGCATTGTGCAAAATGCAAGTGGTACGATGGAACGCCAAGACTTCCCAAACATTGTCGGCATGTCCGCTAAGTGCCACAGCAATTTCATAGGGATCATGTGACGGCGAGCCGAGTTTTTAGTATGCAAGCTTGGTATTATAATAGAGATTTAGCAAGTTAAGCAACACAATTGGAGTCACTGTCACCATCAGATGAAATGTCTTCCACATTAAATTGTCGCACTGCTTCATTTTCAATCAGAGGGGACAATTCTGATTCGACAGGCAAGTCATCAGTCAAGAGAATTTGGGGACATGCAAACGAAGTTGATGGTACACAAACAAGCCGTTGATTTGGGAGCATCCGTCGAGGTTTTTGGCTACGCCAGTCAAGTACACATTGTCGGATAAGGAGTTCGGCATCATTTGAGCCAACTGGAGGACCATTGATTGAGATTGTTAACAAGACATCTAGCATGTCATTTTTCATTGTTGACCTCATTCTTGACTTAATACGCTTAAAGGTCCCCTGACACGCAAAAGTACTGAAATTTCATTTATATATGTCCTATAGGATTTTTTCATCGTGATTTCAGATCTGACAATTTTTTTTCACAATACTCATTCTGTAAAATGTAAAATTAAAAAAACAAACCTCTTCGGGAACGCCCCTAAAAATTATCCTGAAAGGGGCGTAACCCACATGACGTCACGTACAGTATGACAAAGGCTGCACGTAAATTACTCGGGTTGGTTGTCTACGTGATTCTATTGGCTTTCTGTGTGTTTCACATTTGATTGGTTGACTCAATCGCTTCATTCATTTCCGCTTTAAAAAAAAAATCGAAGATTTGGTTTTGAATAATGGATGGCATGGACTTTCATTTGTCTGGTAGCGACAGTGAGTGTGAGAGAAATGAAGGATTTTGGTCTGAATCACATGGAGAATTGTCGGATAATGTAGTCGCTGGAAATGAAATATGGCCTTGGCAGTTCGAGCCCGAAGCAGGACAAGCAGAGGAAAATGGCAATGAAATTCCCGGCGTTCATTATGATCGGGAGGACATCGAAGGAAGACTTGGCAATAACAACTGGTTACACTAAATCCTATTTGTAATTCAATAATGTAAATTCGACTTGCACATTGCTCGATATCAGAAATATTTTAGTGAGGTGACGTGACCAGCGCAGCGGACATCTTGCACCGTGGCGAATGAATCCCAATCAAGGCCGGCGCATGTCATCGGCCGTGTCTCTCCGCGCATAAAACGAAGCAATCTCGCTGTCTGGATACGATGAAAACTTGTGTGCAGAACACACCTTGTGACACAAGTGTCTCGAGTTGTCTGATAAATCTGATGTTCTGTTGCATTTTTATTTATTTTATTCCTACTGTCGTCACGTAGCGCCAGTAGAAAACAATAAGCCTGGTGTTTGCTTCGTGGTGAGGGTGGCGGCTTGGGATCCTAGGGTCCTGAGTTCAAGCCTCGTTGGCCGCTGAATTAAAATACACCAGGAGGTTGACTCAGCCTGTCATCCTTCTGAAGTCGGCAAAATGAGCACCAGTGTACTGGTAAGGGGGACACTGCATCAGCGGCATAGCCACGTCCCAACCAATGATGCAACCAGCAGCCACACGGAGAGAGAGAGAGAGAGAGAGAGAGAGAGAGAGAGAGGAGAGAGAGAGAGGAGAGAGAGAGGAGAGAGAGAGAGAGAGAGAGAGAGAGAGAGAGGAGAGAGAGAGAGGAGAGAGGAGAGAGGAGAGAGGAGAGAGGAGAGAGGAGAGAGGAGAGAGGAGAGAGGAGAGAGGAGAGAGGACAGACAGACCTAGACCTAGTCGGACGAACGACGGATTTATCGGACTAGTCTAGACCAGTGTTTCTCAACCGGGGTTCCTCATAACCCTAGGGTTCCGCAAGAGGTCGCTAGGGGTTCCGCGAGAAACAGTAGTAAATCGGCTAGTGTATTTTTGAGTAGTTTTTGTTTGATTTAATATTTGTAATTTTATGATACACGTACGGCATATTGTTGGAAACTCCTTGGTTATTATAATAGAGGCTTCAACCTCTTATATTATTTACAATTATAACAACCATAGGGAATGTATTTAACGATGTCTATATGGCGCCAGTGTGAAACCGCCCTCACTGGTTAGTGGACGTCCTGTACGCGGCGGATTCGTGTATCATTGAGTGACTGACTCAAGTACGGGACGCATGCACGGTGTCCATCTATCTTCTCTGTGCTTCCTAGCACAAAGTCTCTCTCTCTCTCTCTCTCTCAAGGTTAGTTCTTCTGTTTACCTTTATTGCTTCAGCATTATTTGTTTAACTTTTGTTGATCAAGTTACATGAGGTGTGTTTTTTTTTATTGTCAAACAGACTCGGGGTTGACAAACACTTTCAAAAATTACGTTTTCAAACAAAACAAACAAAAAAATTTTTGTGAATTAAAACCTCGGCATGAGGCCTTATAAACGAGCAGTATGTTTTTTTTTTTTTCATTGCCAATAAATTTGACAAAAAGGGGGTCATTTTTTCCTTAAACAAGGTATCCGAAAAAAAAAAATTATATTTACCACGTGAACTACGATAAAAATATAAAAGAGCTAGATATTAATAATGGTATCTAATAATTTTTATGCAGGGGTTCCCTGATGACATGAAAACTATTTCAAGGGTTCCACGAGGGTAAAAAGGTTGAGAAACGCTGGTCTCGACTCTAGAGATCTCGAGTCAATCCACTCTGTGCGAGTTTCTGTATGTGACGTCACGCTGCGATTCGCTGAAGTCAACTTTTTTTTAGGGGCGGGACATAGCAAGTTGTGAAAAGCACCAGAAATGATCGAAATATTTCTCTAATTATCCCATTTTTGATTTAAAAAAAAAACATGGGTGATTTCTTCACTAGGAAGGTCAAGTTAATATATAAATAACCAGAAAGTTTTGCATGTCAGGGGACCTTTAAGGGTGCTGGCTCCCCATTCTGGCCATGCATTGGAAACTGGCAGAGACATACAAATTTCTGCAAGCTCTACCAGTTTGGGGTAAAAGTGCTTGTACTCCTGTTTCTTAGATAAGATTTGTTTAAGTACCCATTCTGTTGGTGTGAGGTTAGATTTTAACGAAAGTACTTCAGCAGGCACATGTTTTTTTTTCCATGAATTTAATTCAAACTTAAAATTCTGCCACTCAGCAACAACTTTCTGTTGACCAGCTTTCTCAAAAAACTGACCAAGTCGGTCAATGTAATCTGCACCATACTCTGAAAATCCATGGTCATCAGCTTCAGGTACTGAAAAAAAATAAATCGGCGCTGAAGTAGGTGGCGACCTTTTACTTTTTTTCTCTGAGTAGACGGCTGCGGGTCGCCGGTAACCGGCTTCTAAGGAAACCCCTGGATAGGTATTTGTGGACTTTATGCCACTGTGATCTTTGGAAGTGAAACTGCCTCCACTCTTGAAGTTCACTTCTTTATCCACTGCTTTTTGAAGTTGGTGACTTTTTCTGTGCACCCCCCCCAAACCACATGTGAAGAACACACTTTGAAAGAGAGGTCTTCTTCTCCTCTATACTCCAGCTTACCTCTTTTGTTGCTTTGGAGCTTAGTTTTGTGTTGATTTGGGGGTTTTGCGTCAGTGTGGAGCGGTCTCGCAGAGAGATTGAGATCTTCTACTCTTGCTGGTCTTTATCTCCTTCAGCAGGTGTTCGAAGGAAGAACAGAACCTTCCAAGGGCCTAAACTATCTACATTCGTTTTTAGAGGATCACGTTGTGATGTTTCTCTGTTCTACTATCTTTGTTTCATGGGCTCTTTTACGAATTGGCACTGAAACCCAGAGAGCGTCCAATTGTAATTGGTTGACTACAATATTCCCCGGTGCTGTCCACCCCCTCTCCCCCGCCCCAAAAATAAAGGTTTCTAAAGCCTGTAGGTGTACTCGTACGATAGCGAGAAGTTAAGAATTCGCTTTGAGTCAAACCCAAACAGCTGATACTGCATTTAGCAGTGTGTTGTCTGGTTTTACAGACTTTGATGAAGTCCAATAATGCATTTTAACTTCATTGTCTTCATTCCTGACTACATTTCCCTTCAGTGTATAATATTTGACGTTGAGTCAAAATATGACAGTTGAACGAAAGCCTTCTGGCATACAGCGCACTTGTACAGCTTATCCATCTAATGTATTCTTTGATGTCTGATCAAATGTGATGAATACGCAAAAGCTTTATGACAAACGGTACACTTGTGTGACTTCTCTCCAGAGTGTATGATTACATGTTGATTCAAATTTGATAAACGAGCAAAAGCCTTATGACACACCGGACATTTGTACGATTTCTCTCCGGAGTGTGTCGTTTGATGTCGATTCAAAAGTGACGAATAAGCAAAAGTCTTTTGACACACGGTGCATTTGTGCGACTTCTCTTGTGTGTGTATTAATTGATGTTGATTCAGGTACGACAATTGAGCGAAGGCCTTATGACACACGATACACTTGTACGACTTCTCGCCCGTGTGTATTATCTCATGTCGAATCAAATGTGATAATCGAGCAAAATATTTAAGGCAAATAGTGCACTTGTACGACTTCTCGTGCTTCTCACTCATGTGTGTTCTTTTGTGTCGATTCAAATTGAACGAATCGGAAAAGGTCTTTTGACACGAAGTACACGTGTAAGACTTTTCTGCCGAGTGGATCCTTCGATGTCGATTCAAATGTGATGAACGAGCAAATGCTTTGAGACACAGGGTGCACTTGAATGATTTATCGGTCGTGTGTATGATTTGATGTTGCTTCAAATGGAATGAATACGAAAAGGACTTGTGGCACGCAGTGCACTTGTAAGGCTTTTCTCCCATGTGTACTTTTTTTGTGTTGATTCAACTTTGATGTCCGATTGAAAGCTTTACGGCACAAAGAACATTCATGTGGCCTCTCACCTTTCTTGATATTTTTGTGTCTCTTTGAGAAAAGTGTGCCGGCACCGTTGGAAGCACAGTCGCTAATTTTGTTAACATCATGACAAAAGGCCTGTGCAGCATGCTGATTGAAAGAGTCCTTTGTGTAAAAGAAGCTGGAGCACTTGGAATATGGAATTGTAATCCTGCTTTTCATTTCTTTCTCTGCAAAGAAACAACAAAAGCATGCAATAAAAGCACCATAACTGTGAAAATAGCAGAATTAACCGGTATTTCACTTTATCTCAGTTGATACCTGGTGCTCACCCCCCCCCCCCCCCACACACACACACACACACACACACACACACACACACACACACACACACAAATTCTTCTATTCCTCTCCAAGCTTTCACTCCTCGTTTTTGTGTTTTTACCCTCGCCGGAGGAGAGGGTATTGCATTTGAGTCCGTTTGTTACTTGCTGGAATCCTTCGGATTTCGGCAATTATGTTGGTCGGTTGTGTGTGTCATTCTGTGTGTCTGGCTGTCTGTTTGTTTGTGTGTTTGTTTACCCTGTAGCAGTCACACCGTTTCAGCGATCATGACCAAACTGGGTACAGACGTCGGCCATGGTCCAACTTAGACACTTGTCCTTTTTGGTGAATCTAGGTCAAAGGTCAAGGTCACCGAAAAACCGAAATTCTTATTTTCGCAAAAACATCCGCTAAAATGGTCGTATCGCCTTCAAACCAAATCCAAAATGTGCATCTTCCAATACTGCATCCAACCGTGTCTCATTGGGGTGTCACACCAACACCCTTCTTAGCGGTCGGGGGTCGATTGTCAGGAGGGTCGGGTCAAAAATTTCAAATTGCGATAGAAACGCCATTTAAAGTGCGATTGACTTCCAAGTTATGATCATGACCAAACTAAGTGCTATAACTCATTAAACAGTAGCACTATCGACTTATAAGAACCAAATTGATTTCCAGGTTTTTGTTTTTTCAGAGATCATGGAGCTATGACAAAGTTATTCCAGCAATTCCTTGCTCAACAAGCAATTTTTTGTTTGTTACTTGCAAAATAGAAGATTTTTCAAGTGTATTGGTCATTCAATTTTGTCAATCGCTGACAGGTCATAATTTAAAACCGATCTTCATGAAACCACCAAGTTTTATAGATGGTCTCAACTGAGAAACCTATTGATTTTAAGGTCAAAGGTCATCTTCAGGTCAAATTTCCAAAATCGTCATTTTTCATCTGATTGACTTGAAATTTGAACAGGATTTGCATATTGCGTCACTGAATTGGGAAACCAGCTATTTTTGAGATCAACAGGTCAAAGATCAACTCAAGGTCAAACTTCTAAAATCATCAATTTCAATCTGAAAAATAATCAATTTTCATCCGATTGACCTGAGCTTTGATTAAGATTATCAATTTTAATGGTAACGAAATGGACAATTTGATGTATCCATGGCAACCTTTGGAGAGGGGGTGGATTTTGCAAGTATCGTGCTCTGCACGATGTTTTTTTCTCGTTTGTTTGTCCACAAAGAACTTTCGTGTTTGCTCTGCAACTGCTTGTCTGAGTGAGAGATAATTTTCACCAGAGGAGCGACTACTCATGGAGAGTGTTGGACTGATAATTATGACGTCATAGGTCACGTGGTGTAGCAGCCATGTGGGAAATACGGAAAAAACTTTGGACTTCTGCTCAAAGGAAAAAATTGAAAGTTCGCACGTGGCAAGTACTTCTCATGGGGAATAAGTGATTTTTTTTAATGATGTCATAGGTGCCTTCGTTATGATGTCATTGCATATGTAGAATGCTACATCTGATCAGTATGAAAATTTTTGAGGGGTATCTCGGGATAAAATGGTCTCCAGAAATTTTTTTAATGATGTTATCAGTTACGTCATTTGGCAGCCATATTTCTTAAAAAATAAAAATAAAAACTTCAAAAATCTTATTCTCTGAAGTGGCTCAACAGATAGAGGCAAAACTTTATATGTATGACCGTCTATCCATGAGGAACCAAAAGTTCACATATATGATGTCATAGGTCACATGGTTTGGCAGCCATATTGGATTTATCCAAAAACCCATTAAAAAAAAACTTCTTCTCTAGAACAGCTGGACAGATCGAGGGAAAACTTCACACAAATGTTCCCAAGCCTTGGGGCCACCAGGGTATTCATGAATAATTGATGTCAGGTGGTCTGGCAGCCATATTGGATTGAGCGAAAAACTTTAAAAAAAAAAAAGTTATTTCTTTTGAAACCGCTTAATCAATCGAAATGAAACTTCACAGTCATGATCTAGTAGTGATGGAGAATATATATTTTAAATTTCAACCTGATTGGATGCATGGTCTGGCAGCTAGAATCAAGGTATATTTAATTTTTTGATCTGGGTACTTTTTGATTTATTATTATTTTTTTTTTGAATCAGGCTTACTTGGCTGTGCCTGGATGGATTTGAGGGTATAGCAGTAGTCGCTGAAATGCAAATCCTATCCTGGTTCCTCCTGATGACTTCATCTTTGCTTTTGTCTTGTTTGAGTTCCTTTTGATGACTCCAATGCAGGACTGTACCTATTTGGTCTTCCGTTTCATTTGAATTGAATTCATTTTAATCCCATTCTGAATTCAATTGAATAATAATAAACATCATGGGTCAGGGTCAGGTATTCAATCAAAGCGGGACGTCTTGGTACCCGGTCATCATTGCCCACAGTTATAAAGTGGCAGTTCCAGTTATGTCTCTTATTAATTAGGTAACACACAAGTACACAATCGCCACACAAAACAAATCCTGGTGATGGTCTGCAATCTGCGATTGCTCTTTTTCTTATTCCTCATTGTCTACGTCCACCATCCTCCTCTTCTTCATTCTCTATCCCAAGTTCCCCCCCTCCCCCACCCCCCAATCCTCACCCGTATCCTTCTGGTTGTTTGTGAACCTAATACTCTATCGTTCAGCTCCTCCATGAGCCAATAACTTTCTATTAAAAAGCTCTATTTGTAATTCCAAGTGAAAACATTAAATGCATCAGTGCAGGTAGGGGTTCCTTCTGGCAGAGAGGTGACTGACTGTGCAATGACATTATTAAAGGTATTCGAGGCATTGTTGCTCGAAGGAAAAATGAAAACCTTGCTCTTTAAGCAACTTGGGTATGTGCGAGGGGACAAAGAAAATAAACTAGAACAAGTAAAGATTCCATACCCTCGTCCGCACTTGTTTTGTGTGGTTTTATAGTACGTATTTTATAGACATACTCATTCTAATTGTACATGCTTTAGAGAGGTACTCGGTTGAAAAAAAAAAAAAACGTGTTCCACTAGGTGGCGTTTGTGGCCCACTTTAACACATTCAAGACAGAAAAACAGACAGACAAAGAATAAGAAGACATCATGCAGAGCATGATGCTTGCAAAATCCATAAAACAAATTTGACCTCGAATAACAATTGGTGGTTGATTTCAATGACCAAATATGCAACTCCTCTTCAAATTTCAAGTAAATCGGATGAAAATTGAGGATTTGAGAAATACCACCTTAGTTGTTGACCTTGGGCCTATGTTCACCTTTTGACCTCAAAAACAATAGGCTTCTTCCTTATGATAAACTCTACCCTGTGGTGAAGTTTCATGAAGATCGGTTTAAAATTGTGACCTGTAGGCGACAAACAGGCAAACAAATAAGATAAACAGACAGAATAAAAAAATCGACTGACCAATATCCTTGAAAAATCTTCGATTTTGCAAGTAAGACAGACCCAATTGTGATACCCTTTCCAATGGCAAGGGTAATTATGAATTATTCGATGATATTGTGCACAAGGTAGTTGTGGAAAGCACGAGAGATGCCCCATACGTGAACAGTAGTCTCCTCAACAGACATTTGTTCGGTGGTCGATTAGAATTGATGAACAATTACGTAACACTAGCAAGGGTACCCAGCATTGCCCGGTGCTGTTTTAATCCTTTTTAGCTCGCCTGTTCGAAGAACAGAGAGCTATAGCGTTATCCCCGGCGTGAGCGTCAGCATCAGCGTCAGTGTCAGCGTGAGCGTGAAAATGTTAAAGTTTTTGGTGCAAGTTATTTTTTCCTTTCTAATGTTTTTATTTACCACACTATTTTTTTTTTATACGCCCGATATATATATATATATATATATATATATATATATATATATATATATATATATATATATATATATATATATTTTCTACCAAAAAAAAAGTATTATGTGATGCCTTCCATCCGTCCGTCCGTTCCCTAACTCCCAAAGTTTTCAACTTTCACGTTTCATATTTGGTACATAGGTACAGACTGTGGAGACGGTGTGTCGTGACATACATTCATCATCTAAAGTGGTTGCCATGGCAACCAGGATGCTGTTTTCCATCTGTTCCTGTCCGCACTCTAACTCAGTTTTCAACTTTCACGTTTCACATTTGGTACATAGGTACAGACTGGAGACGGTGTGTCGTGACATATGTTCGTCATCTAAAGTGATTGCCATGGCAACCAGGATGCTGTTTTCCATCCGTTCCTGTCCGCACTCTAACTCCCAAAGTTTTCAACTTTCATGTTTCATATTTGGTACATAGGTACAGACTGTGGAGACGGTGTGTCGTGACATACGTTCGTCATCTAAAGTGGTTGCGATGGCAACCAGGATGCTGTTTTCCATGTAGTAGCACAATTCTGTATATACCTTCTTGTTCGGGCGAATATTCTGCTCACTTGCGCTCTTGTTACTGATTACAATATACAAATACATATATTGCTTTAAAATTATTTGGATGAGACTTCACTGCAATGCTTTATAAAAAATATTAATTATTAGACTCGTCTTTTAAAAATGATAAATGTATAAACAGGCGAGCATTGGGTGGCTTTGACACCAACTCTGGTTAGTATAGGGGCATCTGGAATCTCATGGGAATTTAATGATTAAAGCAAACTACCTATCTAATTGTCCTTATTAGTCCCCAATAAACTAAAAAATACTTGATGGACATCTCAAAAACGGGAAGAACACCATTTTATGATGTCATCAAAATGGCCGCCATGGATGTGATGCTATAAAATCACATTTGCAGTCATAATTTTGAAACTACTTGACCAAATTTAATGATGTCAGCAACAAAATGTTCAGGATCATGCTGCAGTACAGTTGCTACTATTTTCAGACAATATTCTACCAAAATATTATGAAATACTTGAAACAAAATGTGTTCAGCACAAATGCTTCTAAACTAACCTACTCTCCCACGCAGACACAAAGATCGAGCTCTTAAACTACCTGGCAGAAAATAAATAAATAAAATCACTCCAGAATGGCACAGAGAAGGGAATAAAGCTTGTGGCATGGGGAGACAAATGTGAAGCAACACACAGAGCGATGAAGTGAGTGAGCAAGAAGAGGCCGACACAAAACTACTGCTGCGTGCCTTTGATGCAACGGCTTGTATCTACCTTTTGTTTGCAAAGTTAAAATTTATTATTATTTATTATGTTTTATCAGGTCATTTTAGCTAGTTATTCTTTTTTATGTTATATTTACTTAGTAGTTGTTATATTATATTTACTTATGTTATATTTACTTAGTTATGTTATATTTACTTAGTAGTTTGTGTTATATTTATATGCATCATGTTAGTTCAACTGTCACGAAAACCATATATACTTTACACAATATGTACTTGTGATTTTATTCTGTTTCAGTATTGTATTATTTTTATTTTTTATATTATAATTATTTTATTCAGTATCCCTATGTTTAAGACTTGATCTTCAGTTATTGTCATGACAATGCAGTGTTTTAAAGCATAACAGTTTACTAAATGTTTGTATTTGTCTCAATTTGTTCAGTAAATATATAAATATAATGCATATTTTATATGTGGACACTGATGTCTGAAAATATATATATATATATATATTTTTTTTTTTTACATGTGTATTATACTCTCCATTTGAAGTTACTGTTTGTTTTTAACAGAGATTCAAGGGCAGTTATATGAAGATATTCAGCCTAATAATACTATAACAGACAAGTAGAGGTACATTTAAATTACACCTCCCCCTTGCCAAATAAATAAATCACAAATCCTCCAGCCTTCGGCACCCAGCGATGCCTCCATGCAGCACATAGAGATGGAATTGGTAGGGAGCAGTGTACAAAAAAAAGACCATAACAATTTGTTAATACGTTTATTGAAATGACAGTTGTTGGCAAATTGTTCACATTTTCAATACATAGCAAAATGGCTTGCAAGTTCACCAGTAGAGCATAACAGGTATGAGCATCCACAGATAGCAGGCAACAACATACACAATGTGGTCATAACAGCCTAGACAAATGGTCATAAATTAAAAAAACAATTCCAGATCCATGCTGTCATCATGATGAGTTACAGAGTCTTTTTCGAAACCTTTTGTGTTTTAGAGCAACTTCTCTCCATCCATCATGAACACTATTGGTATAACCACATTCAGTTTCTTAATCCTCTTCAAACATTTACTTTCTCTTCCCTTCATTATTTGTAAGACCCAAAAGTATCCATATTGAAGTCATCCATTATAGTCTTTATGCCTGATGTTGGCTTAATGATTAGGGTGGTTGGCTTGGGATCTGAGGATCCTGAGTTCAGAATCCCACTTAGCTGCTGAATTCAGGTAGGGTTGACTCTGCCTGTCATCCTTTCAAGGTCGGCAAAATGAGTGCCAGCATGCTGGTATCCTGTGTTGGAGTGGTGACCCGTCCAGGATTGTGCCCAATAGCAAAGGAGACTGCTTAGGCAGCATCAACACTCTACACAGATTATGGTCCTAATGGATGGATTATGAACAGCAGATGTTTCCAGATGGATAACAATAAATATAATCTCTTTGAAAATTATTCAGAAAGATACCTTTGAAGGTCCTTGAGCAACTGAGAGCAACAAAGAAAGCACCGTGGTATCTTGTATAACTTGGATATTTTGATGTGTAATCCACCATCACTCTGTCTCGAGTGATTCCTTGTGCTCAATTGCGAGTAATGGCATATGCAAGTCCAGGGTGGGGCAGAGAAACAGGAGATTTTAAAAACCGATCTCCACAATGCCAACATGATCGCAACTTCTTTGACTGACTCGCTACTAGGTTTCCTCAAGTTAATGAGGCCAGTTGGTCTCAACAAGATGGCACAACATCTCATACCACCAGTGTTGTGTCAATGGCCGCCATACGACTACTTTTTCATAACCACATCATCTGCAGGAATAGTGACATTACTTGGCTCCAAGGTCCCCAGACCTGTCAGCCTATGACTTCTTCATGGGGGCACTTAAAAAGCAAATCGTACACTCATCCATCCATCCATCCAAAGGGACCATACTCTGTGCAGAGCATTGGTGCTGCTTAAGCAGTCTCCTTGGCTATTGGGCACAATCCTTGACGGGTCGCCATGCAAACACGGTATACCAGCAAGCTGGCACTCGTTTTGCCGACCTCGGAAGGATGACAGGGAACACTCATCACCCACACAATATTGAAGAGCCGAAAGAAAGACTTCGTCAAAAAATTGCCAGAATTTATTTGGAGATGCTACGCTGTGTCATGGGAAACATGCCTGTGGAATGCCTGTGCAGAGATGGAGGTCACCTCAAGGATGTGGTCTTCAAGATGGCATATTTGTAATTTGGCACATACAAAATGTTTATTGAATTACTGAGTATTTAAAACCGCCCGTTTCGCTGCCCCACGCTGTACTAATGGATATTGAGTTTGCCTAAAACTTACTCTCTCTTGATTTTTTTTCTCTGTTGCAATCTCCTTCAATGGCTTTACAGGTACTGTATACTTGCTTATAGGTACTGTATAACCTCCGATGTTGACTACGAGCTCTCTGCCCTTCAAGTATTTTAGTCTTTTCGACCTCAGCTTCTGTAGCTATCTGTTTTTGATTACGAGCTTTTTGTTTTTCTAATCCATTTTTACCCCTCAGCCCGAATTGGGCTAAGGGGTATTGTCTTCACAGGCGTTGTCCGGGCGTCCGTCCGTCCGGGTGTCCGTCTGTCAACTTTTGGTTTCCGTCAATTTCGAGGAGAATGCCTTGTCCGATTAAATCCATTTTTGCAGGGTGTGTTGGGGGTTGATTAGAGGAAGGTTCCTTTCGAAAATGGGCGCGCTGCGATTTTCAATGTGGCCTCCATGGCAGCCATCTTGAAATTGGTTTCCGTCGATTTTGAGGAGAACGCCTTGTCCGATTAAATCCATTTTTGCTGGGTGTGTTGGGGTTGAGTAGAGGATGGTTTCTTTCCAAAATGGGCATGCTGCGATTTTCACTGTGGCCGCCACGGCAGCCATCTTGAAATTGGTTTCCGTCGATTTCTAGAAGAACGCCTTGTCCGATTAAATCCATTTTTGCAGGGTATGTTGGGGTTGAGTAGAGGAAGGTTCCTTTCGAAAATGGGCGCGCTGCGATTTTCAATATGGCCACCATATTGAAATTGGTTTGTGTCAAGGGGCTGAGGGGTTACGCCCGCTTTGCGGTGCAATTTTTCATTTCCTCCGCTGTTTCTCGACTTCCTTTTCCGAGTCGCTTCCTTAGATTGCTTGTAATGTTCCTTGTTCATTCCATACTTTTCTCAAAGACCTAAAAATCTTGAGGTATTTCGAGAAGATTGGCTATTCAATAATTATTGACTTCATTCGCAATCACTCCTTATCTTCAGAAGAGGTGACTCGAGATATTTTTGGTCTTCCCCTTGTACCGCCTTTAAAGCCAGAAACACGTGTACGATCAGCCATTACATGTCTTCAGTTAAATGGGAAATTCAAGTTGTAAAGTCTCTCTGTAAGTGAAGGAGCTCAAACAATGAAGTTTCGTGCAACACCTGAAGTCTGTGCTTCACGTGGCAGTGGTTCAAACTTTCATAGTGAGGGAACGAATCAGCGACAAACTCGATCCCGATCTTCACTTTCTTATCAGAATCTAAAACATAAACAGTGAATAAAAACAATTCATTTACACCAAACTTTCATGAACCACAAGTTCTCTGTATGAAACGAACATCATTTACCGGGTCCAGTATCCTTATCATCAGGTGAAACGACCATGTAATTAATTGTTCTGCGGAAGAACCTCCCGGACTGACCAAGTTTCCTCAATCGCTCACGGTATGGTTTCCAGGTGGTTCACTCTGTGATCTTCACCGAAGAGCTATCTGGTCCTAATGCAACACACGGTACTTTGAGGATGTCGGTGACGAAGCAGAGATTGGAAACGAAGCAGAGTGGAGGGGGATTTTTAATTGCATCCTCTTGCACTTCTGAGGTGAATGTGTACAAATGATACTTACTCCGCCGTGCAGCACATGGAGACAGAATTGGGAGGGAGCGGTGTAAAATAACTGATTGATTAATTGCGTAATTAAAATATATACCTTAAAAAAATCTCTCTATATATATATATATATATATCTCTCTCTCTCTCTCTCTCTCTCTCTCTCTCTCTCTCTCTCTCTCTCTCTCTCTCTCTCTCTCTCTCTGTCTCTCCCTCTCTCTCTCTCCCTCTCTCTCTCTCACTCTCTCCCTCTCACTCTCTGTCTCTCTCTCTCTCTCTCTCTCTCTCTCTCTCTCTCTCTCTCTCTCTCTCTCTCTCTCTCTCTCTCTATCTATCTATCTATCTATCTGTCTCTCTATCTATCTGTCTCTCTGTCTGTGTCTCTGTCTGTGTCTCTCTCTCTCTCTCTTGCACAGCCATATATTTTAAGTTACAAACATCAAACTCAGGGGTACAAATACAACTTTGTGTGAGGGTAACATCAGCTGTGTGGCCATAGTCTCACGTGGGGATGTGGGGGCTGGAAGGGGCATAAATTCTCCTCGTAAATGTGTACCGTGTGGTGTCACCTGATGGTGGTGGCAATTTCCATTTTTACATGGGCAATGCTGAAGTTAAAGCACTCTTCACATGGGTAAATTTGTCCTCCTTCCATTCTCCTTCCTCCCCCTCCTCCTCCACCCCCCCCCAAAAAAGCGAAGGGGCCTGTCAAAGCCTGTCATCATGTGTGAGACATTTGTAGCGGGAAAGGACATCAGGATAAACGAGGGGCAAAGGCGGAGAGCGGGACATGAGGACGGGGAGGGGGTGGATGGAGAGGAGGGTTTAAAGCACTCTATGCACGGGTAAATTTGTCTTGCTTTCCTTCTCCTTCTCGCCCAAAAAATTTTGGCAAACAGGACAACTAATTGGTTGGTCAGCGAAGTGATGGGTAGGCTATGCTCGTAAATAATAATCGTAAAACAATTAAGTTCTCAATTGGCTAACAGCATACCTAAACCACCACCATTTCATCCAAATCTGTAACTTTTTGAAAATAAAGGAATTTATCGAAAAATTCAATAATTCATCGATTAATAAAAAAAACAAAACACCTTTTATCGCCAAATCACTTGGTCACTGTTGTGTCCAAATATCAGCTTCCTCGCTCAAAAGGTGCCCGAGATATTGCCCAGATGAGAGAGAAAATAAAGTAATTAATAATTAATTGATTAATCAAAAAATAAAAAATACCCTTTTTGCCAAAGCACTTGTTCAATATTGTGCCCAAATTTCAGCTTCCAAGCTCAAAAGATGGCTGAGATATTGCCCGGACAAACAAACAAACAATAAGATGTCGTGCACAGCACGGCACTTGAAAAATCCATAAAACCAATTTGACCTCATAAATAATTGGTGGTTGAATTAAATTACCAAACATGCAACTCCTCTTCAAATTTCAAGTGAATCGGATGAAAATTGACAATTTTAAAATTGGGCCTATGTTGATCTTTTGGCCAACGTGGACCTCCAAAATAATTGGCTACTTGAATTCAGTGTCCTGAAATATAAATCCTCTTCAAATTTCAAGTCAATCAGATGAAAATTGAGGATTTTAGAAATATCACCTTAGTTGTTGATTTTTGGCCTATGTTGACCTTAATAACAACAGGCTTCTTCCTTATGACAAACTCTACCATGTGGTGAAGTTTCGTAAAGATTGGTTTGAAATTGTGACTTGTAGACGATAAACAGACAAACAGACAGACAGACAGACAGAATAACAAAATCAACGAATCAACATACTTGAAAAATCTTCGATTTTGCAAGTAACAAGAAAACAAACAGAGTGAAAACTGAGTACGCCCTTTCGGTGCGTGTCATCGCCGGGCGCCGAAGGCAATGACGTCTAGCTGCGCCTGGAGATGGAATCGGGAGGGGCGGTGTACAATTCATCTTATCTTGGTAATACAAGCTCATGCCCAGTTGTTAATACACATGAATGCAATATCATAGCTGTATGATTTCTTACAATGATTGTACAAGAGCAACCCTTTGGAAACTGCATTTAAAATATATGTTGTCAATAAATATTACATAAATATATCGATAAATATTTTGTCAAACGATGTATTGCCTTTGGATCACTTTTTAAAATTTTAGAATATAATCAACCCATTCAGTGTCTTTCCTGTATACTAGTCCATTACACGAAAGAATGTTGGCTACTGAAGTGCTAAAAAAACTAAAAAAACTACTGAAGTGCTACTAAAAACACCCATATTTACTCTTTTGGGATACATTTCATCAATTGTTTGTGGAATATTGTCTGAAAATAGTAGCAACAGTTCGACAGCATCATCCTGAACATTTCGTTTCCAATATCATTAAACTTGGTCAAGTAATTATTACTGGAAATCTGATTAAAAGCATCCCGTCCATGGCAGCCAGCCATTTTGATGATCATAAAATGGTATTCCACATGTTTTTGAGATGTCCATCAAGTTTGTTTGTTTTTTAAATTGTTTGGGGACTAATAAAGATGATTAGATAGGTGGTTTGCTTTAATCATCAAATTCCCATTGAACTTTTTAACTAACATATTCTACCCCACTATTTGGCATTTTGAAGAAATCAAAGTTTGTTTGTTTTTGTTTTTTTTAATGAGGGCTGAAAACACTTCCTTCCACCCACTAAGGAATGGGGTTGGGGATCATTTAACATTACTTTTCACATAGTTACAAAGGCTTTGGCACTATCAAGCGATTAAAAAAAAAAAAAAAGGCAAAATTTTAAACTGGTTGTAACGATGGTTTAAAAGTCCCCGGCGAACAAAACCGAGTAACAGAAAACACACACAGCACATACGCAAAGTGCCTCAGTTAGCATTCATATATCATTTTGAAAGTCACGTATTGAAGAAATAATGCAGTGCCGCGTGTTTTATGCGCAACCTTTCTCACCGTCAAGCAACCAATCAGCAGGGTTGACCTCCTTGAGAGGAGAAACACATGGTTCTTGCTTTACACAGTCTCTGCTCAAAACCTCCTGGGGAGTTTGAATAATGTCACTTTGGAAAATTTCTGTCTTCACTGGATGAGATTCACCTGCAAACAATGTGATATCAGTCCGTCAAAGAGAGGACACTGTGTACCAGTTTATTTATGACCAAAAAAATCAGCTCGGACAAGTGAATTCAAAGGACAAATGCACAATTTTTGAAATTATCAAGCCAACAACAAAGTACCATGAAGGCTCACAGAACCATCTGTACAACCAAAAAGCAGAACATAGTAAAAGTTCCACTGTCAAACTATATTTGCAGAGAGTTCAAAATATACACTCTCCTAACAAAAGTTGTAGGACACTTCTTTTGCACCCGTGAGAACTGCCTGAATGTGCATTTAATTTGCAAAATCATGACTATCATGAACAGACACCGTGTACAAACAGGCTTGGATGAAAGAAGAATGGATTACATTTTCTGTTCGGCTGAATCACAGTTCTCCCAAATACTTTGGCGAATTGAAAGTGTAACCTATCCTGCTTTCACTAAAGGATTGATAAACACTGTTATTATGGGCAACATTAGACATGTAGAAACGAATGAGCAGACAAATGGGCTCTGGACATTATCATTTCAGCCTTTCGGAAGCTTAGGACAGCTAAGGACTCATTGCCCCCATGAAATCAAAGTCAACACCTGTATCCTTCCGAAGTACTTCTTTTTACCTTTTATATCTTCCACAAAGTAAAATACCGTTGAAACTACATCTTTTTTTTTTGAGCCTCGTTTGCAATTTAATCTACAACATCTTAATCTGCTTTGAGGTTGTAACATTATGCTTCACACACCAAACGTATGGAGAACAATTTTAGTCCGAATCAGTCCATAACCTTTTGAGATATTATGCTCTGTATCGTTTTTAGCACTTTCGATCAATGATGAAGAATCAGTTGAAAAACAAGAAAAAGAGCAATCAGAGATTGCAGACCCTTGCCAGGACTTCTTTTGAGTGGTTTATTTTTTATTTATGGGTTTGAGGGTAAATCCAATATGGCTGCCAAACCACGTGTCCGATGAAGTTGAAATTTAAAGCATGTATTCCCATTTCTACTACATCAGAAGCATGAAGTTTCACATCGATTGCTTGAGCGGTTCCAGAGAAAACATTATTGAATATTTTTCTTCAATACAATCTGGCTGCTAAACCATGTGACCTATCAAGTATTCCTTAACAAACTTGTACAACCAAGGCTTGGGAAACATTTGTGTGAAGTTTCCCCTTGATTTGTCCAGCCGTTCTGGAGAAGAAGATTTTTTTATAGGTTTTAGGATAAATCCAATATGGCTGCCAAACCATGTGACCAATGACATCATAAGTGTGACCTTTTTCTTCCTCATCGACAGGCGGTCATACGTGTAAAGTTTCGCCTCGATCTGTTCAGCCACTTCACTGAAAAATATTTTTTAAGGTTTAAAAAAAATAAAACAATATGGCTGCGAATCATGTGACCGATGACGTCAATTGTTATTCTGTGGACCATTTAATCACGAGATGACCCTTAAAAATTTCATACTGATTCGATGTGGGGGTTCTACATATGCAATTTTGACGTGATAACGAAGGCACCTATGACGTCATTAAAAAAAAAAATCACTTATTCCCCATGAGTACTTGCTATGTGCCAAGTTTCAATTTTTTCCTTGGTGCAGTTTCAGAGATACAGAGGTCCAAAGTTTTTCCAATATGGCTGCCACACCAGGTGACCTGTGTCATAATTATCATTAAAACATTCTACATGAGTAGTCGCACCAATGGTGAAAATTGTCTCAATCCGACAAACGGTTGCGGAGAAAAACACTAAAGTTCTGTGCGGACAAACAAACAGCCAGTCAGACAAACAAACAAACAAACGGACCCAAATGCAATACCCTCTCCTTTGGTGAGGATAAAAATTCTAGTATCTATTATGGTGTCAAAACCCGACTCCAACTACTTTAGAATGGGAAACCAACCAACACGTTTATTGCGTGACTTGCACATCATCAAAAAACATGGCGCCACTCTCCCTGCCGTAAAGCACCCCCCGCCGCTCACTTACGGCAACAGAAAACTCCAGTTCATTACGATGCACGCGCCTCACCAACCGGAACAAAAGCACATAACTGAACATTACATTCCCCCCCCCCCTTTTCTTATCTGCACAGCGTTTAGATGTGGAAAGAGGTTACAAAATCCTGTAGGTAGCCCAGACGCTGTCGAACCCGCGTGGACCGTGCTGCAGGCACAACACGTTCAAGGTCCCCTCCATTGGTCCCAACATCTGAAATGGAGGGCCAGAAAGAAGTTCTATGGTGACCAAACGGTATTGGCTGAGGTTCTGGAGGTAGTACTTTGCGCAGCCGGCTGGCATGCCACTGGGACCCGTCGTGGAGCTGGAAAGTGGCTGAACCAAGCTGGTGACTAACACTTAGAGAGGAGGACCAGAAGGACTGGAGCTTGTCGCTATGGTGGGGCCGTTTAGACCTAACCCAGTCCGAGACACGTATGCCAGGCGACTTCACTCTGTGAGTTCTGTCAAACCACTGCTTCATGCAGTGCTGGTGCTGACTGACTCTGGTGCAAACATCAGGTGTGGGAAGCCGAACTTTAGGTGGACGTAGCCTATCCAGTGGCAGTTTCAGCTCTCGCACCAACATTAGCAGCGCTGGCGAGACCCCTGTGGTCGTGTGCTGGGTTGCCCTGGAGGAGAGCTATCTGAAATGCGCAACCTTGGGCCAGGTGCGCTCGTATGCCATTCTTGAGGGTTTGATTAAACCGCTTGAGCCTCCCATTGGCCTGTGAGTGATAGACAGCTGTACGGATGTGCTTGATCCCCCTATCACTGAGGAAGGTGGAGAACTTGGCAGAGATGAACTACGGCCCATTATCTGTAATGATGATCTGAGGCAGCCCCCAAAGGGAGATGACAGTGTCAAGGATGTTGATTATGGCCTGGGAGGTTACTGAGCCCATCGGGAAGACCTCAGGCCATTTGGAATGGAGATCATAGATGACAATGAGGTAGCACTGGTGGTGGTGTACGCCATGGATTTCCGCACAGATATCGATCTGCAGGTGGTCCCAGGGCCGAGAAGGCCAGGTCAGCGATTGCAGAGGCAGTGGGGGCAGGTTTGCCCGTTTTTCCACAAAGCAGGCAAGCTGCACAGTCTCTGACCATTACCTCCATATCGTGGTAGATACCAGACCACCGCATCAAGTCCCGGCAATGCTGCTTCACTCTGATGATACCCAGGTGTCCCTCATGCACCAGAGCCAGCCAGCACTCATGCACGCAGAGCATATGGTATGACTGTGCAGTGACCTTGAGCCACACAGGTGTCATTCTAGCATGACAGCTTCTCCTTGATCCTGGCAAATGGTGCTGGCTCATCGGGCACCCAGGAAGGCCAGCCTCCCGTGATGTAGGAGCGCAAGGTGCTAGAGAGGGGTTCCTCCGCAGATGCCTGCTGGAGTTCAAGGAGGGAAACCACACCCTGGAGAGGGGTGGGCAGCAGTTGAATCAAGTCATCCTCCATGTCCACATTGCGGTTGGCAGGTGCGGCTGCGACGACAGCTCTGGAGAGCATGTCCGCTACCACGTTTTCCTGGCCTGGGGTGAAGTGAAGCTTGAAATTGTACAGTTGGAAGCGATCCGCCCTTCTGTACAGTCAGAGCGGTCTGTGTCCTGTACCCGAGGTGGATATCATGGCTGCAAGAGCTGGTGATCCGTGCGAAGTGTAAAAGCCCGGCCACATAGGTATATGTGCCAGCGTTCACAAGCTCAGTTACAGCCTCACGCTCCCCCACCAAATATTTATATTTGGTAGGACTCAATGCCCAAGAGGCGAAAGCGATGGGCTTCTCCATCCCATTTTGAAGTTGGGAGAGGATGGTCCCCAACGCTGTGGCAGAGGGGTCACTCACAGGTGACCAATGTGGGACTGGCGTGGTCGAAATGTGCCAGGATGGGTGCTATGGTGAGCTGGTGCTTCAGCTGGTGCACAGCCTCTTGGTAGAGTCCACAGTCCAGACCCAGGAAGCTTCATTCTTCAGCGGCTGGTGCAGGGGCGATGTTGTCGCTGAGTACTCTGGCAAGAAGCGGAGATAGTATGCTGTCATACCTAGAAAGGAGGCAAACTGTGCAGCTGACATAGGCTCCGGAACGTGGTGGATCGCGTCCGAGTTTGAGTGTAGTGGAGAGATACCGTGGGCTGAGAGACGGAACCCCACAAACTCAATATCTGACACGGCAAAGATGCACCACTTCTTGTTGAGCGTGAAGTTGTGCTGGGCCAGCTTGCAGAACACCTGGCAGAGGTGCTCGTCGTGGATGGAGGCATTGGAACCATGTACCACAATGTTGTCTAAGTAAATGGACACTCCTGGGACGCTGGCGAAGATGGACGACATTATCTTCTGGAAACAGATGGGCACCGAGCTCAGACCGAAAGGCATGCAGGCGTAGTGAAAAACGCCAGCGTGTGTGATGAAAGCAGTGAGGTCCCTGTTGCTCGGGTGTAGGGGAACCTGGAGGTAGCCTTGTCTCAAGTCCAGTTTACTGAAGACAGTGGAGCTGTAGAAATGGGTGGTGAGCTCCTCTGTTGTTGGAAGTGGATATTTATCTGGGGTGATCACTGTGTTCACAGCATGCAGATCCATGCAAATGTGGAGCCCCCTCCCCCCCCCAACTTATTTTTTGCTATTACCAGGTTGGAGATCCAGGGCGAGGCATTGATGGTCTCGATAATCCCAGAATCCAGTAGGGCTTTCAGCTCGGCTGTCACTTCATCCCGCAGGGTGAGGGGAATATGGCACAGTGGCTGGATCACTGGGATCACCAATGGGCTGGTGAATGAAGGCGGAGAGGCAGCCGAGGCAATCAAACAGCGCCGACCATTGTCGCTGTTGGGGGGAAGCAACCTTCTGTGCCGCAGTTTCAGTCAAGGAGAAACCGAGCACCATGAAGAGGTAGAGACCCAGGAGGTAGGCCACCTTGCGCGTAACATGGACTGAGAAAGCCGACAGACCTGGTACCCTAATGCACCAGCAGCTGCAACGAACCCAAGACTTCAATTCTGACCTGTCCATAACCACTGAGAGCGGTAGAGGGGCGCTACAGTGGTAGGTTCAAAAAGAAAAGAAAAAAACGACTCCAACTACTTTAGAATGGGAAACCAACCAACACATTTATTGCGTGCCTTGCACATCTTCACAAAACACGGCGCCGCTCTCCCTGCCGTAAAGCTCCCCCCTGATCCTCACTTACGGCAACATAAAACTCTCCAGTTAAACACGATGCACGCGCATCACCAACCGGAACAAAAGCACGTAACTGAACATAACAGTATCCAGTTCATTATCTGGATCTTCACCAAAATCTAATCATTTCGTCCTTGTTACACACCCAACCTGTACACCAAGTTTCGTCTGAATACATCCATAACATTTTGAGATATCATGCTCAGACAGACAGACAGACAAACAGAAAGAAAGACAAACAAACAGACAGGAACTATTGCACAACCACAGAGCATTATGATTGACAATGGCGAGTCACATGGTTCATCCTCGTGGGGGGGGGGGAGGAATGTTCCGCTAACACAACATCGTTAGTTGACCTCAAACGGAGATTGGTGAGGAGGAACTTATTTATTCAGATTAATGTTCAAGCCTCAACATTAACAATTTCTTCAAGACTTACCTATCATGGGACAATCCACAAACTCAGGATCTTTTTTCGCCTTCCGGTCAAAATCTGGAACAAAATAAATCCGGTGACAACTCAATGTGATTTTCCGTTATGGGGAATTGCATTTTGATTCATTTCATTTTGTATGCGGCCTCTGGCTGGTTTTGCTTCACTTCTGAGAGTGTGGCTACGTCGCTGATGCAATCAATGCTCCATGTAGTTTAGTGGAAGAATTTGGTCAGGGTGCCGGCAATCGTTCACCTGCTCTTCATAAAGAACACAATGGGATCTTTATGTTCACCAACTAATGCGGGCAGATGGGATGCCCAGTTTATCGTCCATCCAAGGGACGGCGCACACATCAATGAATCGCCCTGCATGTGAAGCACTGGGATGACAGTTTATAGCCGTGTTGCGATTAAAACCCAAGTTGGACAGCTCAGAGTAAAGTATGCACACCTCCAGGCCATCCTGCCAGCGCATTGCAGGGTGGTAAATGACCGCTTAAGGTCATATCCGGCAATGCACGTGTTTTACCCCAAACATGCCCACAAATGTGCGGAAGGAATGAAGGTTCCTTACGAGCTTAGTGTTCGATTCACCAAAGAGCCTCGCAATAGGCATCGAGACAATAATGCGTCATAGAATGTACACTCATCATCATCTGTAGCTCTAACGTGCAAACAGTTACCATGGTTCAGCCCTCTAACTTGCGGTGTCCAAACATCAACGAATTCGGACTCAACCTTCACTTTCACAATGAAATCTGCAAATAAATCGGTGCACGAGACAAACTTGAAGAAACATTTGTAGGAATAAAAAGCATCGATAATTTGAAAGCAACTGTTACAATTTTCGATATTGCAAAAACTTCACACAAAGATACATTTTAGGGATTGTTTCAACAAGAACGAGGCTCAAGGCAGAGCAAGGTTAAACTTACAGTTTAGCAGAGCAACAACAGAACATACTGGCAAGGGGATAAAGATAAATAGTATAGGCTCTGGAGGGGGGGGGATGTTTGTGTACATAACTCTTTTAGAGCGTTACCCTATTTTTTTTTTTTTGTTCTATATGCCAAGACCTTCAAAAAAAGTTTGAGTAACACCTTCAGATCAAGTACATTTTCTCTGTGGGGTCCATCTTGGATTCGCAGTTGGCTACCAGCAAACCATAATTGAACCAAAATGCCCATATTGGGTTTAGATGGAATAAATCATTAATTTTGATTTACTTCAATTACTTATGAATTGCTTAACACATTTTAGCATGATTTAGTCTCTTAAAAATTGGTTCACAGGAGAAAATGACCATATTTTTACATAATTTTAGTCAAAAATAGCTTTCAACTTGAAAGTAGCTCAAAGTTTAATGGTCTCTGAATGACTTAATATTGTAAGTAGAGCTATAAACTTTGGCCAAAAGTTTCATTATTAAGTTCTCTGAGCAATTCAATTTTCATATTATCACAATGGGGCTGTGTGTTATGACCACAGAGCTCATTGTAAACCAAAGTCACCACTACCCCCAAATGGCCACTTTTACAGCATTTCATCAAATGATGATATCTCCTCAACTAAATGGCATGGGAAGTTGATTTTTTTTGTACTAAATATAGGTTATTGACCCCAAGGAATTCATTGATAAAATTTTTGTAGTTTTTGTTGTTGATCTACTTAGCATAATTCCAAAATTGCTGCCAAAATATTGAAAAAAGCTCATTGTAAACCAAAGTCACCCCTGCCCTCAAATGGCCACTTTTACTGTATTTCATCAAATGATGATATCTACTCAACTAAATGGCATGGGAAGTTGATTTTTGATACTACATGCATATATAGATTTTTGACCACAAGAAATTCATTGGTTACATTATTTTGAGTTTTTGGAGTTGATCTACTTATTAATAATTCCAAAATTGCTGCCAAAATATTGAAAATTCGGAATGCAGAACAATATTCAAGATGAAACTCTAACTTAATATCCTTCCCACTTCCTCGAGCCTATCTATTAAAAGAAGTCAAAAGCAATATTAATTTAACAATTTTAATGTTTACACATTGAAATAAGTTCTGGTTTATGCACAACCATTAATACAGTGGTGCACAATGCACATTCATCAATACTATTAGTTACATACACATTGCTGCCAAATAGCTCAATATGTTCCTGACTTGTTGTTGATCTCATCTCAAAACCCATCTCCTTCAACAAGCTTCAGTCTTTTGGAAACATGGTCATTGTGTATGCCGCTGGCTTCCCGTATCCTTTTGCAGCCATTGCTTGTGCTTGCTGTCTTATCATCGCCTACTTTTTGGCAGATAATACATTTTGTTGCATCATAACAGAGGTCTTGAGATGACTTTACAGGAGTTACAGACTCCATCATTGGCACTTTATCCAACTCTTCACAACCCTGAAAAAAGGATATTATTAGTACTACATGTTGTACATACTAGGGGAATTGGAGGCACAACCACACACTTAAAGTAAATTGGACAACTACCTATTTGGAATCAATGCTAGTTTTAATTTTGGCAATTGTATATGACCCCCATCTCCTCAAGAACATAACAGGTAAATACATGTAAACTATTCTGCACATTCTGGATGAGGCACAACCACATACCAGTGTGTGGCTGTGTTCGAGGCCTGGGACACAATCGCACACTGGTATGTGGTTGTGCCCCAAGTTCCCCTACATTTAATTAAGATGAGTGTCTCAATATAGTCCCTGTAGGATTGAAGCATATGCACATCACTGTTTTAGACCATTAATTAAAGCTTCAATGTCAAATCATGTGTACTTTTCATTATTTTGGCAGTCATTTTGAGGAACATCTTGGGATTATGCTAATTAGATCAGCTAAAAAAATACAAAAATGTTATCAATGAATTCCTTGGGGTCAATAACCTATATGTGTTGAAAAAAATCTACTTTCCATGGCATTTAATTAAGGAGATATCATCATTTGATGAAATACCGCAAAAGTGGCCATTTGGGGGTAGGGGTGACTTTGGTTTACAATGAGCTCTGGTCATCACACACAGCCCCATTGTGAGAATATGAAAATTGAATTGCTCAGAGAACTTAATAATGAAACTTTTGGCCAAAGTTTATAGCTCTACTTACTAAGTATTACTTACTCTACTTACTAAGTATCTAATATTAAGTCATTCAGAGACCATCAAACTTTGAGCTACTTTCAAGTTGAAAGCTATTTTTGACTACAATTACATAAAATATGGTAATTTTCTCCTGTGAACCAAGTTTTAAGAGAATAAATCATGCTAAAATGTGTTAAGCAATGCATAATAATTGAAGTAAATCAAAATTAATAACTTATGGATGCTTAATAATGATTTATTCCATCTAAACCCAATCCGGGCATTTTGGTTCATGTATGGTTTGCTGGTAGCCAACTGCGAATACAAGATGGACCCTACAGAGAAAACGTACTTGATCTGGAGGTGTTACCCAAACTTTTTTTGAAGGTCTTGGCATATAGAACAAAACAAATTAGGGTAACACTCTAAAAGATTCATGTAAACAAACACCCCCCCCCCCCCAGATCCAGGAGTAAAAGGTGACAAATCAAGATAAGGATAGAGATTGTGGATTGGTCATTGGAGCAAAAATTCATTCTGATGGATAGGACAGGATAAGTTCTAAAAGCAGAACACAACTCAAGATAACCGAGTGCAAGACACGGGTTGTGGGCTCTGTCAAGGCAGTAGAAAAGCCCCTTTCATTTTTGAGGAAAAGTACAGTCATTCATGTCATACACCTGCAATCTCCAAAAAGTGAAGCATGGTGAGGATACGGCGGCCATACGCCCTCTGAATTGACAGAAACGTGCGGCGGCCGCAGAGTTTCTGCGGTGGCCTCAGGGTGGCCCTACACTGTTTGGCTATATTTTACAGACCGTAGGGGTCGCCGTGGAATTATAGCGCGGAGTTATAACTTTTTTTCATTTCTACGTTCGCCGTAGCAATTCGACGAGCCGAAACAAAAGAACTGGTAAAAGAAAAAAAAAAGAATCCACTCGTGACCGTCCGTCTGGCCGCACGTTTGCCTTGGGGCCCCCCTGCGGTCCCCCTGTGGTCCCCCCGCGGTCCTCCTGCGGTTGCCTTGCGGGCACCTTGCGTCTGCCTTGAAAATTATATGGCCGCCGCAGGAACGCCCTAAGGTCACCGTGCGACATCAAATCAAAGACCGTACGGCACCCCCACGTTTTTGGTCTCCACAATTTATAAATACGCTGTGCGGCTACCCGAAAAATAAAAACATATGTGACTGCTACATTGTGTGACCGTGGAAATATTGCGGCCGCCCTATAATTGCTAGTGGCCGTAGATTTTGTAGACCCCACGGCCGCCGTGGCAAATGTGACTTAGACCTTACACACCAAGCCAGGTGTTTAAGCTCGATGAAACTGGACTTTTGCAAACGCATGCCCAGCCACACTTTCATCTCAATCATCTTCATCTCCATCAACTCTGGCCTGAGGCAGTGATTGAGTTCAAAGGTTTCACGGAGGCTGAAGTCGGCGAAGCAAGGCAACAGTTTGTGGACATGGCCCTGCAAGTGGGGTTTGACGAGGTCGATGAAGATGATGTTGAGGAATTACTTCTCTCACACAGGGAGGAGCTGAGCAATGAAGATCTTCTGGCTCTGGAGGAGGAGCGCATCAGAGAGGAATCAGAATCAAGTCCTGAGGTTGTGCTAGTTAAAACCCTCACAATAAAGGTCATGGCTAAAGGTTTCAAATTGGTTTATGAAGCGATGGCCATCTTTGATGAACACGATCCCGACTGCATGAGACGTTCCTGGTGCGGAGGGAGATGGAGAATGCAGCGAAATGTTACAAGGAGGTCGATGAACAGAAAATGAATGTAGGCACTCAAGTCTCCATTATGAAGTTCTTCAAAAAATTCCCACATGAATCAGCCGCCATTTCATCTTCTGAGCCTTCGACCTCAACGGGACAGTCTGCCGCACCTGAATAAGCCTGCCACAAGCAATATGTACTGTATCCAACCCCAATCATGATAACAATTATTAAAAAGTAATTCATTTTAAAGTTTTTATTTGTTAAACATTTTTATGCATTGTTTGCTGCTTTTTTGAGGTTTATATGTTGGTCTTCAACCTAAAAAGGTTTAAATCTTCCCCGTTTGGAACATAACCCCCATTTTTTATGTTAAATATTGCCTGAAAAACACGGCATTTTATGGGAATGCATCCCTCATGTTATACGAGGATCTCCTGTGCTATTAGAATATGAGTACGTCCATAAAAAGTATGTACATATAGAATGTGAGTACGTCTATAAAGTATGTACATAGAGAATGTGAGTACGTCGATAAAGTATTTACAAACAGAATGTGAGTACGTCTATAAAGTTTGTACATATAGAATGTGAGTACGTCTATAAAGTATGTACATATAGAATGTGAGTACGTCTATAAAGTATGTACATACAGAATGTGAGTACGTCTATAAAGTATGTACATACAGAATGTGAGTACGTCTATAAAGTATGTACGTATAGAATGTGAGAACGTTGAAAAAAGTATGCACAGAAAAATGTGAGTTCATCTATAAAGTATGTGCATATAGAATGCGAGTTTGTCTATGAAGTATGTACGTGTAGAATGCGAGTACGTCTATAAAGTATTTTCATATAGAATGTGAGTACGTCTATAAAGTATGTACATACAGAATGTGAGTATGTCTATAAAAAGTTTTTATTTTTTTTTATTTTTATTTTTTGTATACCTTGGTCGAGGCTCGTATGAGAGCAAACACACAACTCACAGCAAGGAGGCATGAGACAAGAGGGGCGGGAGTGGAAGGGACAAAACAGTGGGGAAGACACATTAGGTGAACTGTGGAAGGGAGAGGGATGGGGATGGGACGGGGAACATGGCGAAGAGAAGATGGACATTTCAGGGACTTTCAGGAAGGAAAGCAGGAGAATTGAAGGAAGTGGGCTTGGGTGGATTATCGGGGGTAGAAAAGATCGAGGATTTGGATGGGGGAAGATAAGAGGTGGTGGTGAACAGCTGTTGTGAAAGCCTGGAGGGAAGAATGGGAAAGAATAGAGTGAGGAAGTTTATTCCAAAGGCGGGAAAAAAGAGGAATGAAAGAGTGAAGATGAGCAGTGATTCGTGATTTTGGTAGTTTTACCAGAAGGGGGTTGTTGGCGGACCTTGAGCGCCCTGTGGAAATGTGGTGGGGACAAATCGCAGAGAGAGCAGGGGGGGGCAAGGCTGGAGAGGAGTCGGTAGTGTGGTGTAGTCATGCCCGCGGGGAGGGGCATGATGATGATGCATGATGGGCGTGATGGTTGGAGGAGTGGCCGTGGGGGTCGGCGAGGGATATGAGGTGTGCACGCCGTCTGAGGCGTCGTAGTAATACTGGAGTCGGCCGGCTCGTGAGTGTACCGCGTACGGAATAAAGGAGAGCCGCGGGCACATTACGCCCTGGCTCGCACTCGTGCAACACAGCCCGGCTCGACTGTTCCTCCGCTTCGTGTCTGCCTGCTAAGCATCTCCCAATTCAGTACAGTACAGTTGGCGAACGAGGACTTTCGAATCGACGTGTGTAAGGGCGGCAAATGACCTGTGCGGTTCCAGGCTACGGAGCCAAGGTGCTGCCCGCCGGCGCGAACATGGCAAAGGGTCGGTGCATGGCAAACGTACGCATGCCCGCCTTCGTCGGAATCGACTTCGGCCACGTCGAGTGGGCAACGTTCGTTCATTTGGTTCATTTTCTTGTTCGTTTTGTCGAGGATACGCATTTCGGCTCGAACGCGGCGTTGGACGTCGCACAAGCTCTGGAGAATATCCGAGGTCTCGATGGTCGGGACACAGCAGATGGTCTAGGGGTCATCGCGATGGGCCAGGCACGCACGGCCATGCGCACGGTCTGCGGCGCGGGTCGTGGGCGCAGCGTGGCAATGCAATCACCGGACGGCGGTCTGGGCTCTCGAGGTCGTTCTACGTGTGTGTGGGCCGAGGGTCATCGCCCATTGTTACGGTCATAGATGGCGGTGTGCGAGGCGATCCTTCCGTCCCTGCTGCCGAACCCTGCTTGCGATTGATCCGGAAATGACAAGATCAGTGGCAGGGGGGGGAAGTGAGCGAGGCACGGATCGGGTGTCGAGTTGAGTCCACTCTCGTGCTGGCCGCGCATCGCATTCGGGCTGTGCCGTGCAAATTCACGGCAGTGGAGCAACCGGCACGGATCAGAGATCATTTTATTTCTGGTCTGCGAGCAGCCATTGACATTGTCTGCGAGCAGCCATTGACCGACATCACATTCGACTCGGCGATCGCGACTGTTTCATCTATCGAGCAGACACCGGTGACCGCGCAAGTCCGCGCGATGGCTCAAGTGCCGCAGGGTGCTCGCACGCCTAGCGGTGCGGGGCGAGAGCGCGCACCGCAGCACGGTCGCACCGGGAGCGAAGGGGCACCGCAGCACGATCGCACCGGGAGCGAAGGGGCACCGCAGCACGATCGCACCGGGAGCGAAGGGGCACCGCAGCAGGACCCCAGTGACCTGGAGATCAGCCTGCAGCCGGGGCATGATGATGCCGGCGAGCCGGAGCAGGAGCCGGGCTCGGCGAGCCGGACCATTTTGGGTCGGAACGGGTTCTGCTCCGTGCCTCCAGATGTGCCAGTGCTCTCTTCGAGACCTTCGTGCACCGAGGGCGAGGTGCTGGCGACGGGGGCCGCGTCGATGCAGCGGGAGCCACCGTTCGTTGCTGCCTGCGGCGATGATGTGCGCTCCAGGAGCGGCGAGAGCCATATCAGCTTTCGCGATGAGTTCCCGCGCTTCGTTCGCGATGAGTTCCCGCGCTTCGGCAGGGTTCGTGAGGCAATGCGCATCGGTGTGGTTCAGGCAGCTTCAACAGGTGGCGGTGGGCCCGTGGCATTAAAGGGAGTCGCGAGTCGCAGCATCAAGTCGACAACCAAGAAGCGGACTCGTGATGTGGGTTGTGGGTTGTTGTTCATGGCATATGTGTTTTTCCTTGCTCTAGTGATGCAGTTTAACGTTGTTGAAATAAATGCCAGCAGTTCTCATATAAAAGTGGATGTGGCGGAGATCAGTCAATGGGAGTTGGATTATGGTCAATGTGATGTGGGGGCGAATAAAGAAGGTTTGTTAGCCTCCAGTTGCTCCAGGCCGCAGGTAATTGCTTTGTCATGTGCTGGGATTTTATCAAAAGCGCGCTGTACGGAAAAATGAATTTACGATGCTTCGAATGTTATTCCTATTGATTTATAACGAGCTTATGGTTGAGCGGGGTTTAAATGGAATTACTACTGTCTAACTGCCGTGTGGGTCTCGGAGATCGACTCGGGGCCGGGACTCGTGCGCTGGTCGGCGTTACCCCACCTCTGCTTTCAGCGAAGTCAGACGTGCCTGGCGCCTGGGGCGTGGCTCTCTGGGTGCGCTCAAGGCCGTTTTGGCCATGCGGTGGAATCTTAACTGATTATGGTGCATGAAGGTTGGGGAGTGTTTGTTGCTTCCGGCAAAGGGTGCTGTTCAGCGCCCCCACAAAGTCGGTTGGGTCTGGCGGTGGCGCCGCGGGTTCCAGACAGCGGGGGTCCGGCCTCGAAAGGTTTATCTGTTTCAGGTCTGCCTGGGGGCGGGTTTGCTGAGTCGTGCTGCTGTGCTTCTCCAGTAGCTCGCTTCCACGCATTATATGATGTGATGTGCTATTATACTTTGTTATTTTCATTTTATTTCCATGATTATTATACGAAATCCTTCGTGTTCTGCATGCTTCTTATAATACTGATCATTTAATAATCATACTTTTAGGAGGGAGGAGTGTGGTGTAGTCATGCCCGCGGGGAGGGGCATGATGATGATGCATGATGGGCGTGATGGTTGGAGGAGTGGCCGTGGGGGTCGGCGAGGGATATGAGGTGTGCACGCCGTCTGAGGCGTCGTAGTAATACTGGAGTCGGCCGGCTCGTGAGTGTACCGCGTACGGAATAAAGGAGAGCCGCGGGCACAGTACGCCCTGGCTCGCACTCGTGCAACACAGCCCGGCTCGACTGTTCCTCCGCTTCGTGTCTGCCTGCTAAGCATCTCCCAATTCAGTACAGTACAGGTAGAAGACAGAAAGACCACCGACCAACCTGCGGTGATTGAGTGAGAGGCCCAAAGACTCAGCTTCATTGCGGGAGATGCCGATGATCTTAAATGCCCTGGTTTCGACAGCGTTAAGCCGAGAAAGGTGGGAGGCAGGAGGACCAGCCCAGAGGGGAGAGCAGGACTCCATCAGGCTACGGACAAAAGCTTTGTAAGTGGTCAGGAGCACAGGAGGGCCGAGGAAGGACTTAGCACGACGGAGGATTCCCAGTCGGCGACTGGCTTTTGAGGCGAGGTTGGAAATGTGACTTTCCCATGAAAGTTCATGGCAGATAGTGAGACCTATAAGCTTGAAAGAAAAGACTTCTTCCAGAGGATTGTTGAGAAAGTGGATGGGGGGGGGGGGGTTTGTAAACGGTCCTTTCGAATAGACATAGTGAGAGTGTGAGATTTGTCTGGATTGAAAGACGTGTTCCACGTGTTGGACCAGTTTGTGATTTTAACCAGATCTGCAGTGAGCGAAGAAGCTGCTGCTTGCCGGTCTGAGGGATGACAGATGGTACGGCAGAGGGTGGAGTCGTCGGCAAAGAGAAATAGAGGATTTTCCAGAGAGTCCGAGAGATCATTGATGAAAACCAGAAAAAGAACAGGGCCCAGAACGCTACCTTGAGGAACTCCAGCCTGCACAGGAAGAGGGGATGAAAGAACTCCATTTAGGGCCACACGTTGACTGCGACAGGAGAGGAAGTCTGCGAGCCATGAGTGGAGATGGCCTTGAATACCATGGGAAGAGAGTTTGGTGAGTAGGGCAGGGTGCCAGACTGTGTCAAAAGCATGTGATATGTCCAGGGATACGGCTCGGATTTCCTGTCTGGCATTGAGGACCTCCATCCATTGATGGGAGAGCAGAAGCAGCATATCCAGGGTAGAGTGACCTGGTCTGAAACCAAATTGATGATCGGAAATCAAGCCATTGGAGAAGAGGAAGGATTTCATATCTGAAGCGATGATGGATTCCATCACTGAAATGAAGACGAGAGAAGAACCTTCAGAGTTTAGGCTTTATTCCATTTGATTGAAGCCGCTTCTACGGGCACACCAGGAAATACAAACGCAGTATGGAGTACAAGCAGTAAGGTACACACGCGCAACTAATCACCGCAAAATAAATCAGTATTATATATCAATCAGTGTTCTCACCATTCAATGAGCACCAAGTGAGCCGGCGACATAAAACGGCAATGCCCCAGGGACAAAACCCCGCGGCCGAGCCGAACCTCAGCTTTATCTCTTCTGTGCTCGGCCGGGCATCACGTGGTCACACGTCACGACCTTCCATTCACCACAATCACCTTGCTGATGATTGGGAGAAGGCTGATTGGTCTGTAGTTACAGGGATCTGTTTTTGCACCTTTTTTATGCAGGGCAGTGATGTTAGCAGATTTCCAAGCAGATGGCAGATGACCTTGGGAAAATGAGAGGGTGAATAGAACAGAGAGAGGGTGAGCAAGAGCAGAAGAGCAGGCTTTGAGGACACGTGGGCTGATGCCGTCTGGACCGGTTGCAGAATCTGACTCGAGGTTTGAAAGCAAGCTCTCCACCTTGTCAGGAGAAAAGGACACAGAGTCCAGGGACAGTTGGGTGCGACTGGGTAAAGTGGGTAGAGAAAGTGATGGGTTTAGGACACAAGATTTAGCTGCAAACACCGAGTTTAGACATTCAGCTTTATCACGTGTGGAATCAGCAGTGCGGCCATTTGAGGTAAGGGAGGGATGGAGGGGGAACATACACCAGAAACAGATTTGATTAAAACGCCACCAGGATTTTTGAGGAGGGAGAGAGGTTTGAGAGTTCAGACTTGAGATGAGAAAGATGTTGTTTTCTGGCTCTCCTGAGGGTAGATACACACTTGTTCCGAGCTTTGTGGAAAGAACTGAGATTGCCCTCAGTTGGGTTTGCTTTCCATGAGGCAAAGGCAAGTTGTTTCAGGACAACTGCCTCGCCACAAGCTTCAGTAAACCAAGGGCGGGAGGAAGGGTAAGACAACTGAACACGAGAGGGGATAAATCTGTGCATGAGGGAGAGCAAGTTTCTTTGAAAGAATTCCCAGGATGAGTTGATGTTTGAGAAAGTAGTGATAGGAGACCAGTCTGTAAGTTTGATGGCTGCTCGGAGACCCTGCCAGTCGGCTTGAGTGAAATGCCAGAGTCGACAGCGGTGAGGTGGTTCTCTGATAACAGCCAGAGAGATGTCCACTTTGACAAGGACGTGGTCAGAAGAACCAATTGGAGCGAAGGAAGAGCAGCAGATATTGTCAGGGAAATTTGTCAAAATCAGATCCAGAAGAGATGGAGTACCATTGGTTGAGATCCGGGTCGCGATGTTGACCGATTGAGTCAGTCCCAATGAGTCGCAGAAAGATTTTGCTGAGGTGCCATGGCAGGTGAGAGAGGTACCCACACCTAGCCAACTGGCATGATGACAATTGAAGTCACCACATAAGAGGAAGAGAGAGTTTGGATGAGAAGATAGAAGATGGTCCATGTTTTCGGATAGTGAGGTGTAGATGGAGTCATCACTGTTCGGTGGACGGTACAGTACACATATAAACATGAGGTGGGAGTGGAGGGGAAGCCGCAGCGAGAGGTATTCCTTGGGGTGTGGGGGAGTGAGGGCAGTGCATGGAGAGTGAGGAATAGAGTCTTTGATGAAGAGAGCAACTCCACCGCCAGGACGAGACTCAGGTCTGTCATACCGGAGGAGTGAGTAGCCAGGGAGAGATACTTGGGAGTCAGACACGTCTTGGGAGAGGAAAGTTTCTGTTAGGCAGATAATGTCTGGTTTGTCAGTGGCAACCTGCATGGAAAGATCTGAAAGGTTTGAGCGAAGGCCCCGGATATTTGAGGTCCACACTTTTAATGAAGAGGAAGGGGAGGAGGCTTTGGGTGCAGGAGGTGGAGGGGGAGGGGGAGGGTAGGACAAGGGACGAGGGGGGCAGGTAAGGAGGGTTGCTGAAGGAGTGTGGGGTATTGCAGAATAACGAGGGGAGGGGACCGAATGAGGAGGAGAAAAGGCTCTGTGGTGCTGGGGGAGAGGGGGGACAAGAGACAAGGAAGAAGGCAGTTGAGGATTTGAGGAGGTGGAGTGAAGAGATGGAGGTGAGAGGGCAGTGGAGGGAGGCAGGTTGGTGGATGAGAGAGGGGGGCAACTTTGAGAAGGAAGAGTGAGGGGGATGAAAGGTGGGAGAAAGGTGAGGGGGGATTTTGAGAGAGGTGAGAGGGAGGCTTGGAGGGAGAAGAGAGTGGGATGGTTGCTTTGAGAGTGAGAGTGAGGGGTGAGGGGGTGAGTTGGCACTGAAGTTGGAAAAAAAGAATGGTTGATGGAAAGCGAGCATCCATGGCAAACTGTGGTTTTTAAAAGTTTTAGGTCAGAGATGCGATTTAACACAATTCTTGATGGATGCAATGAAGGCGAATTCAGAGAATGGAGAGAAGAACCGCTGTAATAGTTGGATTTTTTAGGCAAGGAATGAAGGAGAGGTCGAAATGAGAGCAGTCTGTTAAAATAGCAGAAGATTAGTGCATTGTGAAACAGTAAAGAGTACCACATGTGTGAGAGAGGAAGATGAAGCATTATAAGATCGTTTTTGTTGTTAAAAATAATGTATGAGAGAGTTCAACAGATTAGGTCATGGAAGTGTAAAAAAAAAAAAGAGGAAGAAGACGAGGAGGAAGTTAAGAGGAAGAAGAATCGGGAGAAGGTGAGCGTGTTGTTGTTGTTGTTGGGTATATATATATATATATATATTTTTTTTTTTGTTGTTGTTAATATTAATGTATGAGAGTTCAACAGATTAGGTCATGGAAGTGTAAAAAAAAAAAAAATCGAGGAAGAAGACGAGGAGGAAGTTAAGAGGAAGAAGAAGAAGCAAAATCGGGAGAAGGTGAGCGTGTTGTTGTAGGGTATATTTTATTTTATTTTATTTTATTTTATTTTATTTTATTTTATTTTATTTTATTTTTTTCTTTTTGAGATAAGAAAGAGATTAGTTGGGAGAATGGGGGATGTTTGGAAAGTGGGGAGGATCAAAATTGAAGGTAATGGGGAGGATAGAAATTGAAGATAATGGGGGGAAAAAACAAACAAAAAAAAAAACGATCGAACACCGAGTGGAACCGGTAGGCCTCAAGTCTAGGCCTAGGCCTCAAGCACAGGTAAGAACGTCGACAAAAATACTCACAAAATAGCACGATTTTTGAAACAAAACCGAACTAGCAACACACAGTAACATGTAGGTGAGAAAATTAAACAGTTAAAACGGGACAAATAACAACCGGAAACTTAGCTTTGATAACGTCAGCAGGGAGCCCCGAAGGAGAAGTCTCGCTGCTCCAAAACCGGAACCGGAAGTCAAATTTACATATAGAATGTGAGTACGTCTATAAAGTATTTTCATATAGAATGTGAGTACGTCTATAAAGTATTTACATATAGAATGCGAGTAAGTCATTAGAGTATGTACATATAGAATGTGAGTACGTCTATAAAGTATGGACATATAAATGCGAGTAAGTCATTAGAGTATGTACATATAGAATGTGAGTACGTCTATAAAGTATGGACATATAGAATGTGGGTACGTCTATAAAGTATGCACAGAAAATGTGAGTTCATCGATAAAGTATGTACATATAGAATGTGAGTACGTCTATAAATTATTTACATATAGAATGCGAGTAAGTCAACAGAGTATGTACATATAGAATGTGAGTACGTATATTAAGTATGTATGTATAGAATGTGAGTACGTATATAAAGTATGTATGTATAGAATGTTAGTACGTATATAAAGTATGTATGTATAGAATGTGAGTACGTCTATAAAGTATTTACATATAGAATGCGAGTAAGTCAACAGAGTATGTACATATAGAATGTGAGTACGTCTATAAGGTATTTACATATAGAACGTGAGTACGTCGATAAAGTATTTACATATAGAATGTGAGTACGTCTATAAAGTATGTACATATAAAATGTGAGTACCTCTGTAAAGTATGTACATTTCGAGTGTGAGTACGTCTATAAAAACTATGTACATATAGAATGTGAGTACATCTAAAAAGTATGTACATATAGAATGTGAGTACGTCTATAAAGTATGTACATATAGAATGTGAGTACGTCTATAAGTATGTACATATAGAATGTGAGTACGTCTATAAAGTATGTACATATAGAATGTGAGTACGTCTATAAAGTATGTACGTATAGAATGTGAGTACGTCGAAAAAAGTATGCACACAAAAATGTGAGTTCGTCTATAAAGTATGTACATATAGAATGTGAGTACGTCTATAAAGTATGTACGTATAGAATGTGAGTACGTCGAAAAAAGTATGCACAGAAAAATGTGAGTTCGTCTATAAAGTATGTACATATAGAATGTGAGTTTGTCTAAAAAGTATGTACGTGTAGAATGTGAGTACGTCTATAAAGTATTTACAGAAAGAATGTGAGTTCGTCTATAAAGTATTTTCATATAGAATGTGAGTACGTCTATAAAGTATTTACATATCGAGTGTGAGTACGTCTATAAAAAACTATGTACATATAGAATGTGAGTACATCTAAAAAGTATGTACATATAAAATGTAAGTACGTCAATAAAGTATGTACATATAGAATGTGAGTACGTCTATAAAGTATGTACGTATAGAATGTGAGTACGTCAAAAAAAGGATGCACAGAAAAATGTGAGTTCATTTATAAAGTATGTACATATAAAATGCGAGTTTGTCTATAAAGTATGTACGTATAGAATGTGAGTACGTCAATGAAGAATGTACATATAGAATGTGAGTACGTCTATAAAGTATGTACATATTAGAATGTGAGTACGTCTATAAAGAATGGACATATAGAATGTGAGTACGTCTATAAAGTGTGTACATATAGAATGCGAGGAAGTCTATAAAGTATGTACTTATAGAATGTGAGTACGTCTATAAAGTATGTACGTATAGAATGTGAGAACGTTGAAAAAAATATGCACAGAAAAATGTGAGTTCGTCTATAAAGTGTGTGTATATAGAATGCGAGTTTGTCTATGAAGTATGTACGTGTAGAATGCGAGTACGTCTATAAAGTATTTTCATATAGAATGTGAGTACGTCTGTAAAGTATGTACATATAGAATGTGAGTACGTCTATAAATTATTTACATATAGAATGCGAGTAAGTCAACAGAGTATGTACATATAGAATGTGAGTACGTATATTAAGTATGTATGTATAGAATGTGAGTACGTATATAAAGTATGTATGTATAGAATGTTAGTACGTATACAAAGTATGTATGTATAGAATGTGAGTACATCTATAAAGTATTTACATATAGAATGCGAGTAAGTCAACAGAGTATGTACATATAGAATGTGAGTACGTCTATAAGGTATTTACATATAGAATGTGAGTACGTCAATAAAGTATTTACATATAGAATGTGAGTACGTCTATAAAGTATGTACATATAAAATGTGAGTACCTCTGTAAAGTATGTACATTTCGAGTGTGAGTACGTCCATAAAAAGTATGTACATATAGAATGTGAGTACATCTAAAAAGTATGTACATATAGAATGTGAGTACGTCTATAAAGTATGCACAGAAAAATGTGAGTACGTCTATAAAGTATGTACGTATAGAATGTGAGTCCGTCAAAAAAAGTATGCACAGAAAAATGTGAGTTCGTCTTAAAGTATGTACATATAGAATGCGAGTTTGTCTAAAAAGTATGTACGTATAGAATGTGAGTACGTCTATAAAGTATTTTCATATAGAATGTGAGTACGTCTGTAAAGTATTTACATATAGAGTGTGAGTACGTCTATAAAAAAACTATGTACATATAGAATGTGAGTACATCTAAAAAGTATGTACATATAAAATGTAAGTATGTCTATAAAGTATGTACATATAGAATGTGAGTACGTCTATAAAGTATGTACGTATAGAATGTGAGTACGTCAAAAAAAGTATGCACAGAAAAATGTGAGTTCATTTATAAAGTATGTACATATAGAATGTGAGTACGTCAATGAAGAATGTACATATAGAATGTGAGTACGTCAATAAAGTATGGACATATAGAATGTGAGTACGTCTATAAAAAGTATGTACATATAGAATGTGAGTACGTCTATAAAGTATGTACATATAGAATGTGAGTACGTCTATAAAGTATGTACATATTAGAATGTGAGTACGTCTATAAAGAATGGACATATAGAATGTGAGTACGTCTATAAAGTATTTTCATATAGAATGTGAGTACGTCTATAAAGTATGGACATATAGAATGTGAGTACGTCTATAAAGTGTGTACATATAGAATGCGAGGAAGTCTATAAAGTATGTACATATAGAATGTGAGTACGTCTATAAAGTATGTACATACAGAATGTGAGTACGTCTATAAAGTATGTACATACAGAATGTGAGTACGTCTATAAAGTATGTACGTATAGAATGTGAGAACGTTGAAAAAAATATGCACAGAAAAATGTGAGTTCGTCTATAAAGTATGTGTATATAGAATGCGAGTTTGTCTATGAAGTATGTACGTGTAGAATGCGAGTACGTCTATAAAGTATTTTCATATCGAATGTGAGTATGTCTGTAAAGTATGTACATATAGAATGTGAGTACGTCTATAAAGTATGTACATATAGAATGTGAGTATGTCTATAAAAAGTATATACATATAGAATGTGAGTACGTCTATAAAGTATGTACATATAGAATGTGAGTACGTCTGTAAAGTATGTACATATAGAATGTGAGTACGTCTATAAAGTCTTTACATATAGAATGCGAGTAAGTCATTAGAGTATGTACATATAGAATGTTAGTACGTATATTAAGTATGTATGTATAGAATGTGAGTACATCTATAAAAAGTATGTGCATATAGAATGTGAGTACGTCGAAAAAAGTATGCACAGAAATATGTGAGTTCATCGATAAAGTATGTACATATAGAATGTGAGTACGTCTATAAAGTATTTTCATATAGAATGTGAGTACATCTATAAAGTATGTACATACAGAATGTGAGTATGTCTATAAAGGATTTACATATAGAATCTGAGTACGTCTATAAAGTATGTTCATACAGAATGTATGTCCATAAAAAGTAAATACATATAGAATGTGAGTACGTCTATAAAGTATTTTCATATAGAATGCGAGTGCGTCTGTAAAGTATGTACATATATAATGTGAGTACGTCTATAAAGTATTTACATATAGAATGTGAGTACGTCTATAAAGTATTTACAGAAAGAATGTGAGTACGTCTATAAAGTATTTTCATATAGAATGTCAGTACGTCTGTAAAGTATTTACATATAGAGTGTGACTACGTCTATAAAAACTATGTACATATAGAATGTGAGTACATCTAAATAGTATGTACATATAAAATGTGAGTACGTCTATAAAGTATGTACATATAGAATGTGAGTACGTCTATAAAGTATGTACATATAAAATGTGAGTACCTCTGTAAAGTATGTTCATATAGAGTGTGAGTACGTCTATAAAGTATGTACATGCAGAATATGAGTACATCTATAAAGTATGTACGTATAGAATGTGAGTACGTCAAAAGAAGTATGCACAGAAAAATGTGTACGTCTATAAAGTATTTTCATATAGAATGTGAGTACGTCGAAAAAAGTATTTACATATAGTGTTAGTACAGGTACATCTATAAAAACTATGTACATATAAAATGTGAGTACGTCTATAAAGTATGTACATATAGAATGTGAGTACATCTATAAAGTATGTACGCATAGAATGTGAGTACGTCGAAAAAAGTATGCACAGAAAAATGTGAGTTCGTCTATAAAGTATGTACATATAGAATACGAGTTTGTCTATAAAAACTATGTACGTATAGAATGCGAGTTCGTCTATGAAGTATTTACAGAAAGAATGTGAGTACGTCTATAAAGTATGTTCATACAGAATGTATGTGTATAAAAAGTATATACATATAGAATGTGAGTACGTCTATAAAGTATTTTCATATAGAATGCGAGTGCGTCTGTAAAGTATGTACATATATAATGTGAGTACGTCTATAAAGTATTTACATATAGAATGTGAGTACGTCTGTAAAGTATGTACATATATAATGTGAGTACGTCTATAAAGTATTTACATATAGAATGCGAGTAAGTCATTAGAGTATGTACATATAGAATGTGAGTACGTCTATGAAGTATTTACAGAAAGAATGTGAGCACGTCTATAAAGTATTTTCATATAGAATGTCAGTACGTCTGTAAAGTATTTACATATAGAGTGTGAGTACGTCTATAAAAACTATGTACATATAGAATGTGAGTACATCTAAATAGTATGTACATATAAAATGTGAGTACGTCTATAAAGTATGTACATATATAATGTGAGTACGTCTTTAAAGTATTTACATATAGAATGCGAGTAAGTCATTAGAGTATGTACATATAGAATGTGAGTACGTCTATAAAGTATTTACAGAAAGAATGTGAGTACCTCTGTAAAGTATGTACATTTCGAGTGTGAGTACGTCTATAAAAACTATGTATGTATAGAATGCGAGTATGTCTATAAAGTATTTACAGAAAGAATGTGAGTACGTCTATAAAGTATTTACAGAAGAATGTGAGTACGTCTATAAAGTATGTACATATATAATGTGAGTACGTCTATAAAGTATATACATATAGAATGCGAGTGCGTCTGTAAAGTATGTACATATAGAATGTGAGTACGTCTATAAAGTATGTACATATAGAATGTGAGCACGTCTATGAAGTATGTACATATAGAATGTGAGTACGTCTATAAAGTATATACATATAGAATGCGAGTGCATCTGTAAAATATGTACATATAGAATGTGAGTACGTCTATAAAGTATATACATATAGAATGCGAGTGCGTCTGTAAAATATGTACATATAGAATGTGAGTACGTCTATAAAGTATATACATATATAATGCGAGTGCGTCTGTAAAGTATATACATATAGAATGTGAGTGCGTCTATAAAGTATATACATATATAATGCGAGTACGTCTGTAAGTATGTACATATAGAATGTGAGTACGTCTATAAAGTATGTACATCCAGAATGCGAGTGCGTCTGTAAAGTATATACATATAGAATGTGAGTACGTATACAAGTATAAAGTACGTACTATTAGAACATGCATTCATTGATGACGTATGGAGTGCGAGTACGTTTATAAAATTACACGCAAGACACAAAACTAGTACTGGCAAGGGACGATCACTGATTGGTCTTTCTAGTTTTTGAAGAGACTTTGAGGTAGTTTGGGAAATTGTAATAAATCCAATTCAGATAGTCTGAAAATCAAAAGAGAAATTTCAAATACAGTACCCATTGTTTCCTGAGTTTTGTTATCATGTAAAGACCAGACATGAAATTACAGACCATGAAGAAAGCTGTACAAGTTGGTGAATATCCCAGCCACGTGGGTGGAGACAACCAAGACTTGCTTTTGGCGGTCGGTGATTGGCTGTTCCACGTTTGTGGATGGAAACGTGTAAAAACGATGAGAAATTCACCAAGATTCATTAAATACTGCCTTACGATTCTGGCACCGATCCCGCCGGGAACGGGACCCTCACGGTACGTACCGGGTCCCGATTGCTTATCCACCGGTGGAGCGACCCCGGACCCACGGTCCATGGGTGACCCTACCCCACCGATCGCGTTCCTTCCATCGGAGGCACTCGTGGATCCCAGATAGTTCGCTCCGTACTCCTCACCGTAGAGATCTTGGTTCATGGCGCACAGCACGGGACACTGCAATAAAATATATTCAGACAGCAGAGACAATGCTGCATTGTGACGTCCAGAGACAGGGAGCCAAAGTGCTCGTAATGAGCATATCCGCGATTACACGAATGCAGATTCGCCAGAAATAGATGCAGAAGCGCTTTGCAAAGACTGACGAATACATATGTCAGAGCAGTTCGAGTTCAGCGTCACGATCTGCGAGAAGGGTGATCTTGTTTGGCGATAATGACCAAGTCGGATGGGAGAAGGCCACAAATGACCTTAAACATGCTGATTTGTGGCCCTCGAGGGGCACCTGCTGGGTACCTGTGAGATGTCACCAACCATGTAATGCACGTCTGCACCTGTTGCAACGGAATTGGGAGGCCACTTGGCCCATCACGCCTGCGCTACACCAACACAATGTTTCTCCAATGGATTGACTCAATGAGGGCGAGCGGTGAACGTTGAGGTGAACGTATCAAGCACGAAGGATTGGTGTAGCGCTGATAATGTAGCTTGCACAAAGGATCTAACTGATAATGTAGCTTGCACAAAGGATCCAACTGATAATGTAGCTTGCACAAAGGATCTAACTGATAATGGAGCTTGCACAAAGGATCCAACTGATAATGTAGCTTGCACAAAGGATCTAACTGATAATGGAGCTTGCACAAAGGATCCAACTGGTGATGTAGCTTGCACAAAGGATCCAACTGATAATGTAGCTTGCACAAAGGATCCAACTGGTGATGTAGCTTGCACAAAGGATCCAACTGATAATGTAGCTTGCACAAAGGATCCAACTGATAATGTAGCTTGCACAAAGGATCCAACTGATAATGTAGCTTGCACAAAGGATCCAACTGGTGATGTAGCTTGCACAAAGGATCCAACTGATAATGTAGCTTGCACAAAGGATCCAACTGAAAATGTAGCTTGAACAAAGGATCCAACTGATAATGTAGCTTGCACAAAGGATCCAACTGATAATGTGGCTTGCACAAAGGATCCAACTGGTGATGTAGCTTGCACAAAGGATCTAACTGATAATGTAACTTGCACAAAGGATCCAACTGGTAATGTAGCTTGCACAAAGGATCCAACTGATAATGCAGCTTGCACAAAGGATCCAACTGGTAATGCAGCTTGCACAAAGGATCCAACTGATAATGCAGCTTGCACAAAGGATCCAACTGATAATGTAGCTTGCACAAAGGATCCAACTGGTAATGCAGCTTGCACAAAGGATCCAACTGATAATGTAGCTTGCACAAAGGATCCAACTGATAATGTAGCTTGCACAAAGGATCCAACTGATAATGTAGCTTGCACAAAGGATCCAACTGATAATGTAGCTTGCACAAAGGATCCAACTGGTAATGTAGCTTGCACAAAGGATCCAACTGGTAATGTAGCTTGCACAAAGGATCCAACTAATAATGTAGCTTGCACAAAGGATCCAACTGGTAATGTAGCTTGCACAAAGGATCCAACTGATAATGTAGCTTGCACAAAGGATCCAACTGGTAATGTAGCTTGCACAAAGGATCCAACTGGTAATGTAGCTTGCACAAAGGATCCAACTGATAATGTAGCTTGCACAAAGGATCCAACTGATAATGTAGCTTGCACAAAGGATCCAACTGATAATGTAGCTTGCACAAAGGATCCAACTGGTAATGTAGCTTGCACAAAGGATCTAACTGATAATGTAGCTTGCACAAAGGATCCAACTGATAATGTAGCTTGCACAAAGGATCCAACTGATAATGTAGCTTGCACAAAGGATCCAACTGATAATGTAGCTTGCACAAAGGATCCAACTGGTAATGTAGCTTGCACAAAGGATCCAACTGATAATGTAGCTTGCACAAAGGATCCAACTGATAATGTAGCTTGCACAAAGGATCCAACTGATAATGTAGCTTGCACAAGGGATCCAACTGATAATGTAGCTTGCACAAAGGATCCAACTGGTAATGTAGCTTGCACAAAGGATCCAACTGGTAATGTAGCTTGCACAAAGGATCCAACTGATAATGTAGCTTGCACAAAGGATCCAACTGATAATGTAGCTTGCACAAAGGATCCAACTGATAATGTAGCTTGCACAAAGGATCCAACTGATAATGTAGCTTGCACAAAGGATCCAACTGGTAATGTAGCTTGCACAAAGGATCCAACTGATAATGTAGCTTGCACAAAGGATCCAACTGGTAATGTAGCTTGCACAAAGGATCCAACTGATAATGTAGCTTGCACAAAGGATCCAACTGATAATGTAGCTTGCACAAAGGATCCAACTGATAATGTAGCTTGCACAAAGGATCCAACTGGTAATGTAGCTTGCACAAAGGATCCAACTGATAATGTAGCTTGCACAAAGGATCCAACTGGTAATGTAGCTTGCACAAAGGATCCAACTGATAATGTAGCTTGCACAAAGGATCCAACTGATAATGTAGCTTGCACAAAGGATCCAACTGATAATGTAGCTTGCACAAAGGATCCAACTGGTAATGTAGCTTGCACAAAGGATTCAACTGATAATGTAGCTTGCACAAAGGATCCAACTGGTAATGTAGCTTGCACAAAGGATCCAACTGATAATGTAGCTTGCACAAAAGATCCAACTGATAATGTAGCTTGCACAAAGGATCCAACTGGTAATGCAGCTTGCACAAAGGATCCAACTGATAATGTAGCTTGCACAAAGGATCCAAATGATAATGTAGCTTGCACAAAGGATCCAACTGATAATGTAGCTTGCACAAAGGATCCAACTGGTAACGTGTCAAGCACGAAGGATCCAGCTGATAAAGTATCAAGCACGAAGGATCCAGGTGATAAATAAATAAGAACAGAGTTCAATTTGTTCGACCACTTTATTAGCGTGGAACGACAATAATCAAACAAGTATTGAACAGGTTGAAACACCCACAACATCCCTGGCTCCGGGTCAGGCTGCGCATGCGCACTGGCACAGGGGACCGTCGATATGTGGAATTACCGTAAAGTACAATGTTCTCTATCTCCCTCCGAGTCTTTATTATGTTAATAGATAAAGGCTGAGAAAATATTAAGTTTAATGAATGAACAAAAGTTTATATCGCCCATCGTGTGACTATTCCATGGAGTAGTCCTTGTGCCAGGCAGGCACGCTGGTCGCTCTGGTGGATCGGCGTTGACCTATCGCTGGTGCTGGTGGTGTCACATCGGGCCCCAGTGGGGATGGGGCTCTCGGGGTTTCAGGGGCCGATGGTGGCGTCTGAAGGATCGCGCGCCTCGGTGTGCCTCGTCCTGGTGCTGCTGGCGTGTCTAAAACGGGTGTCGTCTTGCGCTGGGGTGTGCATACTGACGTCAGTGCCGGCGTGGGCCCCGTTGGCGTCGCAGATGTCACGGGTTCGCTGTCGAGGTCAGGCAGTTGCGGTGTTACAACGGGTGCAGGTACAGTGATGCGGGTTGCTCGATCATCATAGATAGACCGGGGTGGCAGCTGGTCATTGCGAACTGGGCTAAACTTGCGCAGGAATTTCCTGTTCAAGTGTGACTCTGCCCGAGCCATCGATCTTGATCACGTATTGGTCGTGTTGGCGTACCTCCACGATACTGCCTGTCTTGTCCCATTTTTTTGGGTGGAATCCTGTCTGGTTCTGTACGCGGACTTGGTCCCCTACAGCAAGTGGCGGAAGGCGTTTGGTGTGTTCTGCCCAGGTGTCGGCTGTGCGGATATGACGTTTGCGGAGGGCCTCCTCCCTCGCTTTCAGGGTCTCATGCCAAGTGTCGTGCGGTCTGTACTTCCCGGGGATAATTGGGATGAAATCGCGTATCGGGTGGCCGAAGACACACATTGCCGGGGAGATCTTCGTGTCAGGGTCAGGCGTGTTACGATATTGTAGTATCGCTCTCTGCACAGCGTCAGTGTCAAGTTCTCCCTGCGGGCTGGTGTTGTCCGTGATAAGTCGTTTCATTGTCTTAACTCCAATCTCCGCGCGACAGTTGCTGTGAGGGAAGGCCACCGATGACAAGCGGTGGTGTACGCCCCATCTGTGCAGGAATGACCTGGTCTCGGTGGAGGTGAACTCCGGTCCCCCATCCGACGCGAGCTCTTCTGGTGTCCCGTACGTCACGAAGGCGCGACGTAAGTGGTTTATGAGTCCGGCGGCGCCACCCGTCGACTTTGAGATGATCGGCCAGTTCGAGTATCTGTCCACTGTCACAAGGTAGTGTGCACCCCTGTGTACAAAGAAGTCCGAGCACACTGCCTGAAAGGGGTAAACGACCGGAATAGGTGGAGTTGGTGGCGCTCCAGGCTGTGATGGTGCCATCCGGTGGCAGTGTTCGCAGTTTTTCCGAGTGGCGCTGATGTCGGCCGACATGCCTGGCCAGAATACAGAGGATTCTGCGCGGGCGGTCATCATTGATACGCCCTGGTGGGCAGCGTGTAGGGTGCTCAGCACATCGCCGCGGAGTGAGGGTGGTATGACTACTCGGTCCTTGTATAGGATCACTCCATCTGTCGATGTAATGTTCTCGCGGTACTGGTGATAGTCGCGAATTGTCTCTGGCATCTCGATTTTTGAGTCGGGGATGCCGTTCATTGTCATTCCCTCCAATATGTGCATATCGCCATCGCTGCTGGTGGCTTCCCTGACGCGATCCCATGTTACTGATCGCAATGATTCGAGGCCCGCGGCACACCATGCCAGGTTGTCCTCGACGTCGTCGTCATACTCCGGCTCAGTTTGGCGTAGGAGGGACAGGACGTCGGTGTGCGTGCTTGGTTGGAAGTGGGTCGCTATGGTGGCATTGTCATCTGGAAGGTTCATGAGTGGAGGTCGCGTGGTGCCAACTGGCCTGCGCGACATGGCATCTGCCGCCTTGTTCTTCATGCCCGGGATATGTATGATGCGGAAGCGATAACGCAGGGTCTTCTCCTTGAGGTTCCTGAGGCGGGCTGTGGGTATGTCGTCAAGTGCTCTGTCCGAAAGGAGTTTCAGCAGTGGTTTGTGGTCTACCGCAACGATCAGGTTCTCGCAGCCCAGTACGAAGTAGCGCGCTTTGTCCAAGGCGTCCGCGACTGCGAGAGCCTCGCCCTCTATGGGCGCGTATCTGGATTCTGCCGCGTGTGTAAATCTGCTGCCGACCAGGGTTATTTTCCATCCATCAGTGCAGCAGAATGGTCTAACTGGCACGCATCGGCAGTGCTTTTGAAGCAACCAGAATCCGATTCCCTCCTTCGACCAGTCCGTGGCGATGCATGTTGGCTTAGTTTTGTCAAATATGCGGACACCGTGTTCGATTTCTTGTACGATCACGTCTTTCGACTCGCGGAATATGTCCTCTAACTCCATGGACCACTGGAAGCGTTCTCCACTTTTCAGGAGCTTCCGGAATGGCTGCATTCGTTCGGCCATACTAAAGGCGTATGCCACCTGGTTGACAAGCCCGAACCACGATCTGACGTCGGTGATGTTACGCGGTTGTGGGAAATCGTGGATTGCTTCCAGGTAGCGGCTGCACGGTCGCACGTCGGTCATGGTGATGGTGAAGCCCGCGAAGTCCACCGTGGGTGCGCTGAAGACAAACTTCTCCGGGTTGAGGATGATTCCATTCCGGCCGCATATATCCAGCCATTGGACCGCCTGGAAGTAGCTCCCCTCAATCGTGTCTGACCATAGGAGCGTGTCATCTACGCACTTGGTCTTGTTACCAATGTCCGCGACGATCTCATCGTATCGTCGTGAGTAACCGTCCCCCGATGCCATATACCCTTGTGGGGCAGATAGGTACCGGTAGCGCCCCATGGAGTGATGAAGGTCGTCTTGTGGCGGTCGTCCTCGTGTAGGCGGACGCTATGGTAACCGTTCCATGCGTCGAATACTGTCTTGCGCTTCCCGTTAGGTACGCGTCTCGCCTGGTGGAACGGGGATTGGGTGTGGTGGGTCTCGCGGAACGCATGCTTGTTCAAGGCCTGAAAGTCGACGGTGCGTCGCGGCTTGCCATTCTTTTTCGCGCAAATTACCATGCGGTGACACCATGTCACCGGCGTGCCGACGGGTACTTCCTCCAACACGCCGAGCCGAACGTCCTGGTCGAGGCCTGCTTTTACCTCATCTTGCCAATGTATGGCCACGGAGATGGGAGTGTGATGGGCAACCGGTGTCGCGTTCTCACTGAGCATAAGACGTAGTGGCGGGCCGGTCATTCTCGGTAGTGGCTGGTGTGGGCACGTGTTGAATGTGCTCTGAGCATACATCCTGAGTAAATGTGACTGTAGTGCCTCTCTGTTGGCCTCGGTCGCTGGCATGGGGAGTGCGGTCGGCTTGGTCGGCGGCTCCGCGCGTCGCGGGCAGTCGCACAATTCCGAGGTTGTCAGATTCACCTCTCCGAGTGTCGGGAATCTGTCCGAGATCATTCCCAGGTCCATGCAGGCCGCGCGGGAGAGGAAGATGCGGTCTGAAGAGTCCGTCACATATGCGATTTGGCGCGTCTCCAATCTCCGAGCGTCATCACTGTTACCGGCGAATCTGACTACCACGGCTCCGAGGATACGAATTCCTCTGTTGTTTGCGGCCTTCATGGTCATGGATACAGGTATGAGGTCCTCGGTACTCAGGCCCATTTGTTGGACGACTTTAATGCCGATCAGGCAGCTCTGGCACCCCGTGTCTGCCATAGCGGGTAGGGTTACCGCGCGGGTGTGTTTCAGGAGGTTAAAACCCAGCGCTTTGTAATCCTCGCGCTTGTTGGTGAGAGTGAGGTTGACGTATGGCTGCGGGTCGGATATGCGTTTCATCCACTTATCGCACATATCATCGTACAGGTGGTGAGCGAGGGCAAGCGTGCGCATTTCGTCCTCTGTGCTGGCCATGGTGACCGTGCATAGCTCGACGAAGGCTGCCGTCTGCTCGTCGTACATCCCGTCGGTCTCCTTAGATGGGGGTCTTGCCGATCGGCCGCCCAGGCACGCCTTGTCGAGGTGATTCTGGCGGTCACACTTCCGGCACTTTTTACCGTATCCGGGGCACTCGGCGCGTCTGGCGCGCCATTGAGGCGTTTTGCCGTGGCCCACCTCGCCGCAGTAGATGCATACTCCTTCGGGCTTGGCCTTCCGTTTTTCCGGCCTGGCTCCTACTCTGGCGCGGACGTCCTGTCGCTTTCCCCGCCGATACGAACTACTGATCGAGTCCGTGCTCTGAGTGTCAAGCAGGCGCGATGCCGAGCGTTTTCCAGACTCTTTGGCCTCGATATACTCTATCATGTCCTTTAATGGCATGTCCTGGTTCTTCTCACCGAGTAGGTCAAGTTGTATTGCTTGGTCCGCGATGCCACGGGCAACCACGTTGCGCAATATCTCTTCGGTGAAGTCGTTGACCTGATCGCACCCCGCCTTGGTGCACTTCATTTCATACTTGCACGTGTCCGCCTGCCCTTTGATGCGGGCGTGGAACGACCGGACGGGCTCCTCGTGTCCCTGCCGCATGTTAGACAGGGCCACTCGAGCTACCATCGTGTTCTCCGTCCGGACGGCGAGCGCCTTCATGGCGGCGAGGACGTCTTCTTCATCGCTGCCCACGAGGCTCCGACCCGCCGCGCGAGTGAGGTCCTTTCTCAGCTCCTCCTCACAGCACTCCAGTAGCTGCGCGACTATGTCCGGTCCGACAAGCTTAGTACCTGTTTTGTATTCGCCCCAGCGGGTTATGAAGTACGACCAGGCCTCGCCCGTTCCGGCCAGTGCTATGGAGGGACGCTTGAGTTTCTCCATCTTGGCATTCGAGCTCGCCGCCCTGGGGGCGGCGACGTGCACAGTGGCGTGTATACTCAACATGGCGGCCACCACTGCCGCCTCTGTGTGTGTAGCCATATAGTCACAACCCTCGATCGGGCACTCTGCTTCCACCGGCGCCATAGGAACAGTTATTCTGGAGTAAACGTTCTATTTTCGGTGATGCACACGTGTGTACAGTGTCCTGGGGGCGAAGATTGGGTACAGGACCCGAGAAATCCAAACTCACTGTCGACGTTCTCGTGGTCCGTTTTCACCCAGTCGCGTCCTCCTCAGCACCGACGATCTTTACTCGACTGCATCAACTTGTTTGATTATAAATAAGAACAGAGTTCAATTTGTTCGACCACTTTATTAGCGTGGAACGACAATAATCAAACAAGTATTGAACAGGTTGAAACACCCACAACATCCCTGGCTCCGGGTCAGGCTGCGCATGCGCACTGGCACAGGGGACCGTCGATATGTGGAATTACCGTAAAGTACAATGTTCTCTAATAAAGTATCAAGCACGAAGGATCCAGGTGATGAACTATCAAGCACGAAGGATCCAGGTGATAAAGTATTAAGCACGAAGGTTCCAGGTGATAACGTATTTTTCTATGTCTGAACACTCTAAAGATGTATTACATGGCGGCATTACTTGTATGGAAAATATAAATTCAACTTTAAACTGACCTTGACATGAAATTTTTTGCACGTTTTGCATATTCTGTTAAACGTCTCAATCACTGATTAGTAAAATCCACTGTTGATGCAAGATCCTTTTCCATACTGAGCAATGCTGGCCCAGAAAGCCGTTCTCCAGTCATTGTGGAGCAAAGATGGCTCTTCATCAGTTCGACCCTGCTGAATGGTCGCTCAGCTCTAGCTGTAGCTGAAGAAGTTGGTCGTGTCACTACGATGAGTCCGTGCGATGCGATACAGTCTTGTAAAATTGGCAGAAGTGCACTCCAACATGTTCTTGATTATTAATTTCAAAATTCCCTGTGTATTTGTTGTTTCAATACCATTGGTCTCGCTCCCTTGCTGGTACAGTGTTCAGCTTTTGTATTCAGCCAGGAGTTGGTCCACTTTTGCTGCGACGAAGGGTAAGGCCAGAAAAGACTTCACTTTTATCCACGGCAGATCAATTACCATTTAAGAAATTTTATTTCTCACTTGCGGGGACCCGCGGAACATCCTCCCAATGCAAAATGTGACTTCAAGTCCTCAACCCTTCCTCCCAAACCCCAAGTCCTCACCCTCCCCCTTCCAACCCGAAGGTGTGAATCCCTTCCAAACTCCTTCAACCTCCTGCGTAACCTCCGCAGAAACAAACCCTGTTTTAGAGAATGCCACATAGTTATTCGGGTGGTGTATAGACAACAGACCCTTGATTGATGAGGCCCATCTTCACAAGGCCTGTGCTGCCTATCGGCTCAAAATCCTTACAACTGTCGCTTTGAACATCTTGCACTGAAGGGAAAACTTATAGGGATGGCATGGCGATTGTGAATATGACAACTCCAAAGATATCTTTGACTTCACACACCAGGAAGCACCAGCATGGCGGTCGTATCATTTTTCAGGTTGAAACAGTGCGTGGCATCAGACGAACTGTCCGGCCAATGTGTGGAACGGATTGTTACACACGACGACGGACAGACGAACAAGCGTATTATTATGTAGATTTGTTTTTAATGTTAGGGCCGAACGACACATGCGTGTATATTCCACAACAGCTTAGATCTACATCTTGGTCAAACTTGTACAACAAAAGCTCTGTTAATAAATCTTAAAACCTGAGTTCGGCGTTGCCTTGCTTCTTCCAAACTACTCTGTCACAACTTTTTTGGTGAGTCACTTGTTTTGATGACCTCCGTGATCGTTGATGCGCACACGCACGCGCACACGCACGCACCTTGTGCTTCGTACTTTGTTTTCTGCATGACACGTCATGGAAATGGAGATGTGCATGTGTAACTTGTTGGATGTTTTATATTGACCAAATACCGAAACATTCTTAGCTTTAGATGACACATAACCGAGGGATTTAAAAAAAACACAACCATTAAGTCGTGATTTGAGTCACAAAATTATATGTTCATTGAAACGTTTGTAACGTTTATGAACATTTCTTCCTTATTCACTCGGAATATGTCTTTCAATCCTGACAAATTTCACACTCTCACTATCTCTCTCTGAAAGAAATCTGGTGAAAACAACTTAACAATCCTCTTGAGAAGCCTGGTGTTGGTTTAGCGGTTAGGGTGGCAGCTTGGGATCCTAGGGTCCTGAGTTCAAGCCCCAATCCTCTTGAGAAGCCTGGTGTTGGTTTAGCGGTTAGGGTGGCGGCTTGGGATCCTAGGGTCCTGAGTTCAAGCCCCAATCCTCTTGAGAAGCTTGGTGTTGGCTTAGCAGTTCGGGTGGCGGCTTGGGATCCTCGGGTCCTGAGTTCAAGCCCCAATCCTCTTGAGATGCCTGGTGTTGGTTTAGTGGTTAGGGTGGTGGCTTGGGATCCGAGGGTCCTGAGTTCAAGCCCCAATCCTCTTGAGATGCCTGGTGTTGGTTTAGCGGTTAGGGTAGTGGCTTGGGATCCTAGGGTCCTGAGTTCAAGCCCCAATCCTCTTGAGATGCCTGGTGTTGGCTTAGCAGTTAGGGTGGTGGCTTGGGATCCTAGGATCCTGAGTTCAAGCCCCGTCGGCCGCTGAATTAATACACCAGGGGGTTGACTCAGCCTGTCATCCTTCCGAGGTCGGCGAAATGAGTACCAGTGTACTGGTAGAGGGGCACTGCATCAGCGGCTTAGCCGCGCCTCTAACCAATGATGCAACCAGCAGCCGAAAGGCTGTACATGATTGGTACTGCCAACTATCATCTTTCTTGGGCAAACCACATTTCAAAGTTGGCTTTCAAAACCAGCTGCCAACTGAGCAACCTCCGTCGTAAAAATTACTTCCTTGGCATACCTGAACTCCTATTCACCAACAAGGCTTTCATCCACAGCTTGATGAAGGACTGCTCTCCCGTCTGGGTTGACTCCCCATGCCTCGCATCCTGCTCAGCTAGACACCATGAAAACCAAGGCCTTCAACATTATTGGAATTTACCGTGATGAGGCTGAGTCTATGGGTCTGTCACAAAGTCATCGCAGACAGGTTGGTGGTCTCTGTCTGCTACCGCCTCCTTTCTGGTCTTGCACCTTCTGTTCTTTCCACACTTTGTCCCCCTACTCGGTTTCTGCAGGGCACACACGGTGCACCATCAACTCCCTTCTGGTGAAACGACCTAAATCTGGGACTATTGCTCATGTCCACTCATGTATGTGCTTCTCTTTTTTTTTCCGTCTGTGGAACCAAGTTCCAACTTCCCTCCAGGTCTTCAAGACAGCTATTCACCACCATCTCAGGTCATCCCCAATCCAAAACTATGATTTCCTCTACCCTCATTAATCCCACCCCACCCAAATCCCTTCTTCCAAATGTCCAGTTTTCCACTTGAGTTTCCTTCTGTGTCCATCTTGTCCATCCGGTACATCCTCTCCTGCTCCCTCACCCCCACACCCATCACTTATCCTTCTCCCTCAGTCTTAGCCTTCAGCTCTACTGTTAGTGTCACCCCACCCCCCCCCCACCCCACATCTCTCTCTCTCTCTCTCTCTCTGGTGTTGCTTTTGTCCTGTTCGACTGTGTATACGAAAAAAACCCATACTTTTTGCCCAAAACGCTGTCAGGAGTCTGCCCCCTGACAAACCACCCCCCCCCCAATCATGTACGCTACAGTTTGACTATCAGACAGGTAGACAGACTAAAACAATCACCTTACTCCTCTGTGCACAAACGCAATCAGGACGAAAGCAATTTGCCAAATTCAGAGCCAAAGTACTGCTAAACTGCAGGTTCGTGTTCCGATTCAAGTTCAAAATGTACATTCAATTTAAATAAGTTGTTCCTCGATCATAAACTGACGTTTGTGGACAGACAGACGGACAAAGTGAACCGATTGCTGAACTCTACCTTTCGCTTCGCGTGTGTGGGGTAATAATGGTGTTACAATTGCGATTGTCCAATCCTCCGGTACCTGTCCTGACTCCAGTACACCATTAAAGATATCCGTCAACAACTCGCTTATCTGCTCAGCCACCTCCCTCAATACTCTCGGGTTCATGTTATCTGGCCCCGGAGCCTTATCCTCTCTTAGATTTCCTAACTTCCTTTACTTCCCCCACTCCGACCCGGGTCTCCTTCCTCACCTCCTCTATAAATACTCTCAGCTATTAGAAATTCTCCTGAATGTTCTTGTGTAAAAGTTGAAGCAAAATATCTGTTTAATAAGCCTGCCATCTCACTTTCATCACTAACTCCTCTCCCTGTGCTATTCCTCAATGGGCCCACACTTGTCCTTACCTGTTATTTACCTCTTAGATAATGAAAGAATGGCTAGTTATTACGCCGCCACCTACAGCATTGGGGAAGGCTTATTGCTGTTGTAGGGTTTGTTTCTACAATTGGTGCCCCCAACTCTTAGCTAATCTGGAACGTAGTTCCAGTGAGCTCATGGGATGGCGTGGTGTCTGTCCGTCTGTCCATAAACACTTGCAACTTTTTTTCTGAAACTGCTGATGGAATTGTGACCAAACATGGCTAAAATGATATTTGGTATGTTACAACTCAAGTTTGTTCACGGCATTAAAAAGTCGGGATCCAAGGTGGTCTACCGGGGGTCAAGGTGGGTCCAGGTTTCACCACCCTCAAAATAGGTATACGCTTATTCTCTGAAACTACACACACAATTCCAATGAAACTTGACCACAACTTTCATCACTCGTGATGTACCAACGTTTGTTCATGGCACGAAAAAAAAAACATTGGGGTCTAAAGGGGTCTCCGGGGGGGGGGAGAGTTATCCCCAAAATAGGTGTTTTCTTTGTTGTCAGAAATTCCCCACATTCCGATGAAACTTGACCACAACCTTTATCACCCGCAATGCGCCATCGACCTAGCAAAGGCCTGCCTGCCTGCATGCATGTATGCTCACACATGCAGCGGCCTTTGCACCCCTCCAGTCGGCTCACTCTGAATCTGATTCGGACATGCTACCCTATGGGGAAGCAGTTTTAAATTCAAAACTAACCAGTCAGTTCTTATCAGTCCCATTAACAGAGGGAAAGGGGTGGGGAAGCAGGGGGAGGGGTGGCAGAAAGAGTGAGAGAGAGGGAGAGGGGTGGGGGAGAGAGGGATAGAGGTGGGAGAAAGAGAGAGGGGTGGGATAGGGATGAGAGAGGCAACAGGGTGAGGGAGAGAGAGGGAGAGGGGTGAGAGAGGGAGAGGGGATAGAGGGAGGAGGGGAAGAGATGGGAGGAGAGAGCGCAGAGCAGAGAGGAAGGATTCCGGCAGATGTGACGACCAGTTTAACATCCACCCGAGAGACGGCACACAAATTGAGGAATCGGCCTGCCAGTGAAACACCGGGATGACCGTTTATAGCTGGGTCAGGATTTGAACCCAGGCTAGACAGCTTAGAGCGAGCGTGCGTACCTCTCAGATATCCTGCCGTGATGTGGCGATTCACAACTGAAAACATTTTTTACTCAATGTAATCATCTAATTTATTTTGCCTTCCTAACTCCAGTATGAAATTGCCATATCACCATTGAAGCTTGAAGAGCATGTGCCAAGTAGCTTAACCAAGCACTTCAACTAAATGGTTAAAGAAACTTTAAAAAATGAAACGTTAAATTTTTTTATTTGTATTTATCGATGCCGAAGTGATGGATTGTACAATGAAAGAAGATCGTACAAAAAGGTAAACGTGGTGAAAAATAAAATTGCACATTTTCAGCGAGCCAGCCACCGCCCGATGCACCACACAGCCAAATACAGGCGAGTGGTCCTGAACTCATTCAAGTCGAACGATATACAGTGTTCAGTGACAGTGCGAGTGTTATAGAATGCTCGCCAAGTGGCTTAAGCGTTCAAGGAAGCACTCCAATGAAATTGTTGATAAGGAACGGCTGGCTTGGCAAACGATTAGCGATCACCGATCCGTCATATTAAACAGCTGCAAGAGACGCCCAAAATGTCAAACTATCCGAATTGGACAAATGAACACCTTTTTAGCAGTCGGAGCTGCCGCCAAGTTCAATTATGGAGCTTAAATTTTGCAATTCGGCTTGGTTTAAGAGATTCTCGAGGTTACGGCATGTGGAAATGAAATAAAGCCATGAACACTTGCATCTCCGGGCGTTTATAAGCATTGCAATCCATACAGCGATCCGTAGGTATGTAGATGAGGAATTCGATGATATGAGTGAGGAAAGTGAAGAAAAAAAACTTCATTGTTAAGAAATTGTTGTGGCCTGTTCCAAGTCAAGGCATTATTGAGCAGGCCAAGAAAATGGCAAATTAAGACCCCATCGAGGGAGAGTGAGGTGCCCAAGGATGCGCATGATAAAGGATATAATTAAATAAAGCCGTTAATTATCTTCAAAAGGAGTGTTTTAATTAACCCCAACACCAAATTTTCACTCATGCACTCCCTTGAAGTTTTCTTGGTATGCATGCAAAGTTTCAGGCTGCCAGGTTTTATGGTTTTGAAGTTATAGAGGAGATGCACGCACGCGCGCACACACACACAAACACACATGTGCACGTGCGCGCGCGCACACACACACACACACACACACACACACACACACACACACACACACACTGACATTTATTAGTGCAGATAAGCTCATGCAGTGGGTCCCGGTGGCCAGCCGTACATCCGTTGACATTTGACGAAAACATCTCACAAACTACATGACCGATATGCACCAAATTTGGTACAGTACATCAGAACAGGAAGATCTCATGGGGTTGTGCTCCCCATCTGGATCCACCCCTATAAGAGGCTGAAAAGGGGGATTTCACCTCAATTTAAAAATATTTTCAGAAACCGACAGCCAGATGCAGACCAAACTCTTCATGAAACATAAAGACCATGCCGCTAAATTAAGTTGTGCTTCCCATGACCATACCATTTCAGGAAGGGGGGCCATAGCCCTTTTTGTACACATTGTCGAGGCTCGTATGAGAGATAGCACACAATGCACAACAATGGGGGCACGAGACAAGAGGAACGGGAGAGGGAAGGACAAAACAGTGGGGAACAGAGACATTAGATCTGTGGAAGGGAGAGGGATGGGACGGGGAACACAGAGTATATATACAAGACAGACACTACAGGGATCTTCAGGACCTTACACGACAGGAAACTTTCAGGAAGGCAGGGAATTTGAAGGAGGTAGGTTTGGGGTGGATAAACGGGGGTAGAAAAGATCGAGGTTTTGGATGGGGGATGATAAGAAGTGGTGGTGAACAACTGTTTTGAAGACCTGGAGGGAAGAATGGGATTGAATAGAGTGAGGGAGTTTATTCCAAAGGTGGAAAAATAAGAGGAATGAAAGAGTGAAGGAGAGCAGTGATTCGCGATTTTGGTAGTTTTATCAGAAGGGGGTTGCTGGCGGACCTTGAGCATCCTGTGGAAATATGGGGGGGGGGCATCACAGACAAAGCAGGGGGGTGAGACTGGAGAGGAGACGGTACAAGACAGAAAGACCACCGACCTGCCTGCGGTGAGAAAGTGAGAGGCCCAAAGACTCATCCTCATCGTGGGAGATACCAATGATCATAAATGCCTTGGTTTCCATAGTGTGAAGCCGAGAAAGGTGAGAGCAGATCTGCTCTTGATCTGCTGATCTCCTGATAGATTTTATCCAGATCTGCTGAGAGCGAAGAAGCTGCTGCTTGCCGGTCTGAAGAATGACAGATGGTACGGCAGAGGGTGGAGTCATCAGCAAAGAGATAAAGAAGATTTTCCAGAGAGTCGGAGAGATCATTGAAAACCAGAAAAAGAACAGGGCCCAGAACACTGCCTTGAGGAACTCCAGCCTGGACAGGAAGAGTGGATGAGAGAACTCCATTTAGGGCCACACGTTGTCTGTGACAGGAGAGGAAGTCTGCGAGCCATGAGTGGAGATGGCCTTGGAAACCATAGGAAGAGAGTTTGGTGAGTAGTGCAGGGTGCCATACCGTATCGAAGGCACGCAATATATCTAGGGATATGGATCTGATTTCATGTCTGACATTGAGGACCTCCATCCATTGTTGGGAGAGCAGAAGCAGCATATCCAGGGTAGAGTGACCTGGTCTGAAACCAAATTGATGATCGGAAATCAAGCCATTGGAGAAGAGGAAGGATTTGATGTCTGAAGCGATGATTGATTCCATAACCTTGCTGATGATTGGGAGAAGGCTGATTGGTCTGTGGTTGCAGGGATCTGTTTTTACACCTTTTTATGCAGGGCAGTGATGTTTGCTGATTTCCAAGCAGATGGCAGATGACCTTGAGCAAATGAGAGGGTGAATGGAACAGAGAGAGGGAGAGTAAGAGCAGAGGAGCAGGTTTTATGACACGTGGGCTGATGCCGTCTGGACCAGTTGAGTCGAGTCGAGGTTTGAGAATCTGGGTCGAGGTTTGACAGCAAGATCTCCACTTTGTCAGAAGAAAAGGGCACAGAGTCCAGGGACAGTTGGGTGCGACTGGGTAAGGTGGGTACACAAAGCAATGGGCTTCGGACACAAGATTTCGATGCAAACGACCCTTCCCCCTAATTCCTCATTTTCACCCTACCTGTTGGGGAAAAAAAACCGTGTCTCCCACAGGGCTATTTATCAATGGTACCAAAGAGATTCTTAGACCCCCCCCCCCCCCAGGAGAATTAAACCACCATGTAGAAAATTATTTCAGTGTTATTTTTATAATTATTATTTACTTATTTATATGTTTATTCTTCCTGGATTTCCAACACTCCAATTTCCAAACTACTGTATCAATTTCCGAGATGTATCTTGGAACCGGCTGGGACTTTCCGAATGAAATTTTGCATCAATAATGTTAATAGAAGGGCTAACAGGATAGTCTAGAGGTACACACAATTGCCTCGAAGCTGTCTAGCTCGTGTTCGATTTCTGAATGTGTGTGCCATCCCTTGGATGGATGTTAAATGGATGTCAAATGGGTGTCCCATCTGCAAGCATTTGTTGGTGGATGTTCAAGATCACATGGTGTCCTTTGTGAAGAGTAGGTGAGCTTTTGCCAGCACCATGATCAAATTCCAAATTCCTGCCCTAACAAATTTTTCCCACCATCTCAGGCTGACCATGTGTCTCGTATGTTACGGGATCGTCCCATTTCATACTTTGCCGGATGCCAGTTGTGTCTGTGGTCGTGGCCGTGTTTGGCCTATGGGGCTGTGCTGTGCCATGTTAGTGTCGTACTGTGTTCATGCTGTGCCGTATTTGTGCTCTGGTGCTCTGTCATGCCATGTGTGTGCTGCATTGAGGTCCTGCCCCAGTGGAAGGGGGAGTGATGCTTGGGGGAAGAATGGGTGTGGGGTGGTTGTGGGTATTGTGGGATGAAGGTTGATGTGGGTTGTGGGGGGAAAATTGAGGGGTGATGGTGTGGGATGGTGGTGAGTATTGTGGGGGTGATGGTTGATTGTGGAGGGGGGAGTGGTGCTAGGGTGGGGGACGGGAGTGAAGGGGGGAGGCACCCTGAAAGTTTTAGCTTCCAAGATCAAATCCTCTTGGAGTGGATGATGCATACACACTTTATCTCCACTACAAATAGATGGTGGTTCATTTGACTTGCAGGAATTTATGTTGGTAATAGTTAATAATTTTCAGGTGCTCTTGTAGTAACTGCTGGGCAATGTCAACAGGTGTTTGATTCACCGTTCAAATCATCCGTGTACATGTGCTGGTAGCTCAGTTGAGATGGTGTTACAGTTTCGAGCGACGGCTGTTTCTTCCGCCTAATCGTGGAGACTGCATCCTCTCTCATTCATGGCAGATAACCACAAGCTCTAACCGTCTTTGTTGTTTCATAACAGTGCTCTGTAAAATGATCCGAGCACAAACACCAAACATTTTGTCGTCCCGATCTACGATCGGATATTTCGGACAGACCTCGTCCAATTTCTGGCAACACTCGGATCTTTGGGCCATTGGTGTGGCATGAAACCATCTCGGTTTGTATTACTCCAACCACCAAGGACGAATCGACTCAGCATATTTGTGGAAAATCGAAAATTATTCGCCGTTTGAGTTGACTCGCACGGTGATGTAACCTGGAGACAGTACAAATCTGATGGTCAACTTCCTGATACGTCACAGCTAATCTGAAGAAGATCATTTCGACTTTTAATCGCAAATTTACCTACTTTACAATTCAAATAAGCTCAAATGAGCGAAGATCCTCGTCCTCTTAATGATGACATCATAAAAACGAATATGACGTTATTGTGATGTATCAGGTTTGCGATAAATTATCTGTGCTAATGCCCGGCTTGATTCCCGCAAACAAAATTCAAACAGCTTGCATAGTTTCGGAGATAAAGGTATAGGCGATTTCCATTTGCGGCGATACGTCAACTTTTTTGTGGAAGAATTTCCGAAATCTGAGATGGTTACTGCCTGCGCGTGGGCTTTCTGCATATACATGGCAAGTTTCACGAAGATCCGATGAAAATTGTGGGTTGTGAAACAAAAAATGTCAAAAAATAGGAATGTCATAAAAATTGATATGACGTCATAGTGATGTATCATATGTGCGGTAATTCATCTCTGCTAATGCCCTGTTCGATTCCCGCAAACAGAATTCAAAAAGCTTGTCTAGTTCCGGCGATAATTTTTTCGGCGATTTCCATTAGCGGAGATATTTTGACGTCCTAACTTTTTTTCTAGGAGGAATTTTCAAAATCGGAGATGGTTACTGTCTGCGCAGGGGATTTTTACATACATATGCCAAGTTTCAGGAAGTTTCGATGAAAACTGGAGGCTGTGAAACAAAAAAGTCCACAAGAAGAAGATGAAGAACAACAATGTGAGTAAGACTTAGAGATCCTCCATGAGGATCTAAAAAAAATGGAAAAAGATATCACATATATTTTGTAGGGTATCAAAGAATAGATGAGCGTTGAAACTTTTCCAAGTTGTAACAAATGCTGCAAAGGATTATGGAATCACCAACCTCCGAGATGGATGGGCAATCAAGGATGCACTGAAAATGATAAATGAGGCGGATAACTGCTGCAAAACATTTATGGACAGCATTGTCAAAAACATGAAAAACACATTTTAGGAAAATAACATTCGAGGGGTTTCAAGCATCTTCAACCGAGCGTTGTATCCCAAGCATGTTGACTCTGAAGATAAAGATTACAATCATTTTGGTGCAGGAGAAATCGCACGAGTGATCATTGCCCTTGAGTGTCCAGGTTTCAGAAACAGTGTCGCACAGCAGGAATTGCCACAGTTGGAAATGTTGGTAGAAAAGTGTTTAAACAAAAATGTAATGTTCATGTGAAAGTTGTGCAGACTACTTATACTTGGCTATAAAGAAAACCTTCCATATTTGGTTATTGAATCAAATTGTAATGGGTCGTCCTGTGTCCACTGTACATGTCTAAGGGATTCAGCCAGCATAACCTGATAAAGGTGAGAGCAAGAACCGAACCTCTGTCATAAAATGAAGGCATGAATTGAAGGACCCCTGACAAAAACCTGCATCTCTCACTACTCAGTGCAAATGAGGGGTTGTGCAACAACAAAACCGCTTTTAAGATTGGTGAATGGCTGTGCAAATGACTGATGAATTGATAGATTAAGTGGAATAGTATTCGCAGTCTTGATGAGAAGTACAAGCTAGTTTGCTAAACACACAAAAAAAAGGTTGGCAAAAATAAATATTCCCAGGGAAGGTCCTGCTCATGACCATCTTCATTTTCCACCTCATCTCCACTCACCGACACATCATTGTCTCCCACCGCACAGTCATCGACACCATTATACAGGATGGGCCAAAAGTCACTGAACGTTTTCTTTTCTTTTTTTTTTATAACTTTTTTTATTTTAAAAGCCAATGGTTCCAAGCTCCCCTTGTGCAGCTGACCCATCATCTGTTCTTCCTTCAGCTGTGCAGCTCCACTCCACCATCTGGAATATTCTCAAGCTCACAGTAACATCTATTTCTCTTTTTTTTCCCCCTCTTTTGCTCAATTACGTTAATGCATGCGGTCATGTCTCTCTGGTTTTCGATGCTTTTTGCTAGATTTCATCAGTTATTTCCTTTAGCTAAGTATATTTACCTCCACCACCGAAGGGGGAAGGAGGTTAACGTTTTCACCCTTGTCTGTTTGTTTGTGTGCAGGCTATCTGAAAAAGTTGTTGATTTAGTGGGCATGATGCGTGTGTGACTATGACGAATTGATTAGATTTGGTAGAAATCCGGATCCAGATACTTGAATTTTTTTTAAAGTGATTCTTCACCAATGAGAGAGAGGACCAAAAACGATACACAGTATGGCACGATATCTCAAAATGTTGCGGACGGATTCGGACGAAACTTGGTAGACAGATTGGGTGTGTGACAAGGATGAAGTGATTCGATGTTGGTGAAGATCTGAATCCAGAACAAGATCCGAGAATTTTTAAAGTGATTCTTCACCATTATATACAGCATGATATCTCAAAAATGTATTGGGCCTGATATGTTCTTCTGGATCAGGCATTGCGTGGATGAAGTATGCGCTCTACCGAGTGCCCTTATAGTTAGCCCGTCCTCCGCTCAGCGGGAGAGGGGTTTTGCAAACGTGTGCGCGTATGCGTGCGTGCCGTAACTGTTTTACCATTTGAGTTTTGTCATCAAATTTTCAACATAGCTTTAATATGAGAATATGGAGAACACAAATTAATAATTTGGTCAAAAGGTCAAAGGTCAGCTTCACATAAAATCGTCAAATTTCATCCAATTGACTTGAAATTTTTACGAATTAGCATATTTGGTCACTGAATTGGTTCACAAATAAAATGCTCGAAGCTGATTGTTTTGAGATCAAAAGGTCAGGGTCACAAAATCAATATAATCTGTTTGACTTCAAATTTGAGCAGGGTTTGCATATTCGGTCACTGAAGCCGGTTGCTTTTTGGTCAAAAGGTCAAGGTCGCCGAGAATCAATAAATTTTTATTTAGCTGTTTTCATCATGTTTAGCATACAGAAGAAGTAGAAAAAGAAGAAGTCTGAATACAAAGCAGACATGGACAGGCTTTGCATTTTCAGATGCTTTCTAGTTGTCTTAGTTTTTGTCTTTGGATAGGTATTTTTGGACTTGAAGATACCTTGGATGTTCATGCTAAGTGAGACTTTATCTGCTTTTGAAGATGCTCTTTGTCTGATTTCATCAATTATTTCGTTGTTTGGCAATTTGTTCTCGCAATGTTTTCCTTTTCTGTGTATCCCCAATATAATGTCTTGACTATACCTTGCAATTGAGGGTGGTCTCCGTCTGCATCGAACAGCTCATGTAAATTTTCCATCTATTCTGTTCAACTGGAGCTTTGTTGTCTTGGTTTTGGTGTCAGGTGGCACCTCTGTAGCTTTTTAGTTCAGTGCATTGCTCTGTCACACCCTCGCCATGCGGTGGCCAGCCATCACCGTGTGAGGGCACACCTGCACCAATCTCTACTGTGTGAATGTTTTGGTGTTTATTCAAATATGACGAAGAAACAAATGCTTTACTGCACACAGAACATTTATAGGGCTTCTCTCCTGTGTGAACCTTTTGATGATTATCCAAACTTGACAAATAAGGAAATGCCTTGCTGCACAAAGAACACTTATAGGGCTTTTCCTGGGCTCCTGTGTGAATTTTTTGATGTTTACGCAAATAGGATGAATGGACGAATGCCCTGCTGCACACAGAACACTTGTGGGGCTTCTCTCCTGTGTGAATTTTTTTATGTCGACACAAATATGATGAAGAAGCAAATGCCTTTCTGCACACAGAACATTTGAATGGCGTCTCACCCGTATGCACTCTTTCATGAATTTTCAATTCTGAGAGATAAGCGAAAGCCTTGCAGCACACAGAGCACTTGTGTGGCTTCTGTCCTGTGTGCATTCTTTGATGTTTGCTTAAATGTGTTGATTGAACATAAGCTTTAGGACACAAAGAACACTTGAACGGCTTGTCTCCAGTGTGTAATCTTACATGACCTTCTAAATGTGATGGACGAGCAAAGGCTCTCATGCAGACAGAACACTTGTATTGCTTCCCATCTGCGTGTATTTTTTGATGTACTTTAAAAGATGACAAAAGCGCAAATGATTTGTTACACACAGAACACTTGTGGGGCTTCTCGTCTGAATGTCTCCTTTTATGATCGCATAAATGTGATGAGCAAGCAAACTCCCTGCTGCAGATAGAACACTTGTACGGCTTCACACCTGTATGGATTCTTTGATGAATGCGTAAAGATGATGAGCGGGCAAACTCCTTGCTGCAGGTCGGACACTTGAAGGGTTTCTCACCTGTATGGATTCTTTGATGTTCTTTTAAAATTCTCGGTTGGCCAAAGACTTTCGGACACAAATAACACTTGTATGGTTTCTCAAGTTTGTGAATTCTTTGATGACAATATAAGTATGAAGGACGAGCAAAAGTCTTCATGCAGATTAAGCACTTGTACGGTTTATCTCCTGTGTGTGTTTTTTTATGTAATCTTAAAGTTGATGCCACTGTAAATGATTGGTTGCACATAGAACACTTGTAGGGCTTCTCTCCCGTGTGTATTCTTTGATGATCGCGTACGTATGATGAGCGAGCAAACGCCTTGTTGCAGATAGAACATTTGAATGGCTTCTCACCTGTATGGACTCTTTCATGTTTTTTTAATGTTGAAATGAAATTGAAATCCTTGCTGCACATTGAGCACTTGTGTGGTTTCTCTTTTTGGTGTATTCTTTGATGAACGCGTAAATATGATGAGCGCGCAAACTCCTTGCTGCATATAGAACACTTGAATGGATTCTCACCATTTGTATGGATTCTTTGATGTTTTTTTAAAGCTGACATTCCATTGAAAGCTTTAGTGCACATTGAGCACTTTTGCAGTTTCTCTTTGTGTATTCTTTGATGCTCATATAAATATGATGCACGAGGAAACGCCTTGTTGCATATTGAACATTTGAACGGCTTCTCACCTGTATGGATTGTTTGATGCATTTTTAACTCTGAGATAAAACTAAAAGCCTTATTACACACAAAGCACTTGTGTGGCTTCGGTCTTGTGTGCATTTTTTGATGGCTACTTAAATGTGATGAATAAGCAAAGGCTTTAGGACACAAATAACACTTGTACGGCTTCTCACCTGAGTGCATTCTTTGATGTAGTTTTAAAGACGATAATATAGTAAATGATTTGGCGCACATAGAACACTTGTGTGGCCTCTCACTTCCTTGGATATTCTTGAGGGCCTCTGTACAACGTTTACAACTGTGGTTATAAGACAGGCTGCCAAATGTTCCAGTTTCTTGACAAATGGCCCGAGTAGTGTGCGGATTAAAAACTTCCAGGTCGAAGGACTGAGAACAGTTGGGACACGAAACCAGTTTCATGTGTTCCTCTGCAAAGACAAGTCACAAATAGCATTCAAAATTCACCAAACTTTAAAATGGAACATAAAATTTGAGGTGAAAAAAAAGACAGAAATTACATGGTCAATATCAGTTAAACATCAAACAGAGCCACCGATCTGGATTTTGGGATTATTTGCCCTTATCAGAATGGCATACTGATAAATATCCAACCAATGATGACCACAAAGCCGTTTGATGTTTCACTGATGTTGACGATGTAATCTTTGTCTGTTTGACAGTCGCCTGGCTGATATTAATTTTTCATCCATATGAATATGCATATGAAATGTGTAATCCATATGAATGTTTATGATGAAAGACTTGTCTGAAAGCCTCAAAAACATCAGCCAAAAAGAGCACATCAGTTTTGAAATACAAATCGTGATATTCCCAAAGTTTTTTTTTTTTTACATCAAACTTCTTCCAAACGTTTTCTGCTTGGATAGATTCGTTATATCAGTAACGTGTTTTATTCAACTTGTAGAAACTTTCTTTAGAGGGGAGTTGTGTTTCTTTGAACCTCCCAAACAAGTCCATATAATCATAGAGATGTACACCTATTTGTGACAAGAGTTCAATTTCTTCCTGATATGAGAAATGATTTTCACGAATGGGAAAGTTGATATTTGATACCAAGTTAGATAATGAACTTGACATAAACTTGAAGGTGTCAAGAAATCAAATATGAGTTATGGAAGACGTAGGGATTGTTTTTGTAAAGATGTATTTCTGGTCCATGTTAGGAATGGCTAAAATGTCTCCAGAGGTATTACTCATCTCTTTTATGAATAGATGTGTGTCATAGTGAGCGTTGTTGTGAAGAAAGACTGGAATGAAAGAGGGAAGTTTAAAATTGAGATTACAACTTTGATGAGCTGGACCTCTAAACTCCCCAGTGAGATGACAACAGTCTCTTACCTTTAGGCCTTCACTTATTTCCTTCTCACAAATATGACAGAAATTGTTTTTCCTAAATTTATTTTTCTCTTCCTTTGTTAAGGACATTGACTTGCAGGTTTTTCCCATTATCTTAGAAAATTGAAGTCTTTTTCCAGTGGTTTTACAAACTCTTGAGAGGCATGTTCTCCTCTGTAAAATTCTAACTTGTATTCATCACCAACAGATGATTTGATATGAAAACAGAAACCACAAGGAGTATGTTTTTGGTATATATTTGTGCATGATTGATTTGGATTTGGAGAAAGTATTTCTCTTTTCAAGGATACTTTAAAAAATCAGCATATATCACAAATGGATGCTTTATAGATTTGTTGAAATCCTTGAAGATACGTTTTAACCTGATTTTTGGCATATTCATTATGGTTGATTTATGATTACTGTAGTATTTTGAATGTTGGTTTAATCTTTCTTTCATGTGAAAGAAGTTGAGACCGCTTACAGGGATATGTTTTATTAGTTCTATTGACTACTTGAGAAGCGATTAATCTTTATAAATTTTTGATGTAAGCACAGTGTGAATTTTCTCCCAAACTATAACACAGAAGGTCAATGTGCGTTTCATAATTTTTGTCGTTAATTGAAATTTTTAATATATGAACTTTGTATCTGTTAGCCCATATACATTAACAGATAGATTATTCATTTTCTCAAATTTTGGAATTTCTGTCAATGACATTAGGAACTGTAAATCTTTAACATTTAGTATATTCTCATATTTTCCTGATCTCCAAGCCTTTCAGGCTTCCAATTAGGGGGGTGGAGGTGAGCAAGAACAGACCATACAAAACATTTATTATCTTTGTTTTGGATATTAACAACCACTTTTTAAAGTTTTATCTCCCTTGGAAAATCAATATAAGAAGAAGCATTAAGAGGGTCTCATTTCAAGATGTGTATACGAGGTCCGTCTAAAAAGTAACGGGACTGAGCCTGCTGTGTGCTCCACTTACACAACTTGAATGAACGGGTTGCGTCAGTCTTTCGCAACATTCCAGCAATATATATGATTGGTGATGGTTGACTGCGCTCATTGTGTGATTTTTTTTTTTACATGTCGTGCTTTACACGTTGTCCAGTCTGAGGCGTCGCACTATGAGTCGTGAGCAGAGAGCCAATTTGAAGTTTCTTGCCAAGCTTGTCAAAACACCTTCCGAATCCTTCGCAATGCTGCAGCAAGTCTACAGGAAAGAAACGATGTCATGTACACGTGCATTTGAATGGCACAAGAGGTTCAAAGAGAGACGGGAGGAGGTTGAAGATGTTCCACGGTCTGGAAGACCTTCAACGAGCAGAACGGCGGACAACATCGAGCGTGTGAAGCAGATGGTGCGTGCAGATCGTCGACTCACGGTGCGAATGATTGCTGAGGAACTTTCCATCAATAAGGACACTGTCTTGGAGTATCATCACTGAAAATCTCAAAATGCGCAAGGTGTGCGCAAAGATGGTCTCCAAGCTGTTGTCTGAGGACCAGAAACAGCAAAGAGTCACTGTCTGTCAAGACATAATCGAGCGCCTCGAGGACGATCCAGACCTGCTCGGGAGAGTCATTACTGGCGATGAATCGTGGATTTTCGAATACGATCCCGAGACCAAACGGCAGAGTTGTCAGTGGAAAAGTAAGACCAAATAAAGCAAGGATGTCGAAGTCAAAGGTCAAGGTGATGCTAATCACGTTTTTTGACATCACAGGCATCGTCAACTTCGAGTTTCTACCACAGGGTCAAACAGTGAATAAACACGTGTACAAGGAGATCCTTCGGGGCCTCGAGATCAGTCCGGGCCAAGAGGAGGGATCTGTGGGAGAACAACGCCTGGTTGCTCCACCATGACAATGCTCCTGCTCACAGTGCCCTGAACATCCGGCAGTTTCTGGCGGAGAGGAATGTGCCAACTCTGGAGCAATCCCCGTATTTGACAGACTTGGCCCCTTGTGATTTTTTTCCTATTCCCCAAGCTCAAGGGGTGATCAAGGGGACCCAATTTCCTGTTGTGGAGGCCAACAAAAGGGCCGTGATGACGGAGCTCCGGAGGATTCCAGAAGAAGCCTTCAGGGGGTGCATCAAAGCATGGAAGAAGAGGATGGACAAGTGTGTGAGACTGGAGGGAAACTATTTTGAAGGGGACAAGCTGTGGTTTCAATATAGTTTTTGGAATAAAATTTCTGTGAAGTCAGTCCCGTTACTTTTCAGACGGACCTCGTATCCAAAAAAATGATTTTTCTCATATTAAATCCACTACCTGCCACATTCTCATCAACATTTAGTTCATCATGATCATATACATCACAAACTAAGAAATCCTGGAATGATGTGATAAAGTGAGGGTTTGTTCTCGTATAGGGTGTTTCTTCACCACATTCAATTTTACTCCAATATAAAACTTAAAAGTATTGATTTCTCTCAATATTTTTAAAATCAGAGTTACAATCATTGGTTTAACCATATCAATTGCTTCAACTATTGATGTCGGTTCCGGTTCTTTAAACCTAAAAGTTTTTATTTTTACAGTACATGTCCTTTAAATGCTTGGTCAGTGTTTTCAATTGACTATCCAAGCATCCCTTCTTAATTTCCCTCGTCTTTCTATGATTGAAGGTGTTTCTTATAACTCTCTTTTAACATATCCTTTGAGCAGACATCACAATCTTTTCTTTCTCGTTCAAGTTGAGATATTTGTTGGAATATATTGATCGTGTGTTTGCGTGATTGAAGATGTTTCTTATAATATCTGTTGTCATTATTACAGACATCACAATGCATTGTATTCACCATATTTATAGGATAAAAAAGATGATTTTCTAAGAAGTATTTATAGATACTTTTTCGCTTAAAATATAATTGTCTTGATGAAAAATCTCATAGTAATTTATAGATACTTTTCCATTTGACATGAAATTCTCAACTTTTTTTTCCTTAATAAATGAGCCATGATGCAGTTCAATATTTTGAAGATTATGATAGTAATGACTATTTATATTGGAACAGACTATGATACTATGAGTATATATTCAAATGACAGTTATGAAAGTAGTCTTATAGATTATGATCGTTACACCAATGATGAATAGTATAACAGTGATCATGAAGATGAATTTGAGTTTAAGTGAAAATATACGACACAAAAAATGTTGAATACAAGCGATATACCAACTGTTGAGCCTCTTGAATTCCCTGATACTCCGTATGATAAATTAGAGATTAGATTAAAGGTCCCATGACACCCAAAAGTACTGAAATTGCATATATATGTCCTATAGGAGTTTTCTTTCCATCGTGATTTCAGATCTGACAATGTTTTTTTCACAATACTCGTTCTGTAAAATGTAAAATTAAAAAAACAAACCTCTTCGGGAACGCCCCTAAAAATTCTACTGAAAGGGGCGTAACCCACATGACGTCAACTGCAGGATGACAAAGGCTGCATGTAAATTACTCGGGTTGGTGGTCTACGTGATTCTATTGGCTTTCTGTGTTTCCACATTTGATTGATCGACTCAATCGCTTCGTTCATTTCTCCTTTAAAAAATCAAACATTTCGTTTTGAATAATGGATGACATGGACTTTGATTTGTCTGGTAGCGACAGTGAGTGTGAAAGAAATGAAGGATTTTGGTCTGAATCAGATGGAGAATTGTCAGATAACGTAGTCGCGGGAGGTGAAGTTCAGGCAGCTGGAAATGAAATACGGCCTTAGCAGTTCGAGCCTGAAGCAGGACAAGCAGAGGAAAATGGCGATGAAATTCCCGGCATTCATTATGATCGGAGGACATCGAAGGAAGACTTGGCGATAACAACTGGTTAGACAAAATCCTCTTTGTAATTCAATAATGTAAATTCGACTTGCATACTGCTCGATATCAGAAATATTTTAGTAACGTGACCAGCGCAGCGCAACGGGCATGTTGCACCGCGGCGAATTAATCACAAGCAAGGCCAGCCCATGTCATCGGCCGTATCTCTCTGCGCATAAAACGAAGCAACCTCGCTGTCCAGATACAATGAAAACTTATGTGTAGAACACACCTTGCGACACAATTGTTTCGAGTAGTCCGATAAATCTGACATTCTGTTGCATTTTTATGTATTTTATTCCTGTTGTCGTCATGTAGCACCAATACAAAACGATGAAGAAAAGAGAATAATAAAAGAAAGCTACAGCACGTCAGATTTATCAGACAAGTCAGACGGATGACGGATTTATCGGACGAGTCTAGACTCTAGAGTTGACAAGTAACTTGTATTAGCATGCACACAATGTACAAGTCAATGCGTAAGAGTCCTGAGGCTGTGTACTAGGACAGATAAATTTGTCTTTCATAGTTGTGCCAACATATTTTTCCCTGTTCATTTATTACAGCATTTTGGCTAATTGTTAATGAATAGCAAGCCAATGGAAGCAGTACCTTCACTTTAGAATAAACCCATGTATGTCGAGTGCAGCCATACCTGGCTTGCATGTATGTGTAATCGTACCTGTCCCAGCAGGCTGGTTTCAACGAACAATTCAATAAGCTGCAAAATGTGGGTGCAGGTTTTTCACATTGTTTGATTTTAACATTATCTCGTTGCGCCTTGATATGATGCAATATTAATCTTTTGCAAACATGCAATTTTGTATAGTATTTTACTTGTATGTCCCTGTAAGTTTCTTTTTTAATGGAAACGTTCAACAGTCACATTCAATATTTTTTATGGACATGGTATAGCCCTTTATTGTGCATACATGTATTGGATTTGTACATGACTATGACAAGGTAGTAAAGGGAGAAATAATTGCCTCGTGATTGTTGTGCATACACGGCTCAGAAGCAGAATTTCTTTTCCGCGAAACAATCACAGGAATTAAGACGATCAGTGAGATAGCAAACACGCGTGCACAATGCATTTGTACGTACTTTATACGGCGCGCGACATCTCAAGTCAATCCACTCTGTGCGAGTCGCTTTCTGCAGATGACGTGAAGGCTGCGGTTCGCTGAAGTCAACTTTTTTAAGGGGCGGGGCATAGCAAGGTGTGAAAAGCACCAGAAATGTTCGAAATATTGGTCTAATTATCCTATTTTTTATTTTAATAAAGAAACATGGGTGATTTCTTCACAAGGAAGGTCAAGTTAATATATTGTTGTGGTTACCAGATTCGCAAACCACCATTCAGGTCCCTTAGGTGAGGTATCTCGGTAAGTGCATGTGTAGTTAGGCCCAAACCCGTTGTCTAGTGGGAATACATGTCATTTATACGTGCTGCGACTCTTTAGGATAGCCGTTTTTCTTTTACTATCTTTATTTTGGACCAACCGCCATGATCACAACCACAACATCAACCACCGACCACAACCACCGCTTCACCACAACCGCCACGACCTTTACCGTCACAACTCGCCACCATCGCATCACCGTCATCTCGCGCCACTCATGGGCACCGATGCTGGACTCGTGTAGGGCGCACGTTGAACAGCGTGTACAAAACCACGGATTTTCTGCTTCAAAAACGGATCAAAAACGACACACGCCCACTTTTTGCCGTCCAATCGGTGAACGAGGGGCGAATTGGCCCCGCCCCCAGGGCGATCGATATATGCAAATTTGTGGATCAAAAAGCCTTCACGCCCACTTTTTATCGGGCCAATGGGGAGCGAGTTGAAAGGTCAAAGGGAGGGGGTCAAAGGCGAAGTTACGGGGGGATAAAAGGACGGTGTTCGTCAGTCAGAAGAGAGTCGCAAAGGAGTCAGGGGGAGAGTCGCAAACGAGAACGAAAGAAGTCTGGAGCCCGAAGCCTGCAGTGGCTGGAGAAGCTGAAGAGAGTCGGACGAGGGGGTGCTCGCGTCGGTGCCAGGAGCTGCACGCCCGAGGGAGGCCGGCAGCGCGACCTGGCCGAGGTGGAGACGCACACCAGGGATAATAAAGATCCTCTATACCCCGAGCATCAGCAACCCCCTCCTGTTTCCCCCCGCGCTGAGATAGTGCGACCAAGGGGGCCCCGTTCCCACCCCCTGCCAGGCATTGTCCACGAGGCCCGCGGGTTGCGGGGCCATCGCCGCTCCGCGTCTCATCACCAGACGGGTAGGCCCGACCCGGTCTCGGCCCCAGGCCTACCTCATTCTTGGGGGATTTCTTTTCCTTGGTTTTGGGTATGTGTTGTCGGCGCCGTCTGTGAAGTAGAATTGTATAAGTGTTGCCGTGTGCTCGGTTGTCGGTATTAGCTCTGCACTGTGTTTTCACTTTTATGTTTGCTTTTTGTGTAAATGGAATTGTGTTTTCTTTTTTTTGTGTGCATTTGGTGGAATTGTATTTGTGTGCTTCCCGTGTGCCGCGAATAAATGTGCTTTATTGTTGAACTGTTCTCCCGCTTCGCTTCGTCTTTTCCTCCATTGAATCCCCACCTTGCTTCACGTAAAGGGTTGGTAGTGGGCTGAGTACGCCCGATAATTAATCGAACCGTCGAGGTCGACGATAACACCGCTCGGTTATTCTGATAGTACGGAACGGGTCGCTTAAGTGGCCCGTGTCCGAAGTCGACCTGCGGCGAGGTGCGATCGCCCGGTCTACCCTCCGCGTGGGTACTTAGGTAGTTCGAATTTGGCGAGCACCCCTATCCCACGCGGGGGCTGATTGGCTCGATCGCGGTGAGACCGAAAGGCCCACCCGTGACTGGTTCCCGGCGTTAGTCCGAGAGGGTCACGACTGGATTGTCCGTCCGGTGGGCGACGTGCCGCGATTCGAGTTACGTGGCCGTTCGCACGCCGGCGGGCGCGAAGACCGCAACACTGGTGTCAGGTCGTGCGATACAAATTCATCGCCCTCCTCGCGGCACTGGTATCGGAGAACAGGAAAACAGGCTCTCCTGTCTCCGGCTAAGTACGGGAATCGGTCCAGGGGTGAGAGAAGCGACCCCCGATTCCCTCCAAATTACGAGCGAGCAAATTAACCCTTCACGAGAAGCAAGATGGCATCTCAAGGCGAGCGGGAGCCGGGGGTATTAGAAATGGATGTAGAATGTGTAGAATCCATGGCTCAGGATGGAATCCCCGAGCAGGAAATGTTGATTGTGCAGGAACACGGACTCGCCCAACTGAACCCAGGGCCCGAGGTGGGTGCGGCAGCGGCCGCAGTGTATGACACCTCCCCCCCCCTCTCCACCAAAACCCTTCCCCAACCCTTGCCGAAACGACTCAGCTGAGTGCATCCAACATGGCCCAGCTATGCGCCATGCTGGCGAAAATGATCGAAAAAATGGATGCAAACACAAACGAAATGAAAGACATGAACAAGCAAATGAATGAAGTGAAAACGACGATGGATGCGAATACACAACACATGAACGAGAAGATGGATACAAATACAAATGAAATGAAAAACGAAATGAACAAGCAAATAAACGGAATGGAAGCAAACATGAAGGAAGAAATGAAAGAACTACGGGGTGAGACGCAGAACATGGGCCGATGCCTGCAGGCGGGCATGAAGGCCGTGACCAGGGAGCTGGGAATGGCGACTCCACGTGTGGGAGCAAACGAGCTGGGTGGGGGTGCAACGGCTGACAGGCCCGCGGTGGAGGCGGGTGAAAAAATAATTCGTGGAACGTGTTGGGCGAGGGTCGTGACGATGACCGAAAGGGAAAAATTAAATGGGGAGACCAAAACGTGTGAGACGAGACACGAGGTGACGACAACAGAAATAATAGTTGAGACAAGGGAGGTAAAGGGTGAAGAGTTGGCAGAGACACGGGAGATGGGAACGATAGAGGGAAGACTACACGATGAAGACGGGGTAAGTGACGCACACACACACACGGAGGTAGTGGAGGACAACGGGGGTGAGCTCGCGGAGCGTGTAGGGACCCGGTGCGAGCAGCGGGATGGCCTCCTCCAGGAACGAGGGGAGGGAGTATGCCCCCTTGAGGCGAGTCACGACCAGGTGAGTTCGGTCGTGCTTTGCGAGGTTGAGGGGACGGGTGCTGTGGACAGGTGCACGGAGAGCTTGGGGGGTATAGAGGCCCCGGAGACCCTTGTGGGGACACGAATCCCCAGTATGGTTGTCCCTGTGTGTGTGGTGCAAGGTGTGAGTGCGTCCCCGTGTGTGGAAGCGACCCCGTGTGTGATTGGTGTGGTGGCGATGGTGCCAGAGTGCGTGCTTCCCAGCACGCCGTGTGTGGATGAGGCACGGAGTGTGAGTGAGGCACCGCGGGTTAGTGCCCCCGTGTGTGTGGGTGAGGCACCGTGTGTGGAAGAGACCGCGTGTGTGAGTGTCGCCGTGTGTATGAGTGAGGTACCGCGGTTGAGTGCCCCCGCGTGTATGAGTGGGGCACGGTGTGTGGATGAGGCACCGCGGGTGAGTGCCCCCGCACGCGTGAGTGAACGGCCGTGTGCAAGGTCGCTGTGTGCCAGGGAGACCGTGTGTGTGAGAGAGCGGTATGTGAGGGAGATGTCGGTTGGCATGCGGGAGCACGCAGCCGCGTCTCCCGGTGTGAGTTTAATGGAGTGGACTGTGTGCGTCGTAACACGCAGGTGTGCGTGGGTTGAATGGCGACAGAGGAGAGAAAGCCGAGTAGCGGCTGTAGTTGTTTCGAGGACCGTGCCGGGTTCACCCAGCAGTGAGCACGCGGTTCGTGCTGTGCAACGCACGAGACCACCACGTGCTCGCTTGCGAGAGTGAAGTCCCGGTCCGGAAACGCACGCGGTGGATTTGCCGATCCCGCGGACGGACAAAGTTAGGCAGGTAAATGGATTTGGACCGGACGGGTTCTCCACGCGATCGTGTGTGTTAAGCTCCAACGGGCAAAGCACATGTGTTCGCGTGGGGAACCCCTCGAGACGTGTGGCTTGTTTTTTTTATGCGCACGGTGACGTCATGGCTGCACGTGGGGTTGGAATCCGGCAGGAGGGGTATCTCTGCCGGATGGTCCCGTCCAAGGAGGGACGAGGAACACGTGCAGCTGCATGACGTCACGGACAGGTGCAAAGTGCGCGAGCTCTGAGTTGCCGCGCAGGTGCTGCGCATGGGAAAAAAAAATAAAATAAAAAAGCAAGCCTCACTTTCGGGTGTACAGGATTCCTGGGCAAGGGGTGAAAGACCCCCTTACCTGGGCACAGGATGAAAACTAGTTAGGGGGAAGGGTTAGCTTAGTTAGACCGACTTCATGGGGCAGGGGTAAGTCCTCATGGAGTCCGTGGAATGGATTAGTTAAAGAGATTGTAGCCAGATTTAGGTTGGGAAATTGATTAATGAGATGATTTGGAGACAGAGACAGACTTTGGATGTGTAGTGGGGACGTAGCTTAGCTACGTAGTGTTAAAAGGAACGTGCTGTAGTTTAAGGGACGACGTGGGAGCACGAGTTAGTTAGGGGATGTAGATAGAAGGATGGCAGAGTTCAGCGGTGTGTGTGTTGAAGAGTTGAGAGGTGAGTACATGATGAGTGAGTGAGGCCAGCGGGTCTGTGTGTATGGAGCGAATGGGGAATGCATGGTGCGATGAGTGATTGGGGGGAGGAGTGACTCCCGCCCAAGGGACCCCGGGGTCAGAGTAAAGTGAGTTAGCTGGGTTAGTCAAATTGAAAAATGGAGGTCGTTTTGTTGTTGGTGGGAATGTAGGCTCGAAACCCATTTGGAGGGGTGCAGGAGCCCTGTTGACGGGCTTGGGAGCGTGGCTGCGAAAGGTGAGTATCGCTGAGTGGGTACCCCGGGCACCAGGCTAGTCGGCCGTGGTAGGCCATGGGTCCATGGGGGGCCGGGATAGAGTAGTGGGCACGGGTGCGCCTGCTTGGTGCGGGGGCCCGGGGCGCCATTAGCCGCGTGGGCAGTGTTGTGGGCACGGGTGACCCTCGGAAAGGGGCCCGGGAGGCCGGCCTGCCACGTGTGCGTTTCAGGGGAGGTGCCATGGGGGGCACTCCCCGGTGTTAGGGAGCTGGTAGGCTCGGAGGCAGTGTAGTGCCCAGGGGTGCCATAGCGGGAGATTCGGCAGAGGGTCGTGCCTGCCGGAGGGAGCCACGTGTCCCAGCCAGGAGACCGTGTGAGGGCACGGAGAGAAAATTGGGGGGCGAGGCCCGAAATTGTAAGGACACCAACACAGGCGACGGGAATCTGGGTTGTTAGAACCAATAGTTTAAGCGAGAAGCGCTTGTTGAAAGCCCCGGGGTAGTTTAACAGTTAAATGGATAGGGTAGATTAGGAAGTGTACCCCTCCGCACCATCCATCCCCTCGCTGTCGTTGTGGGCCACTGGACCCACTTTGGGTTAGATCGCCGAACTCTGGGGAGGCCATTCTGAGGCTTCGTTGGGCCTCGACACAGGACGCTAGCTCTCCCTTGTTCCCCTCTGGGAAGGGAACGTAGGGGTTGGGAGTAGGCTAGGTGACAGAATAGGTTAGCCGAACAAAGACGATAAAGGGGGTTAGGGGACGATTTATAGAGGGGAAGTAAAAATAAAAACAACAAAAAAATAAGTTGGGGCTAAATTGGGGTTTGACAAATTAAGGGAGTGGGTATGTACAGTGACAGGCAAAGGCGATAGGTTGGGAGGGAGACAGGTAGGTAGGTCCGAGCCCGCCTTCCAAGTGGCCAGCACCACCGCACTCCCTCCACCAACCTCCATTGAACGGCAAAGGCTGGCCAACTTCATCGGCTGGCCGTGTTTTGCTTCAAGGCGGAGGCCGGCCAACTTCATCGGCAGCTGTTATTTTGCTGCAAGGTCTGTGCCGGCTGGATCGTCTGCAGCTGCTGTGCTGCAAGGCCTGTGCCGGCCCACTTCATCTGCCGGCTGGCTGTTTTTTTCTTCAAGGCCTGTGTCGGCCAGTTCATCTGCCGGCTGTGTTTGCCTGCAGCGGCCTTCTTCAGCGGGCTGTGTTTGCCTGCTGCCTTTGCCATGCCATGCCCACTGCCCCTGTTCACCAGCCCCCGTTCAATTTTTGCTTTGCCCCCCCCCCCCCTGTTCGTTTCCATGTGCGCCAGGATCTGAAAGCAACAGTTTGCAAGCTGCGAGAACTGCCCTGTTGGCAGCTACAACACGGGCCTGCAGTGGCGGCCCGTGCACCGTGTTTGCGTTCACTGCATTCAGTTCAAACCATTCTTCCATCCATTCGTTGTGCTCATTGCGTGTGCCGCTTGAGCTGGCACGGAGACTACGTTTGTGCAGCCCATGCACCGTTGTGGTTCACTGCGTTCAGTTCAAAAGGGAAGACCTTGGACTGCGTGTGAGCAGCCGGCCACGTTCCCTGTCACCTGCATTGTTTGAGCCAGAGACTGCATGTGGGCAGCCTGGCTCCCTGCTAACTGCTTTCTTTTTGCAGAGTTCATTGATCCTGGGCCATGGTTTAGTGTAAAATTTGTAAGTTAAGGTAAGATGTACTGTACATATGAGTGCGCCCCCGGCATGTATGTCTTAGCGCTGGCAATTTTATTTAAGTCGTCCGTGTGAGTGAGTTTGTTTAGATAGTTACGCAGCCCTTCGGTTATTTATTTTGGGGACACGAATACCATGAATGTCGCACTCAGGGATCCGTAGGTAAAGTGTACTAGGGGAAAACTACACATGATGGCACACGAAAATTTGACGACTCGGGACGAGTCTGTAAAAAGGGAAGGGGGTAGTGTTGTGGTTACCAGATTCGCAAACCACCATTCAGGTCCCTTAGGTGAGGTATCTCGGTAAGTACATGTGTAGTTAGGCCCAAACCCGTTGTCTAGTGGGAATACATGTCATTTATACGTGCTGCGACTCTTTAGGATAGCCGTTTTTCTTTTACTATCTTTATTTTGGACCAACCGCCATGATCACAACCACAACATCAACCACCGACCACAACCACCGCTTCACCACAACCGCCACGACCTTTACCGTCACAACTCGCCACCATCGCATCACCGTCATCTCGCGCCACTCATGGGCACCGATGCTGGACTCGTGTAGGGCGCACGTTGAACAGCGTGTACAAAACCACGGATTTTCTGCTTCAAAAACGGATCAAAAACGACACACGCCCACTTTTTGCCGTCCAATCGGTGAGCGAGGGGCGGGTGGCCCCGCCCCCAGGGCGATCGATATATGCAAATTTGTGGATCAAAAAGCCTTCACGCCCACTTTTTCTCGGGCCAATGGGGAGCGAGGTGAAAGGTCAAAGGGAGGGGGTCAAAGGCGAAGTTACGGGGGGATAAAAGGACGGTGTTCGTCAGTCAGAAGAGAGTCGCAAAGGAGTCAGAAGAGAGTCGCAAACGAGAACGAAAGAAGTCTGGAGCCCGAAGCCTGCAGTGGCTGGAGAAGCTGAAGAGAGTCGGACGAGGGGGTGCTCGCGTCGGTGCCAGGAGCTGCACGCCCGAGGGAGGCCGGCAGCGCGACCTGGCCGAGGTGGAGACGCACACCAGGGATAATAAAGATCCTCTATACCCCGAGCATCAGCAACCCCCTCCTGTTTCCCCCCGCGCTGAGATAGTGCGACCAAGGGGGCCCCGTTCCCACCCCCTGCCAGGCATTGTCCACGAGGCCCGCGGGTTGCGGGGCCATCGCCGCTCCGCGTCTCATCACCAGACGGGTAGGCCCGACCCGGTCTCGGCCCCAGGCCTACCTCATTCTTGGGGGATTTCTTTTCCTTGGTTTTGGGTATGTGTTGTCGGCGCCGTCTGTGAAGTAGAATTGTATAAGTGTTGCCGTGTGCTCGGTAGTCGGTATTAGCTCTGCACTGTGTTTTCACTTTTATGTTTGCTTTTTGTGTAAATGGAATTGTGTTTTCTTTTTTTTGTGTGCATTTGGTGGAATTGTATTTGTGTGCTTCCCGTGTGCCGAGAATAAATGTGCTTTATTGTTGAACTGTTCTCCCGCTTCGCTTCGTCTTTTCCTCCATTGAATCCCCACCTTGCTTCACGTAAAGGGTTGGTAGTGGGCTGAGTACGCCCGATAATTAATCGAACCGTCGAGGTCGACGATAACACCGCTCGGTTATTCTGATAGTACGGAACGGGTCGCTTAAGTGGCCCGTGTCCGAAGTCGACCTGCGGCGAGGTGCGATCGCCCGGTCTACCCTCCGCGTGGGTACTTAGGTAGTTCGAATTTGGCGAGCAACCCTATCCCACGCGGGGGCTGATTGGCTCGATCGCGGTGAGACCGAAAGGTCCACCCGTGACTGGTTCCCGGCGTTAGTCCGAGAGGGTCACGACTGGATTGTCCGTCCGGTGGGCGACGTGCCGCGATTCGAGTTACGTGGCCGTTCGCACGCCGGCGGGCGCGAAGACCGCAACAATATAAATAACCAGAAAGTTTTGAGTGTCATGGGACCTTTAAGTTAACAATCCTAAACCTTGGAACAAACTTAAAAATAGGGTTGATGAAGTATGTATGAAGCATGATAATGATTAATTATGATAACAGCACAACATTGGATGAAAAACACAAAGCTGATAGAGAAATGTATAATTTGTCTTTGATATGAAATCTAACGTTGAGAGAAAAAGTTGATAGGTTTATCGTGAAGAAGTTGACAAGCACTAAATTGAAATTTGGGCTTGGTAATCAAAAACATTATTGAACTCTAAGGATGTCATTAAGACTGAAGAGTATTTACCTCATGAACTTTTGGCTGATGGATTACATAAGCCAATAATCACAAAGTTTAAAAGGAGAAAGGTTTATCCCAAAGGGGTTGATTACACATGGTCTGCTGACTTAATTGAACTCAATAATGATAAGGGATACAAGTATGATTTAACTGTTATTGATTTGAGGAATAGATTTGCATGGGTTGCTCTTTGAAACACAAAAGAGGTAATACTCTTATGTTAGCTTTCAGTGGGATATTTAGTAAAAACAAAAGGAAACCAAAGAAATTATGGACTGATGAGGGAACAGAGTTCGATAACAAAACATTTATGCATTTTCTTAAAGATAACAGTATTGCATTATCCAGCACCTTTAATGAAGGAAAGACAGTTGTTATGAAATGTTTTAGTTACACTGAAAGAAAGACTAAATTTTAAAAAATCACTAACAAATCATTCTCAATGGGTATCTTTAATTAAGGACATTGCAGATGATTACAATAATGCAGTTCATTCCTAAACAAAATCAAAGCCAACAGAAACATTTACAAAATGAAAAGGCGATTAAATTGAGAAAGCCCAAGTTCAAAGTTTGTGATATCATAAGAATTTACAGGTGGAAAGCACACTTTGAGAAAGGTTATACAAAGAGGTGGAGTAATGAACTTTTTAAAATCATTGATGTTTTTGATAGTTCCTTGGACGTATAAATTGTATGATTTTAAGGGAGAAGAGATTTTAGGTTCATTTTATTCACAGGAACTTCAGAAAACAAAGAAAAGCAAATAATGTCTTTGGGAGCAACTGGTTGGCTTTTCACTCCCCTCTACTTATACATCACTGTGGAAACTCAAGGACCAAGACTGGGGAGTGCATCAGGTGGTGTATGCCTTGGTCTTGATTACTCAAAGTTAAACTCAACCCTTACACTTAAACACTAAATTTATAAGTCCAAGGAACATTCAAACCCCAATCCCAAACCCTCAAATTTCAATCCCATCCTCCCTAACCCTTACATTCAAATCCCATCCCAACAAATAAATATATATATATATATATATATATATATATATATATATATATATATATATATATATATATATATATATATATATATATATATATATATATTCTTCTTTCGGCTGCTCCCATTATGGGTCGCCACAGCGGATCATTCGCATGATCCGCATAGTGATTTGGCACGTTTTTTTTACGCCGGATGCCCTTCGTGACGCAACCCTGGTCGCCTCTTACGACACAGGGATATGGTACACCTATTTTAACCGGGGTATACACCGGCCCAGTACACTGGTACTCATTTCGCCGACCTCGGAAGGATGACAGGCTGAGTCAACCCCCTGATGTATTAATTCAGTGGCCCAACGGGGCTTGAACTCAGGACCTTTTGGATCCCAAGCCGCTGCCCTAACCACTGCGCCACACCAGGCTATATATATGTATATATATAGATTATATGTATATATATATATACATATAATCTATATATATATACATATATATGTATATATATATATGTATATATATATGTATATATATATGTATATATATGTATATATATATATATACATATGTATATATATATATATATATATATGTATATATATATATATATATATATATATATATATATATATATATATATATATATATATATATATATATATATATATATATATATATATATATATATATATATATATGTATACAAAGATTTCGTAAGTAATAAATACAACATTGTTGAATATTAAAAGTAATAATGAAATAAAAATAATGAAAAATTAAATGTATTAATAAAATATAAACAAGCTCAAATGAGCTCAGATCCTCGTCCTCTTCATGATGATGTCATAAAAACGAATATGACGTCATTGTGATGTATCAGGTTTGCGATAAATTATCTGTGCTAATGCCCGGCTTGATTCCCGCAAACAAAATTGAAACAGCTTGCCTAGTTTCGGAGATAATGGTATAGGCGATTTCCATTAGCGGCGATATTATGGTGTCAACTTTTTTTCTAGGAAGAATTTCCAAAATCGGAGATGGTTACTGCCTGCGCGTGGGCTTTCTGCATATACATGGCAAGTTTCACGAAGATCCGATGAAAACTCTGGGTTGTGAAACAAAAAATGACAAAAAATAGGAATGACGTCATAAAAATTGATATGACATCATAATGATGTATCATATGTGCGGTAATTCATCTCTGCTAATGCCCTGTTCGATTCCCACAAACAATTCAAAAAGCGTGCCTAGTTTCGGAGATAATTTTTTCGGCGATTTCCATTCGCGGAGATATTTTGACGTCATAACTTTTTTTCTAGGATGCATTTTCAAAATCGGAGATGGTTACTGTCTGTGCAGGGTATTTTTACATATTATGCCAAGTTGTAGGTAGTTTCGATGAAAACTGTAGGCTGTGAAACAAAAAAGTCCACAAGAAGAAGACGAAGAGCAACAACGTGAGTAAGACTTCGAGATCCTCCACGAGGATCTAATATAATCAGTCATTTAATTACATTTTTTTTTAAATAACTGAACAAATTCATTGGTTTAAATAAATGAATCTCATAAAACAACATCCAATGAAGAACAATATTCATTGGTTTAGACTCCAAAGATTATTCTTTGTATAATCCATATCCATAAGTAGAGTCTCGAAGATAAAACCCATCGGCAGAGTCTCCAAAATAAAAACAACTTTCCAAGTCTCCAAGGTATAAACACATTCCTGTTAAGTCTCCAAGATAGGTATCACTTTGTGTGTTCGCAAGATAAAACCCACATTTCAAGTCTCCAAAATAAAAACAGTTTTCCAAGTCTCCAAGGTAGAACTCTTTTCCTGATTTTATTGAAATTTGTGGGTCTCCAATGTAGGTTTCACATTTAGAACCATCTTGGCAGAACCCTTTTCCAGAGTCTTCAAGGTAGGTATTGAAACCATCTAGGAAGAACTCATAATATGTTTTTCCCAAATTTAGTAAGTCTCTCAGGTAAAACTTATCTGCTGGGTCATCAAGGTAAAGCTTGTTATAGTGCAGGGGCATATGTTTGCATGTTGGCAAATTATGTTAATTTGTGGCACCAAAGTTTTTCTGACTCAGAATGTCCCACTGAACAAGAAAATCTTTGGTGCCAATTTTTTAGAGATATTTGACTACGTTTTTTCAGGTATATACATCATAACATAATTGACCAATTCAGCAAAATTTTTGACATGATTTTTTTTTAATATCTTTGATGAACCATGTCATGTAGCACCTCAAAATGATCGGTGTGGACCATGGTATACAATGAAAATGTCAGAATTTATACATACCATAGTTTAATTAAATGATACCGTAAAATCCAAGATGGCCACCTCTAAATCATGAAATTCAACTAATTGGCATATATATATATATATATATATATATATATATATATATATATATATATATATATATATATATATATATATATATGTATATATGCAAAATTAGTTAAGATAACAACACAGTCTATTTGTTGTAATAAATTACAGTTGTTGATCATGAGGAATCCCATTTCAGAAGAGTTATTTGATTGGATATCTTTAAATATAACTTAGCAGATAATAAATAAATAAATTATTATCTTACTATTTGCTGATGATACATTTTTTAGAAAATAGACAACATCGCAGCTATATAAACTATGTATTAATTCCCTTACAATAATTTTGTGCATAAGATTCACAATTTTCTTTATCTTTCAGAGAGTGGATGACATCGCAGTTATATTAATCATAATACTCGTGCATAAATCACACAGTCATGCCAATACAATCATTATGTGCATTTGGTTAACAAGTTTGCTTTACCTTTCTTGCTTCTGTTTATTTCAGATGTACTTGCATATATGCTGCATCAGACCACTAATCATAAAAATTGAGGTATCTCTCTGAAATCAAAATGGACAAACCTCATTCCAAGCTTCCTCGTGTAACTTCAGACAAACTATGCAATATGTCTGAAGTGTCAAGCTCCAGGTGGACAACTGGTTGCCAATCCCACCTCATATGACATGTTCCTGGACAGTGTTCATGAGCGTGCAGGTTATGGTGATCCTGGTTATCTACCATTGAGCAGCAGACTCCGGGATGTTGATGCATCAGATCTTCAATCATATGGGGCGTCTTGGCACAGGGAATGCTTTCAAGATACTGTGCATAAGCTCAAAAATTGATCGTGCGAAGATGCGATTTCAGAAAAGTACAGCCACCAAAGATTCTGCCATTCTGCTATCATCTCCAGTCGGCTGTCCGTCATCTTCCCAAGCATCAAAATGTGATGATAACTCACCGTGTTCAGATGCCACAACAGGGACGAAGCCATTCACCCGATCATCATCATCAGTCTCGCATAACAAGATGCAATGTATATTCTGTAGTGGAGATGGAACGACAAAACAATTGCATGAAGTGTGTTCATTTGACGTTGGAAAAAAAAAAATCTACGACGCTGTCCAAATCAGTGATAATGATGAATTTTAGGTTCAATTACAAGCCATATCACCAAATGACGCTCGGGCCATAGATGTAAAATATCATCTCCCCTGCTACGTGAAACATGTACAGCATCGACCACAGCAACAAACGTTGAATCCTCACCAAGTGGATCAGAACCAAAGGACTATTCTTGCCAACATTGAGCTCTTCAATGTATTGAAAAATGCACTTCACTCTGGCAACATTGTTTCAATGAATGATGTCAACAACACCAACATTGGCATCCGCAGAATGCATGGAGTGGTAGGAGGAAAATTTATTCAGAATAAAAATGTTAAAGATCTGATCAAGACACACCTTGAAAATGTTGAATTCTCACATCCCAGTACGAGACAATCTGAAATGTTATGCTCCAAGACTACGAAAGATTCTGCCATCAGAAAGGAAATTGACTCCCAAAGTATGGAACAGAACATGAAAAGCATTTTTGAATATGCAAATACTCCTCGAAAGGACATTCTTCGTGGCAGAGAAACGCCATGGGTCTTTGACGAATCACTTAACAGTGGTAGTAGAGATTATAACGTCCCAGCATCCTTGACAGCACTGCTCCGATGGGTGTTAGAAGGGCCATCCATGTCCTTGGCTGATGAACGTGCAAACCACATTGATAGAGCAACCATCAACATTGCACAGAACATAATGTCTGAAGTGAAAACCCAAAGGCAAGTGACACATATACCCAATAATGTGAACGCAGATAGATTCAGGTACAGCAAATGTTACAATGAACATGTACTTGCAGTTGGATTAAAAGTCCATGCATACAGTCGTAGCAAACATCTAATCACCTACCTACATGCATTGGGACTGAGCGTTGATTACAGTCATATACTGCGCATCGAAACACAATTGGCTCAAGCAGTTATCTCTCGTATGAGCGAAACAGGTGACATCTATATTCCACCAGGCCTTCAGCATGGTAGACCACTGTTTTTTGCAGCCGATAACATCGACTTTTCAGAAGATACCCACGATGGAAAGAATACACTCCATGCTACTGTTATGGTAGCCTTTCAGCAAGAAGAGGGGGGTTTGCTAAACACTTCAACATTAACTATCTCAACCAAAGCTTCATGCAGATCTCTCAAAGGCTACAAAGGTATCACACTGCAGGAGAGTGGTATTCATGGAACTCCTAAGCCCACAAGTAGTCCAAAGTACCGAGATTACAAGACAGAGAGACATTTACCAAACTTCAAGCGTTCAATCAGTGAAGATCGAGCATGGCTTGTAGTCCGTTATGTTCAAAGATTTGTGACTGCAAACATAGCACCAATGGATGTTGAAGCGGGTACAGAAGATATACCCACTGACAGGCCTGATGATATATCCACTGGAACCGATGACCCCACCATGCATGCTACAATAGACCGACAAACAGACACTAATGTTGTCCCAACATGGGCTCCCTACAACTCTATAATCACAGATGATAAGAGACCTATTACAACAATACAAACTCTTCCACCGATACCAGCACCGGCCCATGAATGGTCCACCCTCCTCACCGTCTTAAAACAAGCACAACACCTAAGTTCGAAGATTGTTGGACCAAACAAAAAGACAATCATCACGTTGGACATGGATCTGTACATGAGGGCAGTCAAACTGCAGTCACTTAAGCCAAAATTGACAAAGAACTGCATTCTTAGAGTTGGAGAATTCCACACTGTGCTGTGTGCCCTGCGTGCTATTGGAAGTTCAATAGAGGCCAGTGGGATTGATGATGCTTGGATAGAGGCTTACATCTATGGTCCGACAACCACCAGACAAATCCTGGAGGAGAGACACATGAAGAGAGCTGTGACAGCACACATCATCACTTTACAAGCTTTATATGACCTCCTTCTGGACGAATATCAAGCATCCGAAGGGCCACTACCTGTAGCACTCAAACTTCTGCAGTCAGTATGCAGTGATAATGATACTGCCAAAGCACAGCAGGCATCGAAGGACATATCACAGTTGGTCAATGACTTAACGAAGAAACTGGAGGAGTTTTGCATCAAACGTGAGGCAGCTTCACCAACGTTCAAAGTTACAAGCATGTACATTAACCTTGTTCTCACTCTTCTACAATTTATAAAGGCGTCACGGAAGGGAGATTGGATCCTTCATCTTACTTCCCTGGAGAATCTATGTCAGCACTTCTTCAGCCAGAATAGGTTAAAATATGCTCAGCACATCCCAGAATACCTCTCAAAAATGTACAGCTTGCAAACAAGTGATCCAGATGTTTGGAAATATTTCTGTGAAGGCAATTTCTGTGTCAAGAAAACAGAATTGTCTTTCTGTAGTTTGGGTGTGGATCAAGCTTTGGAACAAGAAAACAAAAGGTTGAAAGTACTGGGAGGTTTGAAAGGTATCACCCACAACCCAGCAGCACTATAGCGTTTCTTTCATATCGCACCAGAATTAGAGATTATCATCAGAGGCCGAGAAGATGGCAGGGTTTTCTCCAGAGAAACGAACCACACATCACGAAATGTCCAATTAGAATTCAGGACAGACAAGAAGTAAAAGTGAAGAAACTTAAATCAGTACTGAAGGAACTGAATCTTTTCAGCTATGATGGTGGGAACCTGGTCAATGTCATCACCAAATCTGTTGTACCAGACACAATTCGAGATGATATACTCAGACAAGAGCATTGTGGAGATGATGCATACAACGACTTCGTCCAAAAGCGAATTGTTGGAGAAACAAATCTATGGGATAAAGTCACTAAGGTGAAACTACAACGATGGACATCAATAGGAAATAAATCATCCGTAACATGTGATGAACAAACCCTTGAACTGAAAGAGAATCGCTCCCTCTTTTCCCGAATGGCAATTGTCACAAAGTCGCGGCCAGAAATAGATATGGAGAATGCAATTGGTCAGTATGAATTTTCAAGTGTAGCTCGTTCATTATTTGCAGCAGATGATACTCTGCTACCATGTATCGGCGAGTACAAGCTTATGGAAGAGTTGGAAAAATGGGCGATCAATGACGAAGTAGAACCCATTGTAGGGGGACAGCGAACAGTCATTATTGATACGATGGCAATCATACAACAAATTGGATCCAAGGATACAGCATCCTTTAAGATTCTGGCCACCAACATGAATCAGTGGTTGAGCAAATATGTACAAACTCAGCAGGCTGTGCACATGGTATTTTATCACTACGATTTACCACTTTCCTTGAAACAGCAAACTAGGGATTGGCAAATGACAAGTACACAAACAGGTAAAGGTAAATCATACATATGCACAGATGCCACACCGATACGAACAAGCCTCAAGACGAAGGATAGTTTGACTAACTATTTGGCCAATAAGATCCTGGATCACTACAAAACGCACGACATGGAAGTAGTTGTGTCAACACAACGTGGAACACGGTCAAATCATGGGAATGTTGATTGCCTGTCAAGTACACAAGAAGAAGCCGACACACTATTGCTACTCCATGCCCTCCATATGTAGCTAGTACAGGCGCAGAAGTCCAGATCATATCTCCAGACACGGATGTACTGTTGCTAGCCTTGCGAAGATATCCACAATTGGGACATAATCCTTCCTTCGTCAAAGGTGTGGGTGACAAAAGGCGCACCATCTTCCTCAAACCAATCTATGATCCGATTGGTGACTGCTTAGCTGCTGCCCTGCCAGGCTTTCATGCCTTTACAGCTGGGAAAGGGAAACAAGGCTGCTGGAAGGCTCTTAAACAACCCTCAGTTAATGTCATAGAAGCCTTCATACAGCTTGGATCAAACCGCACAATTTCTCCAGAGATGGAGTTAGCACTGGAACAATTTGTGTGTCAACTATACCTACCTGGTACAGAGCTTTGTGACCTTTCATCACTTCGATGGCACATGTTCAAGAAGTCATTTGCAGAATCCGAGAAATTGCCACCTACAAAAGGAGCACTGGGACAGCACATCAAGCGAGCCCATTATCAGGCTATGGTGTGGTACCATGATGAAATAGCCAAATCCAAACTACCAGAACCATCAGAATATGGTTGGACATTAGAGAACAACCTATACAGGCCAGTGATAACCCATCTACCACCTGCACCAAAGGCTGTGCTGGAACTTGTGAGGTGCAAATGTGTCAAACAAATGTGCAGAACGGCACGTTGTTCCTGCAAGCGAGCAAATGTTGTATGTACAGAGATGTGCACTTGTGAGGCATCTGATGACATCTGTGAGAACACTCAACAATCAGCAGCCTCTGATTCAGATGCCAGTGATGATGAACTTTTATGATGAACTCTGAAATAATATAAAATATAACACTTAAGTTGGCCAAGCGGCATTGACCAATTTTGTTCAATAAATTTGAAAATACACTATATTTTCCATATTTTAAAATATATAACAATTTATATAAGAAAAGTAGCATGATAATTTCCTGCCAAAATTACTCTGTACATCTCACCGGTCATTTTAAGGTGCTATATGACATACTTATAATTAAGTTTTGAAAAAATTAATTTTGTTACAACACGATCACGGTCATCTCGTATTGTCTGGAAAAAGAAATCACACTAAACATGCACAAAAAAATTGGCACCAAGATTTTTCAATATCAATATACTCCTGTAGTCACAAAAAAACCTTACAACATAAATTAACATCGTTTGCAAACATGACCATGTATCTCAACATATGCCCCTGCACTATTATGTGGGTCTTCAAGATAAGTTTCACAATGACAACCATCAAGGTAGAACTCTTTTTCTGGATTTTTTGAGTTTCCAATGTAATCTCAAACGGAAGACCAAGAAAGAATGCAAAGAAGCAAAGAGTAAAGATGGAGTCATCAGGAGGAACCTGAATAGGATTCGGGTTTCAGCTGCTACACCACAACCCTCAAACCCATCCGGGTGCAGCCAAGCGGGTCATCAAGTTATAACTTATCGGCTGGGTCATCAAGGTATAACTTGTTCTGGGTTATACAAAACTTGTCTGCTGGGTCATCAAGGTAAAACTCGTTCTATGGGTCTTGGTTGCTCAAAAGGTCTTCAAAAAAGTCAATAATATCACCCCAAGTTGTGGCAAAAGCAGTATTTTCATTTTGTATTTCTGAATGATATAATTTCCTGTGAGAGAAAATAATAACAAATTAACTTCATTCATTTTTAATAAAAACAAGGTTAATGTATGTAATAAGTCAAACTGTGTGAAGATTAAAAGACAATCTTCCCTCCAGAGATAAGAGGTTTGAATCCAGTTCATCAATTTGAAGGTTAAGTTCCACACAGGTAGGAGGTCATCAAGGATTTCCAGTCATCCCACTCAAGTTCAGCACAGTAGTCCATTCTCAATAAAAGTAAAAAATATATTTAAATTTAGCCTCTGTTCCCTTGGCTTACATAACATTGGTTGATGTGGTTTCTTTTGGAAATTAATTGGGTAATTCCCTGGGCAAGTTTAGGCAACCCTTTTGGCGCAGGTCAGGTCAGGTCAGATCAGATATGGGAGCATATGCAGGAGCAGAGCGTCACTGCATCCACTTTCTACAGGTACTCCAGGGGCCTCCGTCTGGCCATCCCTCAGGCAGATGCCTGGCCCATCCCAATCCCTGAGATGCTGATCAACCTGCTGCAATGATGAGGCATGTGGTCGGCCCATTGGCCTCCTCCACTCATGAGGCTCCCTCGCTGAGAGAATCTGGTGAGCAGGATCAGCGTCAAGAAAACAAGCCACATGTCCATACAGCCACAGCTGATGCTCAGGGACTATGCAGGTAATAAATATCATTTAAGTCTCTCGCAGCAACTGTTCGTTGGACACAAAGTCCGACCAGCGATAGCGAAGGATTATCCGGAGAGACCTGGTACCAAAGGAATGAAGTCGCCATCTCAAATCCCTGGTCAGAGTCCAAGTCTCACATCCGGAGAACAAGGCTGGAAACATCAAGGACCTGAAGACTCGGACTTTCATCCTCCCGCACAGGCAAAGGCAGCACCACACCCCATGATCCAGTGAATCCATGACTCCCCAGGCCCAACACAGATGTCTGCTGACCTCTGGCTCACAGCCAGCAGAGACATGAATATCACTGCCAAGGTCAGTGAATCTCTCCGTGACATCAACATCCTCACCATAAACAGGTACAGACAAGATAGTAGCATTCAAGATGTCATTGAAAGCCGGGATCATATTTTGATCCAGGAAAGCCGTAATCCCAGTGGCTCAGACTCCTCATTCAGCACCTTGATGGCCTACAAAAGGATATTCAAGGACTCCACAAAGATGACTGCATCATCTGTGAAATTAAGGACAGAGATCTTGACCTTCCCAAATGACACACAGCAGCCTGATCTCTCTGACATCCTCCCCAGAATCCAGTCCATGCAAGCGCTGAAAAGTGTGGGGGGCAGTACACACCCCTGACGAAATCCAGTAACAACTGGAAATCAGTCAGAGATGGTACTACCACATCTCACAGCACTCTCAGAGTTCTCAGGGTACCAGGGTTCAGACATCAGATTGATCAGTTTTGGTGGCACCCCACGAAGACAAAGAATCCTCCAGAGGGCATCCCGAGTCACTGAATCGAATGCTTTACAGAGATCAACATAGGCTGTAAGCAGCCCCTGCCAAAACTCTCATCTGCTTTCGGTGAGGACACGAAAGGCAAGGATACGGTCAATCATTGACCTATTTGGTGTAAAGCCTGACTGCTCTGGGCACTGGTGCTCAACCAGATGATGGTGAACCATATCAAGAATTATCCGAGCAAAGACCTTGCCCGGCACTGAAAGCAGCGTCACCCCACGGTCGTTGTTGCAGTCCTGGCGATCACCCTTCCCTTTCCAGAGAGGGACAATAAGGCCTTGCTTCCAGTCACTTGGGATGGTGACTGTTTTCAAAGGCAGAGCACAGAACTGCATGCAACGACGCGAGCACAGCATTTCCACCAGCCTTGAGAAGTTCAGCATGGATGCCACAGATCCCTGGAGCTTTACCCCATTTCAACCGGTTCACCGCAGCCCGTGTTTCCACAAACGAAGGTGGATCACAGTTGATTGGCGAGTCAGCAATAGGGATAATAACACCCCTGACATTCAACTCGACAGCTGGTTGATCAGCCTGATACAGCCGCTCAAAGTAACCGGCCCAGCGGGCCTTCACTTCAGACTCCTCTGTCAAGAGCCTACCACCCTCCGCACTAATTGCAGCACACCAAGGGACAGGCTTTAAGTAAAGCAATGCACGAATTCTCCTATAAGCAGAACAAGAATCCCTTGACCACAGGTGATGCTCTACCCCCTCACAGATTCCTCGCACAGAGGCCTCCTTGTCCACCCTTAGCGCATGTGCAGTTTTACGCTTCAGTTCACTGAACAGCTCAACTCTGCCATTCAGCCTGGCCCTGCAACTTTGGTCAATGGTATCCAATGTCCCTTGAGAGACAAAATTCCCTTTCGTCCTATGGTGAGTTCCAAGACATCCACCGGCAACATCAAGGACGGTGGTCTTGAAGGCACTCCACAAGGTCAGGTCAGCTCAGGTATGGGAGCATGTGCCAGAACAGCGCGTCGCTGCGTCCAATTTCCGCCGGTACTCCAGGGGCCTCCGTCTGGCCATCCCCCAGGCAGATGCCAGGCCCATCCCCATCTCCTTGAGATGATGGTCAACCTGCTGCAACCATGAGGCACGTGGTCGGCCCACTGGCCTCCTCCACTCATGAGACTCCCTCGCTGAGAGAATCTGGTGAGCAGGATCAGCGTCAGGAAAACGAGCCACATGTCCATACAGCCGCAGCTGACGCTCACGGACTATGCAGGGAACAAATCTCATCCGAGTCTCTCTCAGCAACCGCTCGTTGGACACAAAATCCGACCAGCGATAGCCAAGGATTCTCCGAAGAGACCTGGTACCAAAGGAATTAAGTCTCCGTCTCAGATCCTTGGTCAAAGTCCAAGTCTCGCACCCATAGAGCAAGACTGGAAGCACCAAGGACCTGAAGACTCGGACTTTCGTCCTCCCGCACAGGTACCGGCAGCGCCACACCCCATGATCCAGTGAATCCATGACTCCCCAGGCCCGACCCAGACGTCTATTGACCTCCGGCTCACAACCTGCGGAGACATGAATATCACTGCCAAGGTAAGTGAATCTCTCCACGACCTCAACATCCTCACCACAAACAGACACAGACAGGGCAGCAGCATCCAAGATGTCACCGAAAGCCTGGATCTTAGTTTTGACCCAAGAAATCCGTAATCCCAACGGCTCCGACTCCTCATTCAGCACCTCCAGGGCCCCCAAGAGGATGTCTAAAGTCTCCGCAAAGATGACTGCATCATCTGCAAAATCAAGGTCCGAGATCTTGACATTGCCAAATGATGCACCGCAACTTGATCTCTCCGACATCCTCCCAAAAATCCAGTCCATACAAGTGCTGAAAAGTGTGGGGGCAAGTACACATCCCTGACGAACTCCAGTAACAACTGGAAATAAGTCAGAGATGGTACCACCACACTTCACAGCACTCTCAGTACCAGAGTAGAGTTCAGACATCAGATCGATCAGTTTTGGTGGCACCCCACGAAGACCAAGAATCCTCCAGAGGACATCCCGATTCACTGAATCGAACGCTTTACAGAGATCAACATAGGCTGCAAGCAGCCCCTGCCGAAACTGTCGCCTGCGTTCGGTGAGGACACGAAGTGCAAGGATACGGTCAATCGTTGACCTCTTTGGTGTAAAGCCTGACTGCTCTGGACGCTGGTGCTCAAGCAGATGGTGGCGAACCCTATCAAGAATTATCCGAGCAAAGACCTTGCCCGGCACTGAGAGCAGCGTCACCCCTCGGTAGTTGTTGCAGTCTTGGCGATCACCCTTCCCTTTCCAGAGAGGGACAACAAGGCACCTCTTCCAATCAGTTGGGATGATGCCTGTGTTCCAGGCAGAGCACAAAACTGCATGCAACGACACGAGTGCAGCATTTCCACCAGCCTTGAGAAGTTCGGCATGGATGCCACAGATCCCTGGAGCTTTGCCCCGTTTCAACTGGTTCACCGCAGCCCGTGTTTCCACAAGCGATGGTGGACCACAGTTGATTCGAGGGTCAGCAACAGGGATTGTAACACCCTTGACGTCCAACTCGACAGCTGGGGGATCAGCCTGGTACAACCGCTCAAAGTAACCGGCCCAGCGGGTCTTCACTTCAGACTCCTCTGTCAAGAGCCTACCACTCTCTGCTCGAACTGCAGTGCTCCGAGGGATGGGCTTGGATGAACGTAATGCGCGAATTCCCCTGTAAGCGGGACGAGAATCACCTGTCCACAGGTGATGCTCTACCCCCTCACAGATTCCTCGCACATAGGCCTCCTTGTCCACCCTCAGTGCACGTACAGTTTTACGCCTCAGCTCCCTGAACAGCTCAGCTCTGCCATTCAGCCTGGCCCTGCGACTCTGGTCAATGGTATCCAGTGTCCCTTGAGAGACAAAATTCTTCTTTGCCCTGCGGTGAGTTCCAAGACATCCACCGGCAACATCAAGGACGGTGGTCTTGAAGGTGCTCCACAACTCTTCAGGACCCCCCAAAGCACCCAGACCCCCCAAGTGTCCACTCAGCCTGTTCGCAATCTCCTCAGCTACTCTCTCATCCCTGAGCTTGGCAACATCCAGCCTAGGCTGGGATGGTACCATTCTCCAGGATTTAAGGTGCAGCTTTAGAGTTGCTACAACAAGCCTGTGGTCAGTATTGAGGAACTGAGCACTCCGGTAGACCCTGCAGTTCTGGATCATCCTCCAACGACCGTCAATGAGGACATGGTCAATCTCCTTTGCCACACCGCCAGCGTTGGAATACCAAGTCCAGCGATGAGCTTGCGGGCGCTGAAACCATGAACCAGCCACCTTAAGTCCATGACTTCTTGCAAAGTCAAGGAACTTAGTGCCATTCTGGTTCATAGTTCCTGACCCATGGGGACCAACACACACCTCATAACCATCCCTATCAGTTCCAGTCGATGCATTGAAATCCCCCAAGACTAGAAGTGTATCTCGTCTGGGGCACTGATCAACCACAGACTCGAGTGTGGCGTAGAATGTGTCCTTCACGGTGAGATCACTCGCCTCAGTCGGAGCATAAATAGAGACCAGGGAAATGACACCTAAGGAGTGGCGAATCCTTAATCTCATAATACGCTCGTTGACCGGTGTTACCTCAATTATCATTGGGGTCAGCTTATTGGACACAGCTACAGCAACTCCTTGGTTGCAACTCCTACAGCACTCCACAACTCTTCAGGATTCCACAAAGCACCCAGACCCTTCAAATCCCTACTCAGCCTGTTCGCAAACTCCTCAGCTACCCCTCATCCTTAAACTTTCCAACACCCAGCCTAGGCTGGAAAGGTACCATTCTCCCGGATTTAAGCCGCAACTTCAGAGTTGCTACAACAAGCCTGTGGTCGGAATTGAGGAACTGAGCACTCCGGTAGACCCTGCAGTTCTGGATCATCCTCCAGTGACCATCAACGAGCACATGGTACACAAGCACAATCTCCTTTGCCACACCATCAGCGTTGGAATACCAAGTCCAGCGATGAGCTTGTGGGCGCTGAAACCATGAACCGGCCACCATAAGTCCATGACTTCTTGCAAAGTCAAGGAACTTAGTGCTATTCTGGTTCACAGTTCTTTATTAAACCAACACTTTCTTAGCTCCATGAAACCATGTGACACATGTCTCATAACCATCCCTATCAGTTCCAGTTGATGCATTGAAATCCCCCAAGACGAGAATTGTGTCTCGCCTGGGGCACTGATCAACCACAGACTCGAGCGTGGCGTAGAATGCATCCTTCACGATGAGATCACTCACCTCAGTCGGAGCATGTACAGAGACCAGGGAAATGACACACAAGGAGTGACGAATCCTGAGTCTCATAATATGCTCGTTGATTGGTGTTATCTGAACTACCATTGGAGTCAGCTTATTGGACACAGCTACAGCAACTCCTTGGGAATTGTAACCATGAGCGCGAACATACCAATAGTCGGTGTAACCACCCGCCATGATCTCGCCGCAATCCGGTCTTCAAACCTCAGAGAGTGCTGCAATACCGATCTCCAAACTCTTGAGCTCAGATGATAACAGAGACAGGTGATCATCCTCTCTTAGGGATAGGAGGTTCCAGGCACCCGCTCGAAGGGACCGCCTCAGGTTAACCCAAGGAGACTGCTGTCTGGTGGACAACATCTCAGCACCACCCCAACACACTGACGCAATCTGACCCAGGAAGGCTACCCATGGTTTTCCTCCCATCAAATAGTTAGGGCCCCGAAGGCTTTGCCCCAATCCCATCATCCGGTGAGCTGCCCTGCAAAGGACAGTTGCACAGGAGGTACTCCCACGGAGTGGGTTTACAGATATATTTGTGCTTTTCGTACGTTTTTCAGAATGAAGGGTTTTACGGTGGCCGAAATGCAAATCCTGCCACCAACCTCCTAAGAAAAAGTAACCCAACTGCAGGAGGATGTCCGCAGGCACAGTTGGGCACTAGATATGGATGGCCGTTGGCTCACAAGGAGCTCCTTTGTTCTTTGACAGGTTTTGTTTTTCATCCTGCTGTGTGTCCAAATCAGACACCCTCCTCACCAAAAAACCTGATTGGGGAGATGGTTTAGTCGTCCACAACCCGACCATGGAACAGGTTAGTACAGGTTTACATGATACTTGGAGCAAGTCACAGATCTGATCTCGCACGACCTGACAATAACATTTGGGGAAATCGCAGGGGTCAACCTGCCCGAAGTGCAATGGCCAGACATCACCCTGAGAGCACCGCCTTCGTGATCACAGTATCTCTCCCATCAGGTAAGTATACTGGAAAGGTCATTGGGGCAGGACTTAACTGGAAATAATGTAAAAGCAGGCAGGGTTTGTGAAAAAAAAATTGATATATGGCTCAGTAGGCACTCAGACCAGACTATTGAGAGAGGTTGTAAATTTAATTTCCATTCAACAAAACGATATTTAAACCAAGAACCAAGTTCCAACATATCGTTCGCCAATATACTTGATGGTGATGAGTGGATCTATCTGTCTCTGTCTCTGTCTCTGTCTCTGTCTCTGTCTCTGTCTCTGTCTCTGTCTCTGTCTCTCTCTCTGTCTCTGTCTCTGTCTCTGTCTCTCTCTCTGTCTCTGTCTCTGTCTCTGTGTCTCTCTCTCTCTCTCTCTCTCTCTCTCTCTCTCTCTCTCTCTCTCTCTCTCTCTCTCTCTCTCTCTCTCTCTCTCTCTCTCTCTCTCTCTCTCTCTCTCTCTCTCTCTCTCTCTCTCTCTCTCTCTCTCTCTCTCTCTCTCTCTCTCTCTCTCTCTCTCTCTCTCTCTCTCTCTCTCTCTCTCTCTCTCTCTCTCTCTCTCTCTCTCTCTCTCTCTCTCTCTCTCTCTCTCTCTCTCTCTCTCTCTCTCTCTCTCTCTCTCTCTCTCTCTCTCTCTCTCACACACACACACACACACACACACACACACACACACACACACACACACACACACACACACACACACACACACACACACACACACACACACACTCATTGGCTCTCTTTATGAGTTTCATGTAAAGATGATAAATAATAATGACGTTGGAGTGCAGTGTGAATAATGTGAAAGACCATCAGTAACTAGAAGGGCGCTCGGTAGAGCGCATACCTCCGCCACGTAATGCCTGATGCACGAGAACACATCAGGCCCAATACATTTTTGAAATATCCTTGCTATACAGTACGATATCGTTTTTGGCCCGATCTCTCAACAGTGAAGAATCACTTTGAAAATTAAATAACCCTCGTATCCAGATCCGGATTTGGATCTTCATCAAAATCGAAACAATTCATCCTTGCCACACACACCCAACCTGTCCACCAAGTTTCGCCCGAATCCGTCCACAACTTTTTGAGATATCGTGTTGTATATCATTTTTGGCCTGAACTCTCAATGGTGAAGAATCACGTAAAAAAAGTTATAGTAGTCGGATCCGGATCTTCACCAAAATTGAATCAATTTGTCGTGATCACACACCCAACCTGTCAACAAAATTTCATCTGGATCCGTGAACAACTTTTTGAGATATCCTGTACACAAACAGACAAATAGACATAAAGGGGTGAAAAACATAACCTCCTTCACCTTCGGTGGCAGAGCTAATAATCACCTCCACGTAGTAGGAACAGAATGTTGGTTGTACCTTGAGAAGGTGAGAGAGCGTAAGCGAGTGAAAACGAGCTGAATGAGCATAAGCGAATGTAAGCAAGTGGTCCTGCGAAAAAGACTCGTCTTACAACTAACATTCTGCTACTACCTAGGAGTCCCAGTAATCTCAATTAGGTTGTTATTTCCAATGCTATTTCCACAGTGTTCATTGGTAAAAGAGACTTTTCAAACTTTAGTTTCATGTGTCCAACCAATCCTAAGTTCAGGCCAGAAATAAAGTACGAAAAGATTTCTGGAGATTGTAAGTGGAACGGATAATACAGTACTTGGCTTGATAACATAAACAAGCCCACTTGGCGGCACACAATTTAAATGGATCTGTGATGCCACAGAGGTTGAAACAAAAATCATTTAATCATTAAAGAAATAAAAAATACAAAAGAAAAGTCAAAACAGTGTGTTGTATTGTGTGTGGAGATCAAATTACCTTGGATCAGCTGAGCCGCATGACTCGGCTCTGTGGGTGGAGCATCACATGGTTCCTGCATTATGTGGACATTACTCAAAGCATTCTGGGAAGTATGAAGAGATTTCCTTTGTAAAGTTCCTGACTTCAGAGGAGTTTCACCTGAAAAACAATGCGGCAGTTATTTTTACTCGAGAAGGCATTTGTATTACGATTCACATTGAACTATCGCAGGAAGATGTTGTTGTTGTTGTTGTTGTTGTTGTTGTTGTTGTTGTTGTTGTTGTTGTTGTTCAGACCTTTGACAATCGAAGAGAAATGATCAACGAACTCCGACTCCACTTTCACTTTCACAATAAAATCTAAAAATAAAAACATCCCATTCAGTCAACTTTAAGTGGAACTTCTAAACAAACTCAGTCACAATACATGTCCATATAAACCAACCTGAAAATAGCATAGAAAACTATTGATTTGAAACCGACCTGCGAAAATAAACCCAATGATCTGACTTTCTGTTGGACAAATCACCAAGAGTTATTGTCCATTGCCTTTCCTCCACCAAGTCCAGCGATGAGCTTGTGGACGCTGAAACCATGAACCAGCCACCCTAAGTCCATGACTTCTTGCAAAGTCAAGGAACTTAGTGCTTTTCTGGTTCATAGTTCCTGACCCATGGGGACCAACACATGTCTCATAACCATCCCTATCAGTTCTAGTCGATGCATTGAATCCCTCAAGACTAGAAGTGTATCTCGTCTGGGGCACTGATCAACCACAGACTCAAGTGTGGCGTAGAATGCATCCTTCACGGTGAGATCACGGAGTGGGTTTTCAGATTTTTTTGCGTTTTTGTGTTTTGGGGAATGAAGGGTTTTACGGTGGCCGGAGTGCAAATCTTGCCACCAACCTAATAAAAAAGTAACCCAACTGCAGGAGGACGTCTGCAGACACAGTTGGGCACTAGATATGGATGGCCGTTGGCTCACAAGGAGCTCCTCCGCCCTTTGACAGGTTTTGTTTTTAATCCTGCTGGGTGTCCATATCCAAACACCCTCCTCACCAGAAAACCTGGTGGGGGAGATGGTTTAGTCGCCGACAACCCGACCATGGAACAGGTTAGTACAGGTTTACATGGTACCTGTAGCAGGTCACAGATATAACCTGACCTGACAGAAATTGTTGTATTCTATTCAAGCGTCGTGGTCTTTGATATTATCTAATAATAGTAATAATAGCGATATTATCTGAATTTTGTTGGTCAACGCTTCCCTTTCCTCAACACTACTCTTCATCGTCCTCATTTTTTTCTTCATCTCCACTCACCTTCCCTTCTTAATCTCCCTCCCCACCGTCATCCACCCTCTGCATGTGGCAGGTGCCATCTTCTGGGCAGGATGACCATGAGAAAAAGTGGTCTGCCCTCAACCAGGGCTCTACAGCTCACGTCACCACCATGGCTTATGGTCCACTTGCCAACCAGTTCATAATAGTGCCATTTAAAAGTGTGCGACGTGCTTTCTGGGTGCCTCATGTGACCGCAAGTCCTCCCCTTGGCCTCTCCTGTTGCAGGTGGTTTTAAATAAAATACTCTTACCCTATTCTGTTCTGGGGTTTACAGTCCAACTTAGTTCTGACAGTTTCCCTGATACAAGCATAATCCAAGCTACTCTATCACATGTTCCATACTGAAGCCTTAACATGATTTATCTATGGATCTCCCCATCCCCCATCCCCAACCCCCCCCCCCCGTGCCCCCTTCTGCATAACAATGTGTGAAATGGAGACTTTTCAAAATTTAGCTTAATGCATCCAATAAATCCTGAATAAAGGTAAGAAATACAAAGTATGGAAAATATCTGAATGTTTGAAATGCAACCGACATCCCCATCCATCCATCGGGACCATACTCTGAACAGATCGTTGGTGCTGCCTCAGCAGTCTCCTTGGCTATTGGGCACAATCCTGGATGGGTCACCGCTCCAACACAGGATACCAGCAAGCTGGCATGCATTTTGCCGACCTCTGAAGGATGACAAGCAGAGTCAACCCCACGTGGTATTAATTCAACAGCTGAGGGGGATTTGAACTCAGGATCCTCGGATCCCAAGCCCACCACCCAAACCATTAAACCAACACCAGGCATATATATCCCTATCAAGTTTATGTAAAGAAGCCCACATGGGTGAACACTCTAAATGGATCCGTTTTTGGCAGAGTTCGGAACAAAACAATTTAATTGTAAGAAGTACAAATGAAACAAGTAAACACAGTTTGATGTTTTTTTTGATGGAGCTCAGCTTACCTCCGAGCAACTGAGTGGGATCACACGGTTCCTGCTTTACACGTTCATTCCTCAAGGGATCTTGGGAAGTCTGAAGAGGGTTAATTTGGAAAGTTTCTGACTTCACCAAATGAGGTTCCCCTGCAAACCATGTGACACAGCTGTTCAAAATAATAATAATAATAATAATAATAATAATAAAAACTGCAAGTACATTCACTTTAAAATATTTGTTGAATGTTGTTGTTCAAACACTGGTGGATCATCAATAAACTTCACACAATAAAACCTCAAAGTAAAGTAACATTTCTAAACAATGTCACAATCACAATAAGTGTCCAACATGTCTTTACTTTTTATTCAACGGAGAAAAATATTGATTTGAAACACATTTGGAAAAGTAAACCCAATTATCTGAGCTTCTGTTGGTCAATATTGGATCTCAAAAAATACAGATTCAGGAAAAAGCGATTTTGTTGCTAAAGTACCAAATCCGGAGACCATTAAATCGCCACGTTGTACTTGTATTTCTTCAGCCAGGAAAGCACAATAATGGCTGAAGCGATTACAATGATTCTAATGTGAAGAAGCAACATTGTTTCTGGGGTATTGCACTAATACCATGGTGTTTTCAATGAAATTGAACTTGTTCGGCAATCGGCAGTCATTCGAATAGCCATCACATGCCATTTATGCATGTACAGACTGGAAAACTCTGCACTATGCATAGTTTATTAAGGAAAAGGGCCCATAATAAACAGAACTGTATTCAATACCAAGAAATAAAGAAAGAAAGTAGCCTCCCATGACAAGTAGAGGGTTGACCCTTATGATAAAAAGGAAGCCTCCCACACTTGTGATAGCGTTAACCCTGAGAGAGAAGAAGACAGCTTCCTGTGCTAATTTATAGCCTTAACCCGAAGAGAAAAAAAAAGGAACCATCCTGTGCTAGTTATTGTGTTAACCCCCAGAGAAAAGGACAGTCAATCGCATTATTTATACTCCTATCGCAAGAGCTAAAATCAAGTGGTAAGGTTCTATACTAAGCAAAAGACAGGGAGAAAATACGAGCATTCAGGAAAGGCAGCAACCTCCCATTTTAATACATAGCTCCATTCATGGTAACCCCAGACAGCGACAGATCTGTCCGTTGGGTTCCTTCCAGTCGAAGAGCAATGGCAACACAACACCTGCAGCTCTCACAACCTCCGACTTCACAGGACAAACAGGCTCAATGCAAGTGGTGCAGATGTTCCTCTCAAACCTCCAAATCCAAACATGACCACATGAATCATGGGGAGGTGGCCATTGTTTGTTTCACAGCTTTCCGTACATCATAACTGGCACTGAAGAACAACATGAGGAATTGCGTATGGCTCTTTTAAACCAGATGGTTCACATTGCTCATTTTCTTGTGGGTCACCATCTTGAGGCATACAGAAGTGTTCACGACTACATAATAATGAGACGCATGAACACGAAGCAAAGATATATAAATATTCACTTTGGCCCATTTGCTACAAACTTCCATACAACAGAGGAGATGGTCGTTGGTTCAGAGGTAGCCCTGCCCGGCTGATGAACACACAAAAAAAACTTTAAATGACAATATCACACATGTCCAATATCACACATTACACATCCTCTCAATTATTACTTGGCAAAAAAACATTTCGCCAAGTATGTTGGTCTGAAGTGTTTGTCTGTCTGTTTGTTTGTTTGTCACATGATTTTTGGCCACAGTTTTCAAGAAATCATTCTGAAAGTTTTTGTGTGTGCAGGTGACCGGCCAAGGACAGCAACTCTAACTTTTGGTGAAGATTCAAACCCGGATCCGGATCTGAGAATTTTTTAAGTGATTCTTCACCATTGAGAGATAGGGCCAAAAACAATATTTACCACGATATCTGAAAAAGTTGGAGACGGATTCGGACGAAAATTGGTGGAAAGGTTGGGAGTACCACTAGGAAGAACTGGTTCAATTTTGGTGAAGATCAGAATCCAGATCTGGATATGAGAATGATTTAATTTTTAACTGATTCTTCACTATTAAGAGAAGGGACTAAAAATGACATTGAATGATATCTCAAAAAATTGTGTACGGATTCAGATGAAACTTGGTGGACATGTTCGGTGTATGGCAAGGACTAATTGATTCAATTTTGGTGAAGATTCGAATCCGGATCCGGATATGCAAATTTATAAAAGTGATTCTTCACCATTCCGTGTTAGGGTTAGGGATTCAGATCCGACCCATCAGTGGGATACAAAATGTAAACTGTTCATCCTCGCGGAGGTATGCGCTCTACCGAATGCTGGTCCGTTTCACAAAGTTGTCACTGAGTGATTTTTAATTTTGATGTTGCATGCTCAGCATTAAAAAAATTAAAATTTTAACTACCTGTGAGGTAACCGGGTGGCAGTGTGCTTGCTGCCCAGCTATTGCGCTCCCTGTCCGTCGTGGCTCCCATTTTGGTGACGAGCCATGCTTACCATGTCATGCTCATGCTTGTGGTGATAAAGCAGCAGATACACATTCATATATATATATATATATATATATATATATATATATATATATATATATATATATATATATATATATATACACACACACACACACACACACACACACACACACACACACACACACACACACACACACACACACACACACACACACACACACACACACACACACACACACACACACACGCACACTCAGGCTCACCCCTGCATTTGTTTAGTAGAATGTAATGGTGATGCAACAGCATATTACATAATGTATTGGTGATGCATCCACATTCCACATGGACTTGCAGTTTAATCAATTATTATATTGATACACTAAGCCATATTTTGTGGACGTATCTCCTCCGAAACTGCCAGACGGATTGTCACCACTTTCGGCATGTGGGTGCTCTGTGGTCTCATGTACAGCATGGGCTATGTGAGATCACAAGAGATGGACAGGTTTGGGAATTTTTGGCGATTTTCTAATTTTTACATTCGTTTGCATGGCGACATGTGACGTCACCGCTGAGAGGTGTAATGCCACTCCTAGAAAACAGCGTCTGCAATGTAAAACCCTCTTCTGCACATGCCGACTTCCTCAGAAGGTGCATTTGACACAAAAAACATGTAACAAGAAACATTGTATTATAAAGAAATTCTATTAATCACATTGTGAACACTGGAGATATTGATGTCCTAACGAACCCTCACTTCAGAAAATTCACGCTCCGCGCGGGTTTAGTTAGTTTTATTTATTTTCTTTGTATACAGTCAAGGCTCGTGAAAGAGCTCGAACACAGAACAGATGAGGATGAAACAAAACAAAAGGAACACGAGAGAGAGGGGGGAAACACCAACAGCAGGGCTAATGGACAAAATAGAGGGCGACTTGGACAAAAAAAGAATGTGGGGAGGAATGAGAGTTAGGGGAAGATGCATGGGATAGACAAGATGGACACATAATAGTACAGCTGATAATCTCTCATATCATAAGAATTGTGCAAATTATGACTAAAGCATGAAATTTCTACCAGTGTTAGTACATGCCATAAGCTTCATTTTCAGATTGGGAGGTAAGTCAGATTTGACCTCTGAGGACCGTGAGAGGTCAATGACCTCAAAGTATCAAATTATTGATGTTTGGCATCATTGGTGAATGGTAAACATGTTTATGATGTACAAACCATGCATTTGTGTTCCAATAAAAGTGTCTACATATTCCACACATTGTTGGTAGTTATTTACAGATGTCAAGCTTTGACCTACTGGTCCTTGACACGAGAGACATCATGGACACCCCAGTGGCAGAAACTGTGAGGAAGATCGAGTCCCTTGGTGAGGAGCAGTACACAAAGTTTGTTGAAGAAAGACTGGAACTATGCATGAAGCCAGTTACGGAAACACTGCCCAAGAACAAGTTGCCACTCTTCAGTCGGCCACAGACCAAGACGCAGTCAAAGCAGCAGATCCAACTCGCCGCAGTGAAGAGTGACTGTAGTCTCTTCTCGAGGCTGTATATTGCCTGCCAATCACGTGATGGGGATCTGGACCAGTTCTTCTGCCACGAGAACCAGGCAGCCCCACCAGCATTATCAACAGGAGAAAAACTGTGCCTTGGAGTCAAAGCAGATCTACTACACTGCCTGAAATCAGACCAACCCGAAACCACAAGCGCACCTGGGGTTGATGCCACAATCCTTGACGGAGCAGCTATTGTTCAAATGCTCAATCCTGTTATGGCAAAGACCTTTGAAGAGTATGTGAACACAGTCTTTGCAACTTACATCTCCACTCAACTCGAAAAGGTCAACAGACTCGACCTCATCTGGGATGTATATCTACCTGACAGCCTGAAAGGCACGACCAGACAGAAGAGGGGCAAGGGCGTCAGGAAGAGAGTGGCTCCCTCTACCGTCATGCCTAAGAACTGGAAGGACTTCCTTCGTGTGGATCAAAACAAGACTGAGCTCTTTGGTTTCCTGTCACCAGAGGCCATTCGTCTTCCAATAGCAGATGGCAAGGAAATGTATGCAACATGTAGAACTGAGGTCTTGTGCTCTCCTGCCGAGTCCGACTTGACCAGCCTCGCCCCATGTTCACACGAGGAGGCGGACACTCGCCTGCTTCTACATGTGGCAGATGCTGTGCAGAAGGGGATCAGGAAGGTGGCCATACGCACTGTGGATACTGATGTTGTGGTACTGGCTGTGGCTTCATTCAACAACATCAATCCTGACGAGCTGTGGATAGCTCTTGGCACTGGATCCAGCTTCCGGTACATAGCCGTTCACCAACTGGCTGCCGCCATGAACCCAAGACAATGTGCTACTCTCCCCATCTTCCATGCCATCACAGGGTGCGACACTGTGTCTTCTTTCGCTGGCAGAGGGAAGAAGACTGCCTGGGAGATTTGGAAAGTGTTCCCACAGGTGACTGATGCCTTTGAAGAACTCTTACGCATGCCAAGTGATGTCAGTGAGGAGTCAATGTCACTGCTGGAGCGCTTCGTTGTGCTGATGTATGACCGCACCAGTTACACCATGGAAGTGAACGATGCTAGGAAACAGCTCTTCGCACACAAGTTTAGGGCTCTAGAAAACATTCCCCCAACGCAGGCAGCACTCCAGCAGCGCATCAAGTGTGCATCTCTCCAGGGAAACTGCTGGAACCAAACTCTGGTCCTGAATCCAGAGTTACCAATCCCATCTGACCGGGGCTGGACAAAAGAGGCCTCTGGGTGGCAGCCTCTTTGGACGACACTGCCAGAGGCATCAAAATCTTGCCACGAACTGATCCACTGCGGCTGCGAGAAGGGATGTACCGGCCGCTGCAAGTGCACCAAGGCTGCACTCAAGTGGCATTGTGTGCATGTTCGGGAGACTGTTAGGTGCAATCAGACGCCTTTATATTTATGCATCTATATGGATAATGTGTGTGTATTACATGTGTCTGAGGTAACTGACCTCACTGTACTTTAAGCTTAAAGACTATGTTCAGTGCACATTGAAAATTAAGGTTGCACAGATGATCTTACAACACGATTTCATGCAAGCTGTTCTGGACACCACAATAACCTAATTGGGTATTTCAATAAATCTGTTTTCTGAGGTCACTGACCTCATTTAAAGCACTTGTTCAGTCATGGTTGCATCCTATGATTATGAATAAAGGCTCTCCAGAAGATAAAGGGACCAACACATGGCAACATACCTTTTTAATGATTCCCAAAACAGACAAACTGCACCAGAATCATGAAAAAAAATGACAATTTCAATGTAATTGAGGTCATTGACCTCTCACTATCCTCAGAGGTCAAATCTGACTTACCTCCCGATCTGAAAATAAAGCTTATGGTATGTACTAACACTGGTAAAAATTTCATGCTTTAGTCATAATTTGCACAATTGTTGTGATTATCTGCTGCACTATAAAAAGCAAACTCTCAGGAAGGGAAAAAACTGGAAATTTGGAAGGAGGTAGCCTTGAGGATGGGGACCGGCATTGATGAGGGCAGAAAAGATCATGGTTTTGGATTGGGGACGATACGAGATGGTGGTGAACAGCTGTCTTGAAGACTTGGTTGGAAGAATGAGATTGAAAGGATGTAGAAGTTGGTTTTACAGTTGGGGGAAAAAAGGGGAATGAAAGAATGGACGCGGGCAGCGATTCTGGATTTTGAGAGTTTCACCAAAAGGTGGTCGATGGTGGACCGTGTGAACACTGCAGAAACATGGGGGGGGGGCATTGCCCAAAAAAAGCATGACCCCTCACCTCCTCTCTCTCTCTCCACCCATCTCTATCATCTCCTCCATCTCCTTCATCTCCTCCATCTCCATCATCTCCTCCATCTCCATATCCATCATCTCCATCATCTCCATCATCTCCTCCATCATCTCCATCATCTCCTCCATCTCCATCTCCATCATATCTATCATCATCTCCATCATCATCTCCTCCATCTCCATCATCTCCTCCATCATCTCCATCATCTCCTCCATCATCTCCATCATATCTATCATCATCTCCATCATCATCTCCTCCATCTCCATCATCTCCTCCATCATCTCCTCCATCATCTCCTCCATCATCTCCTCCATCTCCATCTCAATCATCTCCTCCATCTCCATCATCTCCTCTATCTCCATCATCTCCTCCATCTCCATCTCAATCATCTCCTCCATCTCCATCATCTCCTCTATCTCCATCATCTCCTCCATCTCCATCATCTCCTCCATCATCTCCATCAATCATCTCCTCCATCATCATCATCTCCATCATCTCCATGATCTTAATCTTCTCCATCTCCATCTCCATCATCTCCATCTCCTCTTCTCTCTCCTCTATCCACCCTCTCCTTTCCTCTCCTCACCCCTCTCTAACCCTCTCTCCACCCCTCTCCTCTCCTCTCTCCTCTCCTCTACACCCCTCTCCTCTCTCTCCACCCCTCTCCTCTCTCCTCTCTCCACCCCTCTCCTCTCTCCTCTCTCCACCCCTCTCCTCTCTCCACCCCTCTCCTCTCTTCTCTCTCCACCCCTCTCCTCTCCCTCTCTCCACCCCTCTCCTCTCTTCTCTCTCCACCCCTCCCTCTCCTCTCTCTCGACACCTCCGTCTCCTCTCTCTCCACACCTCCCTCTCGTCTCTCTCGACACCTCCGTCTCGTCTCTCTCGACACCTCCGTCTCGTCTCTCTCCACACCTCCGTCTCGTCTCTCTCGACACCTCCGTCTCCTCTCTCCACCCCTCTCCTCTCTCCACCCCTCTCATCTCTCCTCTCTCTACCCCTCTCATCTCTCCACCCCTCTCATCTCTCCACCCCTCTCCTCTCTCTCTCCACCCCTCTCCTCTCCTCTCTCCACCCCTCTCCTCTCCTCTCTCCACCCCTCTCCTCTCCTCTCTCCACCCCTCTCCTCTCCTCTCTCCTCTCCTCTCTCCACCCCTCTCCTCTCATCTCTCCACCCCTCTCCTCTTGTCTCTCCACCCCACTCCTCTCCTCTCTCCACCCCTCTCATCTCCTCTCTCCACCCCTCTCCTCTCTCCACCCCTCTCTCCACTCTCCACCCCTCTCCTCTCCTCTCGCATCTCTCCACCCCTCTCCTCTCCTCTCGCATCTCTCCACCCCTCTCCTCTCGCATCTCTCCACCCCTCTCCTCTCGCATCTCTCCACCCCTCTCCTATCCTCTCGCATCTCTCCACCCCTCTCCTCTCTCTCTCCACCCCTCTCCTATCCTCTCGCATCTCTCCACTCTCTCCTATCCTCTCGCATCTCTCCACCCCTCTCCTCTCCTCTCGCATCTCTCCACCCGTCTCCTCTCCTCTCGCATCTCTCCACCACTCTCCTCTCCTCTCGCATCACTCCACCCCTCTCCTCTCTCCACCCCTCTCCTCTCCTCTCGCATCACTCCACCCCTCTCCTCTCCTCTCTCCACCCCTCTCCTCTCATCACCCCTCTCCTCTCATCACCCCTCTCCTCTCATCACCCCTCTCCTCTCCTCTCTCCACCCCTCTCCTCTCATCACCCCTCTCCTCTCATCACCCTCTCCTCTCTCCACCCTCTCCTCTCTCCATTCTCCATCCTTTTCCTCTCTGCATCCCTCTCCCTCTGTTAAGGGGACTATTAAGGACTGACTGTTTAGTTTTGAATTTCCCATCATGGAGCATGTACAAAGGAGATTCAGAGTGAACCAACCAGGGGGTGCATTAGTCGCTGCATGTGTGAGCATGCATGCATGCAGGCAGGCAGGCCAAATCCAGGTAGATGGAGTGGGTTTTAAATGCTCCCACCTGGTTTGATGTGGAACCCGACGGTGAATAAAATTTTGCTGTTTGGGCGTGATTTATCAACCTTCCCTTCCACACCACCTTCCCTTCCCTTCCCTTCCCCATCCTCTTGGAGTGTATGGCGATGTTTGGTGATTCGTCGCTCTCCCAACCCCCCCTTCCTCACCCACTCCTCCCTCCTCACTCTCTCCCCTCCTGTCCCTCCCTTCCCTCTTACTCCTCCCCCCGGATATTCCCATCAGGGAAGTGACAGGTTGTGTTTGCTGGTGTTAAAGAAACATGGAGGGATTGCTGAAATCTGGCCTTATCAAGCTGCGCGGCAGACGGCTAATGAAGACGCGGCGTCACCACTCCTGCACAAAGTCAAACGAACAGGATGACTGACATCAGCTCTGTGAAGGATGCAGCGTTCTCTGCACCAGTGACGTCATCGCACCACGTGACATGATAATTTCAGACCCAGACATCGTGTATTTTTTGCGCAGCTTTGTGCTCAGGGAGTCTTAGGTCATAGCGGCAGGAGATTCCTCACCTTCTCAACTCCTTCAGCACTGATCGGAGAAGAATCTCGCAGCATGGTTTCCGAAACCCCACGTGTTGAAGATGATGACGTCAATGGTGGCAATTCGCCGTCTGCTGGCATTGCGGAGACGATTTCCATGGTTACCTGGTTCGATCGGAATCATCGTGTCTGTACCCGCGTCCGGACATCATAATGTGTGAACAGGGACATTGAAAACCATGAATCGCGATCATTACCGTGTCCGTGTCCATGTGTACCTGAATACAGGTACAGCTCAACCCGCCCATGACGTTGTAAGATTCCCCACAGGTACTCGGTTCCTGAAATATTGCACAGCACGGACCACGCACCAAGCACGAGAACAGGACAGCACGTTAATCAGACCTCCATGATGTGGAGCGAATAGCACGTACCGGGTCCCGACTCCTTATCCTCGGGTGGATCGACCCCCGACCCGCGGACCGTGGCAGAACCTCCCAGACAGAGCGCATGTCCTCCATCGGAGCCGCTTGTGGGTCCCTCGGGGTTCGTTCCGTGCTCCTCACCGGAGATGTCTCGCTGCATAGTGTGAAGAGTTCGCTGCAGAAAGGTCCAGTAACTCAAAGCACAGCACAGCACTTCTGAAATGTAGTCAAACAACAATGTGCAAGTTAAGATTTGCGCTCAATCTCTAATACGAGTGTAGTCACAGTTTCCAAGGTGCAGATGCGCCACAGGCACAGCACTCATGTGGGAAGCTTTGAACACTAAAACTGGGAGAACCATAGCTCCACGATTATCTTCCAGAGGTCAGGATGGGATCGAGGAACTATTTTTAAGGTTAAACATAAATTGCAACAACAACATGGAGTAAATAGACCATTCTCCAAAAGGCCAAAAACTCCACGCTCCAAAAACAAGTCAATGGTGCATCTCAAGGGATGACGTCACGTTGGCATGACGATCGTTTGACTGGTTCTAAACAAAATAACCCGGAAGCATGCTTGCTTCGATCGAGCGTGCTGCGCGTGGTAAAGCATCACTAAATATGGCTGTAGCGTTGATCACCTTGTTGTAGCAACTGAAGCCTGGTGTTGTTTTAACGGTTAACCCGGTGTTGGCTTTATGGTTAAGGTTGCTGACTTATGATCTCGGGGTCTTATGTTCAAGCCTCTGTGCGGCCGTTAAGTAACACCAGGTGGGTTGACTCGGTCCATCATCCTTCCGAGGTCAGCGCAATGAGAAGGGGGTGACAAGAAACAGGGGGGAAATGCATCAGAGGCACAACTGTTTCCAGCAATGATGCAACCAACAGCCACAGGTTGCATACGAAAACAGAAGGGCACTCGGTGGAGCGCGTACTTCTGCCGCACAACGCCTGATCGAATAGAACATATCAGGCCCAAAACATTTTTGAAATATCATGCGAAATATCGTTTTTAGCCCCATCTCTCAATGGTGAGGAATCACTTATTCCAGATCTGAGAAGAATGAGATCCGGATCCAGATTCGAATCTTTACAAAAATCAAACCAATTAGTCCCCATCGCACTCTCAACCTGTCCACCAAGTTTCATCTGAATCCGTCCACAACTTTTTGAGATACCATGTGTTACGTGCTGCCTACAGATTTCGAGATGAGTGTCTCTTGAGTCACCCGAGGGGGAGCACGGCATACAATAAAAATGATCATTTAAAACTTTTCAATTGAGTGAAAACCACTGTTGTGTCAACTGAGTGACAATGATAAAATGCAATTTATTTAAAACCCACTGTTAAAATGTGCCAATATCTATCAGTAAAAATGCAATCACAATTAAACAGCAACTGTAAACTCCCACACAGCAAAGTACAAGTCATGGATCAGTGCTTGATCAAATCAAAGTTACACACCTATATTTCAATGCAGTTTCAAATACTTCGACAACTCTTTATAAAAAGGCAATTGCTCTCTTGACAAAGGCAACTTTACATTCACGTGTTAATACATCCCTTTTTACCAGGATTCGTGCCGTGAACCAACGTTAAGATCTTGCCGTGTCCGAACGTGCAATTAAACCTCTTGCCATGTCAAACAAGCGTCTGTGAACCTTTTGCTGTGTGTAGTTTTGCTGTGTAGATCAAGCTAGCATGAAAATGAATGGTCGTGCAGAAACGAACCTTGCAGATTGGCGGTCAGCTATGAGTGTAGAGCATGCGAGCCCCACAGGAATGATCGTGCAGTATGGATCTCACCACGTCTCTTGCCGAACCGTGAGAACGCATGAGGTGGCAGAAGGGACGACCTTGGCACGTGCTGTGTTGGCTCTTCGTGAGCACAACCGATCGGCCAGCAGGAGTGAAGACGCACACCAACTCAGCGGTCACCGTGTGCTCAGTGCAAAAGCTCACGAGACCGTCGCTGCCTGTCACCCACTGTGCCCAGCACTCCGCCGTTCCAAAGCCCTGTACGCTGCTTCAGCTGCATCTCCAGGTCACCTCCAAGATCACCACCGAATCGCATCTGCTTCTCTTTCCTTCTCCCGATTGCTCCACACCTCACCTTTTTATGGCAAACTCGCAAAGTCAATCTCGCAGCAAGGCGACACTCTGTCTGAATCCAAAGATTGACACAGCTTAACCATTGGTTGAGAGCATCGGTTTTCACAACAAAACTTTCACCCACTGTTCACAACATGCAAAGCATTCAACCTCATCACTTGTCATCTTCAAAGCTATGTTGACCATCTGTCTCGATGTCCATTGCCTCTGACGCATACCGATGTCTGTGCACAAATCCTTTGTCCCACTTTACATCTCATTTAATTAATCCCCTGAAACTGGAGTTGCCTTTTGTTCCCGAATTATCAGAATCATGTCTTACACAAAACTTAACATTTCCAATCATATAGGATTTATACAGGATTTACTAATCCGTAACACATGCGGTATCATTTTAACTCCATCGCTCAATGGTGGAGAATCACTTTTAAAAATTCAGATCTGGATTCAGATTCGGATCTTCACAAAACTTAATCGATTCGTTCTTGTCACACACCCAACCTCTCCACCAAGTTTCGTCTGAATCAGTCTGCAACTTCTTCAGATATCGTGGTAAACATTGTTTTGCGTCCTATCTTTCAATGGTGATGAATCGCTGAAAAAAATTCTCAGATCCGGATCCGGATTTGGATCTTCACCAAAGTTAAGCATTGCTGTCCTTGGCCGGTCACCGACACACACAAAAATTTTCAGAACGATTGCTTGAAAACTTGATTGCTTGAAAAATCGTGTGACAAACAGACAACAAAAAGACAGACGGGCAAACGCTACAGACCAACATACTGGCAAAACTTTTTTTTTTTGCCAAGTAACAAAAAGACACATAAACAGGGCTGAAAACATAACCTCGTAACTTATTTCGCAATGAAGGAAAATCTTTGTAAAGAGGAATCATTTTAAATCTGATCATGGGGAAAACCTTTTATATTTTCCAGGAGTCTCCCTCTCATCCCTGATTTCTCCAAGTCTCACTCTGTTTTGTCCTTCATCCCTGCTATTGGTGTGTTATCCCCCTCTCTTTCTAAAGTTCCTTTAGTTCTGTTACGTCTTGAACACTTCCATGTTTTCGCTTCTCCATGAGCCTCGCCATTGTATTCAAAAAGAGGCAGAGTGAGGGGAAATATGGGAGAAGGCAGAGTGAAGGGAAGCAGAAAAGGGTACATGAGGAGGGATGCTGAAGAAGGGCACTCAGAGAAGGGGTGGGATTGGGAGGACATGAGCATGTAGGAAATAACAAAAGGGAGGATACTGACATGGAAGTGTTTAACGCCGCTAATGGACGTGAAAGGGAGTTGATGGTCATATGTGTAGGTAACCTCTGCAAACTGGACTTTTTATGATCCCCAATTTAGATATTCAGTCAGACATTATGGGAGGGGTGAAATAAGGGCATGGAGGAAAATAGTGCTCTCGGTCGGGGGGGGGGGGGCGGTCGATGGACTGAGCATTTGTGTTGGACAGGTTTGGGAAGGAAACATTGTGAAGAAGAAGAAAAGGAATATATTGTGATGAAGAAGAACACATGGGCATGTTCCTAATGGAGAAACAAGGCAAACAATTTTTTTTTTGGAAGCGAAGGGTGGGGTTTGGGGGAGGGGGGCAAGGATAAGGGTGAGCAGCATAAAAGGAGAACACTTAAGAAAAAGAAAGTGGAACGAGGCACACAACATCAGAGCAGAGACAGAAATGGCACACCCAATAGCTGAGGCCTTGGTAAGTAGGCCAGACACTCACAAGGACACAAATTTGACAATACACTACAGCAAGGTACGGTTAGACATGGAAAAATCAGACGAAAACACAACCGACAACGCAGGGACAAAACGATATCAGTACCGAAAATCGAGTTATCAACTTCTATTCACCACTAAAGGTTGATGACCTCGTACAGTATGAGCGGCATCCCATAAGCTGTTAAGCTTGAGCGCGGGTGAATACAGTCACAAGTTCAATAAGAAGCAAGAAATGGCGTATCACCAGTGGGCCAATGCAGTGTCGTGTCCATGAAATAATATAATCCACTTGGTGACTCGGGTGTCATAAATGACCAGTGCCCGTGAGAGTAAGATGCTCACTAAAAGGAGTTCGCTGATAGTAGTCCCGCCATTCAAACCCACTGAAGATAGAACCGTGACGTGGCGAGTGGTACGAAGCTGCGGGTACAGAGAGCAAAGCGCTGCTGCAGGATTGGACGGCAAATGCGGTTTAACTCCAGTGAACTCCAGTAAACTTTAGTTCAACTCTAGTGAAACTAAAATCCATGAGTCATTTCTACGATGGTATAAATAATGAGCCGCCAAGCAGGAAGGTGTCCTCACACTCCCGTTAAAGCCTTCCTCTCCGCTCGTCCCTTGAGGGGAGCTCCTAGAGCCCAGTAGTAGTGTAGGGCAAAATGATGAATTAGAAAAACAGATAAAAACCACACCTAGACTACTGCCATTGGTTTGACAAGAAAATGGAACAAAGTTCATGATGTAAAAGTACTAACAAGTTGGCACCAACGAAAAGTACACTAGAAAAGAAAGACACGATAGATTTGGACCGGAAAAACTAACTTTGATGAACTGGAAGGAGGCATGGCATGAGCCAAAGTCCAATGCATCCAGACCCGAAACCAGAAGTTATGAGGAACAAGGTACAAAACAACAAGACCGGAGTCTGAATGTGATCATTCTCAGAGTAGGAGTCAAACTCGGATCACCGTCAGAGGCTAGTTGAGAAAACAATTCGGCAAGGCAAAAGATTATGAGAAGGACATGGCCAAGAAAAACATACCGTAACTGCAATGCATTTTTTTTTAACGAAATGGGAAGAGAGAAGGTTAAGACAAGCGTGGGCCATTGAGGAATAGCACTGTGAGATTAGTTTGTGATGAAAGTGTGATCCGGCAAGTTTGTGAAATAGTTGTTTTGTAACTGAAAGAATCTATCAAGGAAGTGAGGGAAGGTTTTTGGAAGAGTTCCAGGTTGGAATACCCTGAAGCTTTAACCATTCTTTCCAACAAAGGTCACCTTTAATTAATAACTTATTTGTAATAGATTAAAAATCATATTAAAATATTTGTTGCTGTTCAGAATGAAATAGAGCATACAGCCATAATTGTCCATCTTTGGAAATGAAGTCTGCAATTGGAATGTCTAGTAAACACCAACCTGTATAAAGGTTGATTTTAATGACTTCAAAAAGGTGGAAGAAACCCAAAACTGTAAACATAATATCCTCTTTTAAAGCGTGTCCCATAAAAGAAAAAGATTAATGATAAGCCCATTGAGAGCTTTCCCATCATTATGGTCCTCCATGTTTATCATCATATTTTGGTATTCCTTATGAGTTTCAGTAATTCAATTTCAGGCATAAATCACATCTTCCATTTGGAAACAATGGGTAGCTCATGATGTGTTCTTTCCAATGATCTTCCCTTTCAGGCTGGAGTACTACAAGGCAGTATCACAGGACTGACATTATTCTTGATCTTTATCAGTGATGCATTTGATTCTCTCTTCTTTTTGGCAGTATCTGAGGCCTTGGAGGAAGCACGGTCACTTCCCATGACACTCTGGTACCAGTGACGACACAACAATGGCGCGGCCTTTCTCACCGCACTCAGCAGGGCATTCCCTAAGGCGGAATTTTCTCCTCCCCATGGATGCCAACCAAGTTCACCATTTCAGCAATGACTCCACCTTGTGTAGAATGATGTATTGGACATACAAAAGAGTGAAAAGATCTGATTGTGAAACCTGATATGAAGCAGTGGTGTGTTGCAAGACATGATTTAAAGGCAATCTCCAATTTAAACAGCAAAAAAAAAAAAATCCAAAAGATTTCATTAAGTGGATGGCACAAGATGGATCTCATGAGACGGAGGTTTCACTTGATGCATCTTGAAGAATTATAGTGCTCTTCTCTTCTTCAGGATGATAAATCAGCAAAGGAAGAAGAATTGGTGAAATTCACAAGAAGGGAATAATTCATCTCGGCAGCATTCTTCAGGGCAAACACTATCTCAGAGATTTACACCTTGTTAAAGACCTTTCAAAGGGAGAATCTGAATTGTGAAATAACAAACAGGTTGAAAGATGCAACACAACAAGAGACTACTCCACTCGCTTTGACCTAACTTTTCCAATTTGGAACAAATGCTGCCAAGCATTGTGGAAGTAGCAACCTTCGAGATAGATGAGCACCTTATCAAAGGTACACAGAAAAACAACCAGAGTTGGTGTCAAAGCCACCCAATGCTCGCCTGTTTTTACATTTATCGTTTTTAAAAGACTAGTCTAATAATTAATATTTTTTATAAAGCATTGCAGTGAAGTACAATTATAAAGCAATATATGTATTTGTATATTGTAATCAGTAACAAGAGCGCAAGTGAGCACAATGTACGCCCGAACAAGAAGGTATATACAGAATTGTGCTACAACATGGGAAACAGCATCCTGGTTGCCATGGCAACCACTTTAGATGACGAACGTATGTCACGACACACCGTCTCCACAGTCTGTACCTATGTACGAAATATGAAACGTGAAAGTTGAAAACTTTGGGAGTTAGAGTGCGGACAGGAACGGATGGAAAACAGCATCCTGGTTGCCACGGCAACCACTTTAGATGACGAACATATGTCATGACACACCGTCTCCACAGTCTGTACCTATGTACCAAATATGACACGTGAAAGTTGAAAACTTTGGGAGTTAGAGTGCGGACAGGAACGGACGGACAGACAGACAGACAGACGGACGGACGACCGGTATCACATAATACGCCCCGATATATATATATATATATATATATATATATATATATATATATATATATATATATATATATATATATATATATATATATATATATCGGGCGTATAAAAAATTAGTGTGGTAGATAAAAACATTAGAAAGGAAAAAATAACTTGCATCAAAAACTTTAACATTTTCACGCTCACACCGGGGGTATCGCTATAGCTCTCTGTTCTTCGAACAGGCGAGCTAAAAATGAGGCAGAAAACTGCTGTCAAAGACTTATGGACATCCTTGTCAAAAACATGAAAAACAGATTTTTGAAAGATATCAAAGAGGTATTCAAATGATTTTCTACGACCGTCAACCCAATGTTATATCCCAAACATGTTCACCACAAAGATGAAAATTACAGTTCTTTTAGTGTAGAAGAGATAAAATGCATCAGTGATCATTACTCTAGATTATTGGGTTTCACAAACTGTTGCACAGCAAGAGTTCTCAATTCAAATATGTTGGTTCAAGGAAAAATGCACTGTCCAGGTCACAGTTGTGCAGACTACCGATACAGTACGTGGCCACAAAGACTTTCCACAGTTGGTGATTGTAATGGGTTCCTTTGTGTCCACTGTCGATGCAGTGAGGGGTTTCATCCAGTAGAACCTGACAACGACGAGAGCAAGGATCTCTGTCACAAATTTAAACGCGTTGGTAAAGATTGCAAATGAAGGACCAGCGAAAGAAAAACGTGGAATTCACTACCGGGTCTAAAATGAGGGGTCATTCAACATAAACATCCTCGTTTTCCACCTCATTTCTACTCACCAGCCATCCTTCTCTGCCAGGCCACCGTCATCACCGCCCTTACTTCTCCGTCATTGGGCTTGTGCCGCTTGTTAGTGGTTAGCTGGCTGAAAGTGCTCTCCCTCTGGGGATGGGTCTGAAATATTTTCTTCCCCATTGGGATTTCTGTGTCGAGTCATGGTCCAAATTCACACCTTTGTGCACATCCTCAGTCCTTTATGGTCTCAGCGTTGGTATACCTTTCAGTCTTAACTTCTGCTCCTCTAAAAGCCTGTGGTTCCACCTCCTAATGTGGGGCCGACTTGCCTTCGTCCTCTCCATCAACTTCATCAGTCTACTGACCACATCCCTTTGAAAATCTGTGCCATGGGACAGTCATGTAATTTACAATTTGTCTACCAACGTCAATTTTACTGACAGCACTTTCAAAGTATCTATTCTCATGTGTTTATGGTGTCTAATCTTATTCACTTTCATCTGGCATATTCCCTGCCAGGTAACATCCATTAACAGGCCCAGAGGAACATCTGTTTTTCTTATTTTGACCAATTATGTTTTGGGTCATTTCCCTCTGGTCAGGTCAGGTATGGGAGCATGTGCCAGAGCAACGTGTCGCTGCGTCCACTTTCCGCCAATACTCCAGGGACCTCCATCTGACCATCCCCCAGGATGATGCCTGGCCCATCCCCATCTCCTTGAGATGCTGATCAACCTGCTGCAACTATGAGGCACGTGATCAGCCCATTGGCCTCCTCCACTCACAAGGCTCCCTTGCTGAGAGAATCTGGTGAGCAGGATTCTCCTGTACCTTTTATGTGAAATATACTTTGCAATTGAGGGTTGGTATAAATATGTGTGGGACAGCCCACCTCAATTTGGCCTCTTCTGTTCATCTTGAGCTTCATTTGTCAGAGTTTTAGGGTCAGTGGCAGCTCTAAATTTTTGCTTGGGTGCAGTGCCATGTCTCACAGTGAGGTTGCGATCTATTTCATCAGTGAAGAATGCACAGATTTTATTATTTTTGTCACATATTCAGGTTGCTCAGTGTAACCCCACATACTTAATCTGCGGATTCGGTTGAAGAAGTTAAATGCTCAAATTCCCAGAAGGTATAGACCTCAGTTTCAGGACAGGTTTACGTTTCATGGACCAAGTTGTGATGTGATCTGATCCAAAGTGCCACCTCCTCTGGTCAAATTAGCTCCCAACCCCAGACACTACCTGCACCCACCCAAGCTCCTGCCAGCTCTTATCCCAGACCTAGCCCTCAACACCGTGTGCACTTGCCCCGGTTCCAGTCCATTCCACTACCTACGCTCACACCGGCCCTGGACACTGCCACCACCTGAGTTCACCCTAACACCAGGCCCAGCCACCGCCTGAGCTCACCCCGGCACCGGCATTAGCCACCCCCTTCACTCGCTTGGCACAGACCCCAATCTGTGCTAACTCTGGACCCAACCACCACCTGCACTCTCCCCTGTTCTGGCCATCACTTGCCCCAGCCCACCCCACCGCCTGTGCCCACCCCTTCTATGATCCTTGCTACGAGCTGTGCTTGACCCAGATCCTGTCACCACTTGCCTTGGCCCTGACCTCTGCCTGCACTTGCCCTGGCCCCAGCCTGTGTTTTCCCCAGACTGGACCCCATCTGCACTTGCCCATACCGCCACCACAGCCTGTGCTCGCCTGGCCCCAACACCCTCCACTTGCTGCACTCACCCTGGCCCCAGCTCCCATCTTCTGTTGGCCCTGAAAACATTCTCTCCTTAAATGCATCCCCCATACAACATGCGCAGAATATGCTTTGCAGTGGAAGATGGCCTCATTCTCCTCTATGCTCCAGCTGATTGACATCTCTTCTGTTTGTCTGGAGTTTCTTTTTTTGTTTTTGGTGCAGGTAGGTGACACTGCTTCAGCTTTTTGGTTGAGTGCATTGATCTGTCGCATCCTCACCGTGCAACTGAGAGTGGAAACGGGACACAGTGAGGGTGCACCAATCTATATTGTGTGAATGTTTTGGTGTTTATTGTGATATCATAAAAGAAATGTTTGCTGCACACAGAAAATTTACAGGGCTTCTCCTGTTGGTTGTTATCTCCATTTGCAAATTTCAGGAGGTGGGAGGAAGTCCACCCAGAACTCAAAATCTCCACTTCCGTTTTTGTTAAAGGATCGTGATTCATGAACCACACTGTGAAACTTCCTTCTCAAAGCCTCGTTCCGAGGGCTCTTTTCAGAATCTTCACTGAATCTCTGACAGCCTCCACTTGTAGCTCGTTTGTGGTGATATTCCCCAGAATTATTTTAAGTACTCAGTGAGGGTTTTCTTTACCATTCCTGTAGCTCTGACTATCACTGATACAATTTCAGCTTTCTTCAATTTCCAAGTCCTCTTGACCTCATTTTTCAGATCCTGGTATTTGATCATTTTCTTGATTTCTGTGGCGTTCAGTCCAAAGCCATTGGGAACTGAAACCTCCATCAACAATGCTGACTTTTCCTTTTTGTGTTTGAGCACTATGTCCGGCCACAATACTTTGTTTGCAATGTCCACACTTGATGGGATAATCTTGTCATACGTGAGCATTACTTGTTCATTATCAACGATCGGATCTGGTTTGTGTTTCCATGATCGTTCTGGGACTGGGATGTTGAATTGTTTACAGATGTGTCAGTGGATGACTTTACAGATGCCGTCATGTCTTTCTGTGGACAGCTGTTCTGACATGAGTTTTTTACATCCCGAAAGGTGACTGGTACTTTCTTTTTTGACCCCACAAAACCTGCATTTGTCTGATTGGCTCAATCCTGCCATTTTCTTAAAGGCATCAGTGTAGTGTCCTTGGTCTTGGGCATTGATGATGACTCATGCTCCATCCCAACTAATTTGACCTCTTCTTAGCCATTCCAAAGGGACTTCCTTGTCAATACCTGTCCTATCAAGCTCTTTTTAAAATCTTCGTGCTCTTTTGCCATTCTCCTATTTGTCAGAGTATATTTGCTGATATTTGTTTTTGTAGTTTTCCTTTTTATTATCTGCAATCATTGGGGCTGTGTTTCTTTCTGTTTTGCTCTCCTGTGTAGTATCATTTGCACCTGTTTTTGGAAGTTTGTTGTTAAATAGATTAATAATCCCTTGACTGGTTTGTTGTTTTCTTGCTCGTGCACAAATGGTATCTGATAGTCTGTTGAGCTTTTCATACAGACAGAACTAGTCCGCACATGATGTTCTGTGCACTTGGTTAAACTCCATCAAACCACCTCCTCCTTCTCATCTCGGTAAGTACAACCTCGGTATGCATTGGTTTTTGTAGAATATTTTGTGAATAGTTCGAAGTTTCCTTATTTTTGTGTTAAGATTGTTGATCTCCCATTGTGGCCAGTTTATAATTGCACAGCTATATTGGAATACCAGCAGTGCAAGTTGGTTAATTGCTTTGGTTTTGTTTCTTGGAGAGAGGGATGATATCATAATTAGTCTTATTGTGCATTTTTTTGTGTTGTACTGTAGGCCTTCTTCTATTCCTAGGTATTTGTAGAATGCTTCATTTTCTAGTTTCTGTATTGTTGTACTTGGATCGATTGACATGTCTATACTTTTTGTTTTTCCTTGTACTAATATGCATTTGGCACATTTTTCATAACCAAACTCCATGTGAATGTCCTTCGAGTACTGCGTATGGTTTTGTTTAACAATAAATGGTCGATTGCTCCATAGTATCCTCTCTCACATCCTTTCTGCTTTGCCTCTCAAGCTCCTTGTTGAATGAGGTGGTCATAAATTGCATCGGTGATTATACCTGTTGAAGGTTTGTATGTTGTTGGTAGGTATGTTATTGGTCTACATTTGTTGGGTAGATGGGTTTTCTTCAGATTTCAGGATTAAAAAGAGTGTTGCCTTCTGTGAACCATTCATCCACTGGCTGAGTTTGTGAGATGCTTGAGTGTAGTGATGGTGGAGAGCATGTAGTTGCTTCAGCCAGAAGTTTGGAATCCCATCCAGGCATTTGAAGTTTGGTGCTTTTGCGAGATGGTTTCTAATTTTCTCTTCATCAATTATCATTGAGAATATTTCCTGGAGATGTTGCTTTTTCTTTTCCAAGTGTCATATCCATTCTGCTTCCTTGTTGTGTTCTTTATCATCTTCAAAAATATACCTTTCCAACATGTTATAATTATTTTTATATTTGCCCCATTCTTTTCATGAGCTTTGGGCTTCTGTTTCCCCTGTTAAATTGTTCCATTTGTCCCGTTTCCACCCTCAGTCGGTCTCTGCTTCTCAAGTCTGTTTCCATGACGTTTAGTTTCTATTTCATCTATTTCAAAGGCGCTATATCATCTGAGTTAGTAACTTCGAGTTGATCTTTCTCTCCGGGTGCTGCTGCGGGATTTCCTTTTGCCATTCCCTGGTCTTGTTGTGGACTTTTTAGTTTTCTTGAAATTCTCTTCTTGATGAGATTTTGTTGAAATTTGGAAGTGTGTTGCTAAACGGATTAAGGATCCCTTTTCTGGTTTGTTATTTTCTTTTCTTGCTCGTGTTGTTTTCTTGCTTGCTAATTTCTCACCTGCATGGATTTTTTGATGTTCTTCTAAAATTCTCGGTTGAGCAAAAACTTTCAGACACAAAGAGCACTTGTATGGTTTCTCAAGTTTGTGAATTCTTCGATGACAACATAAGTATGAAGGACGAGCAAAAGTCTTCAGGCAGATTAAGCACTTGTACGGCTTATCTCCTGTGTGTATTCTTTTATGTTGTCTTAAAGTTGTTGACGCTGCAAATGATTTGTCACACACAGAACACTTATAGGGCTTCTCTCCTGTGTGTATTCTTTCATGATTGCGTACATATGATGGGAAAGCAAACGCCTTGCTGCAGATAGAACATTTGAACGGCTTCTCACCAGTATGAACTCTTTCATGGTTTTTTAATGTCGAAATAAAATCGAAATCCTTGCTGCACATTGAGCACTTGTGTGGTTTATCACCTGTGTGTGTTTTTTTATGTAGTCTTAAAGTTGCTGACGCTACAAATGCTTTGTCACACACAGAACACTTATAGGGCTTCTCTCCTGTGTGTAGTCTTTGATGATCACGTACGTATGATGGGAGAGCAAACGCCTTGCTGCAGATAGAACATTTGAACGGCTTCTCACCTGTATGGACTCTTTCATGGTTTTTTAATGTGGACATAAAATTGAAGTTCTTGCTGCACATTGAGCACTTGTGTGGTTTCTCTTTTTGGTGTATTCTTTGATGAACACGTAAATATGATGAGTGAGCAAATTCCTTGCTGCATATAGAACACTTGAACGGCTTCTCACCATTGGTGTGGATTATTTGATGTTTTTTTAAAGGTGAAATCCCAGTGAAAGCTTTGCTGCACAGCGAGCACTTGTGCAGTTTCTCTTTATGTATTCTTTGATGAAGGCGTAAATATGATGCACGATGAAACGCCTTGTTGCATATTGAACATTTGAACGGCTTCTCACCCGTATGGATTGTTTGATGCATTTTTAACTCTGAGATAAAGGTAAAAGCCTTGTTGCACACAAAGCACTTGTGTGGCTTCACTCCTTTGTGAATTTTTTGATGGCTACTTAAATGTGATGATTGAGTAAAGGCTTTAGGACACAAATAACACTTGTACGGCTTCTCACCTGAGTGCATTCTTTGATGTAGTTTTAAAGACGATAAAATGGTAAATGATTTGTCGCACACAGAACACTTGTGTGGTCTCTCACTTCCTTGGATATTCTTGAGGGCCTCTGTACAACGTTTGCAACTGCGGTTACAAGACAGGCTGCCTAATGTTCCAGTTTCTTGACAAATGGTCCGAGTCGTTTGTGGATTGGAAACTTCCAAGTTGAACAACTCAGAACAGTTGGGACACGAAACCAGTTTCGTTTGTTTCTCTGCAAAGACAAGTCACACATAGCATTCAAAATTCAACAAATCTTTAAAACAGAACATAAAATTTGACACGAATGTGTCGATGGATATACCTCTAACCACGTTATATGTCCACCCAATGTTAAATCACATTAAAAATTAAAGGTCACAGAAGAGAGTTCGATGAAGAAAAAAGATGTATAAGAGAGAACATCAGATGCTTATAACTCGAAGTATCGTCTGCAAAATGATTTTCAAAGCACCTTTGACTTGTTGAACCCAAAATTAAATCGGTTCCTCTTTGCGTTACATTCCAAGGTGTGCCAAGTTTGGTTGAAATCACTTCGGTGGTTCACAAATCATGGTAACAATGATTTTCAACTAAATGTCACATGACGTTTGACCGTTAACATTTACATCACAAATCTATTCACTTGATCTTTGTATTACAATTTATACTTGTGCCATGTTTGGTTTATATCCCTGCAGTGGTTAACAAGTTACCGTGGTAACAAAAAACTTATAATGGACGAACAGACAACACAAAAACCAAATTCCGCTGGCTTTCAACTGCAGGCATAAAAATACAGCATATCTAGAACAGCATTCGAGAGAGTGCATACCTCCCACCAGGTTGATCACTTTACGTTTTGTATCTTACTGATAGGCCGGATCTACATCCAGACCATTCATCTTTGTCACACACCAAAATCTAATCAGCTTGTTCTCATCATCTACCAAACTCATCCACCAAGTTTTGTCATAATCTGTCAAAGACTTTTTCAAATATCATGCTATATATCGTTTTTGGCCCAATCACTCAATGGTGAAGAATCACTGATGAAAATTGTCATATCCGGATCCAGATCCGGATCTTCACCAAAATCTAATCCGTCCTTGTCACACAGCAAACCTGTCCACCAAGTTTCGTCCAAACCTGTCCATAACTTTTTGGGATATCCTGCTCACAGACAAACAAACAGACAAGCCGGTAGGCGGCCATGGGTTGCTGAGCATCAGATGACCTTTGACCCCTGATCTGAGTTAATCTAGTACCAAGTACTTACGAAATTGCAATCGAATCGGTTAACCCGTGTATGAGCAAGGGGGCTTTGAATGGTCATTTTGCCCGAACAATGCACTCATTGACCTTTGACCCCTGACTTAGCTGAGATAGGTCAATATGTCCTGAAGCAAAGTTGTAGTACCCATTAAGTACTCTGTACCTATGAGCTTTAATTCATATCGGTTAACCCGTGGAGGAGCAAGGGGGATTTGAATGGTCATTTTGCCCGAAAAATGCACTCATTGACCTTTGACCCCTGACCTAGCAAAGATAGGTCAATATGTCCTGAAGCAAAATTGTAGTACTCATTGAGTACTATGCACCTATGAACTTTCATTCATATCGATTAATCCGTGTAGGAGCAAGGGTGCCTTGAATGGTAATTTCACCCGAAAAATGCACTTATTGACTTTTGACCCCTGACCTACTCCAGATAGGTCATTATGCAAATGAGAAAAGTTGTAGTACTCATTACAGTTTGTTAGATTCAAAGATTCATTCGATTCGGTTCAACCGTCTAGGAGCTAGTATACTTTGAATTTTCAGTGGGAATGCTCAATGGCCCTCGAACACCCGAGTTGAGAGGGTTACCATTTGGAAACTATAAGATATAGAAAAAAAATGGATGTCATATAGCGGATAGAGAATCACCTTAAGATTATGCATACCAAATCTCATCGAGTTCCATCTCCTGATAACTACTCGGTATCAATTTGAATGAAAAGTACCGAAAATGCGGTTTGATATCGGAAATCCCCAAAGTTCGAGGGGGTGCTGTGGGTGAACAAAGATCGAAATCGAAAATCCGGCTCGATCGTTTGTGCAGAATTCATTTCAGACGATTAGTATGAATTTTCATGACCATCCGACCATAACCCTAGGAGTAGCATTTGGCGCGAAGGCACCTCCAGCTCTCACATATTATCGATTTTTGACTAATTGACCTTTGACCCCTGACCTAAGCGAAATCGGTCAATATGTCCTGAGGCAAATTTGTAGTATTCATTGAGTACCATGAACCTGCAAAGTTTCATTCGTATCGATGCACTCACCTAGTCGCTAGGGGGCCTTCAATTTTCGCCAATTTTCACGCATACCCTAATTGTAGGGGGCGCTACGGGTGAAGTATTCCATATATCACAAAAACCGGAATATATTTGATAGAGCATAACCTGTAGATCATTCGTGCCAAATTTCATAACCCTACGTGGGATAATGGCTTTCGGAATTGATTTCACGTGAACGGTACCGATTTTGAAGGTTTTTCGGTTGTTGCTAGGGAACCAAAGCATCCCGAGCAACCATCACAATTTCCAAAGCACTAGGTCATAAGATGTACCTACCACCTGAGTTTGGTCAAAATCGGCCCACGTTTACTACCAATCATGCTGATGACAAACGAACAAACAGACAGAATTACTGACAATAAGGGTCACTAATTTCGGCGACCCAACAAGGGTGAAAACACAACCTCCATTCACCTTTGGTGGTGGATGTAATGATAACAATTTCACTCAAATATGAGTGAGTGCTAGCTGTGATTTAATGAAGTTTCAATGTAAAATGTATATTATGTTCCACGCATGTCTTGCCTCATGCATATTTATGCTCTGCCAACGTCATATCCACTGCACTGTGTTGCGTCATATCCACTGCAGAGGTGAGTCCACTCTTTCTCGGTTTGGCGGAATGTGTGCATGTATCTGGAAAGGGCACTGTTTTTTACCGACGCATTTACATCAATCCATTGGGACCATACTCTGTGCAGAGCATCAGTGCTGCCTAAACAGTCTCCTGAACTATTGGGCACAGTCCTGGACAGGTCGCCGCTCTGACACAAGATACTCAAATGGCTCAATCATCCCAGCAAGCTGGTATTCATTTTTCCGACCTCAGAAGGATGACAGGCTGAATCAATCCCTCCTGGTTTAAATTAAACAGTTGAGCATGATTTGAACTCAGGACCCTAGGGTCCCAAGCCCACCACCCTAAACCGACACATTTGTTGTATTTTAAATTAAAGAAAAGGTGATTTGATACTCTGCAAGTGTGGTTTAAACTGCCTGGAGCATTCTTATACAAGAATTGGCACACATAGGCCATTCCAGAATAGTAAAAAAAAAAAACGAACTTCATGCTTGTCTCACCGCTGGGAGGAGGAAGAGCAGCCATGTCGAACTTGCTTCATACTCGGTCTGTCGCTGGCTCCGGTGGTTCGTCGAGAGTAGCCATGTTGAGCTTGCTTCACATGTGGTCTGTCGCTGGTTCGTCCAGCTCTTCCAAGCCTTTGCTTATGTTGAAGGGCAGAGCAGAAGCAGCCGAGGCCTCTGTCAGAGCTGCCATGGGATGTAAATTGATTGCAAAGCAAAGCTCGAGTGCTACTCGAGCAGCAACATGCAAAGCTTGATTGCTACTCGAGCAGCAACAATTGAAAGCTACGCAGCAACAGATATATCTCAAACAGATGAAGCGGGAGAAAGAGGCTGCCGTGGCTCAGGCCCGTTTGGAAGTGATGTCCTGATGCTTTGTGTTGGGGTGGATTCGACATTTTGGCAGCTGGATTACCTACACCTGCAGAGAAGGTGGGAATGCTCTTGTCCAGGGATGCCATGTCTTCATCGCTACCCATTCTATCTGAAGATGATACTGAAGGTACTCCACCAAATACCCGGGTACGTGCTGACCCAGTGCCATTTCAGATAGACCCCCTTTCACGAGACGTCAACACTGCAGCACCAACATCCATGGAGAACTCATCGACATTAAACTTAACCAGCAGGCAAGTTCTGTCTGCTCAGTGTAACACGATGCCAGCTCCTGGTCTATCATACGCAACTCACCAGACACCAACTAATGCCTTACACACAACCTTCCTGTCGTCATCCTTCTCCAATGCCAAGTGTCACGGCTGCACATCGACCCCCAGTGTGTTAACGTGCCCCGTTATGAGCTCATGGGTCACAAACCCGACTCCAGTTACAACCGCTCGGTATCCCACCGTGTATACTGACCTTACCTCGCTGTCCAGTGGGATTACAACTGACAACCAATCAGGTTACTTCTCACCAAATCCAGTGTACAGCCATGCTGTACACACATATGCGGCAAGGACATACAACACATGCAGCAACAACATTACCAGTGTCGAGCCATTCACTATTGGGTTGAGAAGTCAAGCCATCAATCATGCCAACATTGATGCCTTCCACGCAGGACTGTGTAAACTATTTGTCTTGTCGAGACTTGTTTTGAAAGAGGATGTCTGTGTTTGATGATGAGCCTGAGAAATTCAGGACGTGGCGTGTAGCCTTTCAGAACATGAACAGAGGAGTACCGCCAGCAGCATGTATGAGCAGCTTAACCTCAGAGTTCAACATATGGCTGATGGTTCAGAATCCAAAGCACTCGTAGAGCATCTTAACCGAGTCTACATTTCTAACCCTGATGTCTGTTTGGAGCACGTCTGGAATCGCCTTGAAGAAAGAAATCGGCAGTGATGAAGCGGTCACACAATCATTGCTAAACAAGCTGGAACTTTTGCCTCAGGTCTCTCCTCATCACCGCAAAACTTTGCAGTAGTTTCGTGACACCATGAAGGAAATAGAGGCCGCTAAAAACGATGGTTCCTTTCCTAGACTTGCAGCTTTGGATACATCTCTGTCCCTTAAACCAATCACAGCAAAGCTTCCATCTGACCTTGTGGATCCTCGGAGGAGGGAGGCCTTCAACTATAAAGAAACCCACAATGTCACCTTTCCGCCATTCTCGATGCTCACATCCTTCAGTCAGCGCAATGCAAAGATTCAAAATGACCTCAGTCTGATGGTTTTTTCGGAATATGACGACAGATAATGTTCTTCAGCTACGAAGGTGAAAGCTCCACTCACAACGAAGAACAAAATATCTGCCGTCACCAGTGACATTCGTCCAAGGGTCAGAGTAAGCAAGACCCAGGTTGTGGGTGAATTGCTGCCACAGATTGTCGAGCAACCGACCGCAGCAGTCACATCGCCTTCTGAAAATCAGCACACTCATCGTCGAATGGAAGATCCGGAACAATTCCGCTCAATTCACAGGAGCAAACATCCTCTTGCGCATTGCAGAACATTCAAAGCAAAAACAGTGCAATCCACCCATCCTTCTTAACCAATGGAAAATATGTACCAGATGTGCTCTGTCAACTAACCATTCAGCCAAGGAGTGTCAAGTAAAATTGCGCTGTTCTCACTGCGGCAGCACCCGTTATTGCTCAGCACTTCATGATGCAAGCTGTTCTACCCTTGATGGAACGGCAGGGAGGCAATTTACCAGACACTCTTGAACCCTGAGAAAGTATTGGATGGGCTTCAAAAACATGGAGAGGAGCAACCCTCAGTGATTAACAGGCATATGGAAATTTGTGGTAGTAGTGGGTCCAGAGGAAGGTCTTGTTCCAAACTCTGTCTTGTGAAAGTATTCGCCGCTGGTAATCCTGAAAACTTATGCTGTTGTGGATGACCACTCAAATCAGTCTCAGGACCACAGCAAACTCTGACTCCTTCAACCTGCCAAATAATATAGTGCTCTATGAACTCAAAACCTGCTCTGGAACGATGGCAGCCAGTGGTAGGCACGTCAGGAATCTAGTCATCAAATTTTTCAATGAAATCATGCACCTGCCACTCCCGGAGCTAACCGAGTGTAATGCGATTCCTTGGAATTCCTCCAAGATTCCAACACCGGGGGTCGCAAGGCTCCACTCACAAAATATGTCCTATTGCTGAAACGTTTCCCGAACCTGATCTAGAAGCGACCATCTTGCTGTTAATTAGACGAGATGCTCCTCAGCTGCTTAAGGTCAAAGAATCTCGGAATGGACCATCTAATGCTCCGTGGGCACAGCATATGGACCTTAGATGGGTGATAATTAGCCATGTAGGTCTGGACAGCGTTCACAGCCCTGAGCGAGTGGAGGCCTTTCGTGCCCACATTCTCCACAATGGAAGACCATCAGTCTGCTCGCCATGTCAGAATCATGTTACCATCAAGGACGTCATCCTGCCCCATCATCATGTACCTTCAGGTCAGCTCTTTGGGAGATCCTGTGACTACAGAGTATACGATGACGGGATCGGCAGTAACGTCTATCGGCGAACACGGAAAGATGACAAGCCGGGTCGCTCCAGAGAGGACAATAGTTTTCTCGTGATCATAGAGGATGGATTCATCACAAATGAAAATGGCAATTGGGTGGCTCCGTTATCCTTCAGAGACGATGAAAAGCTTCCAGACAATCAACCCCTTGCAATCAACCGCTTAAAGTCCATTTGCAAGCTCCTGGATAAGAAACCAGCCATTAAACAGTAGTATGTAGACTACATGGCAAAACTCTTTTCCAAAGGACATACTGAGCCTTTTGAACCAGGAATAGAGGCAAAATGTCCATGATTGTATCTTCCTCATTTTGCTGTATTCCATCCACACAGACCTAAAAATATTCATGTGGTGTTCGACGGCAGTGCTACCTATCGTGATGTCTCACAAAATAAGGTACTACTTCCTGGTCCAGACCTCGTCAATGGTCTCCTCGGGGTATTAATACACTTCAGACAGGAACCCATCGCCATCATGGCTGACGCAAGATTGAGCAAAGGATCCATTAGAGTACATAATCTTCTCAATGGAACTACGTGGCAACCGACATTAACCCAACAGACCTGGCTACTCACTTTGTAAAAGGCTATGACCTAATGGAGTCATTATGGCTGTCTGGACCAAGATTTCTCTTGGATTCGGAACTATCCATTAAATCCACTTTGCCTGCTGTAGAGTTGGTTAACAATCCGGAGTTTCGTTCCATACCTGTATTAGCTGCCAAGCATGAATGTTCATTTGGAACACAACATTTCACGCGTTTCTCGAAGTGGAAGTTCAAATGCCCCCACGCGTCTCGTGTGCGTGGAGTGTGGGAACGAATGATCGGTGTCTGTCATTGAATCCTAGATGCGATTCTGTTGGAGACAAAAGTTTCTCAAACCCATAAAAACTCCTCACTACCTTCCTGGTGGAGGCATGCGCTGTTGTCAATGCTCGTCCACTTGTAACGGTGTCTACAGATCCAGAAGTGCCAGAAATTTTGACACCAGCGGCACTACTTACCATGAAGATAATGCTTCTTTATGCACCACCAGGCAATTTCAGTCATCCTACAGACATCTTCGGCTACCAACGGTGGCATGTACAGCATTTGGCGAACACCTTCTGGTCATGATTGCGCAAAGAATATCTTCGGACCTGCAGCCGCTTACGTGGTGGCAAGTCAAGAAACGTAATCTTTGTGTCGGTGATATCATTCTGCTGAAGGCGGATGCGCAAAAGAACGACTGGCCCTTTGGACATGTGATTGAGACATTGCCCAGCAAAGACGGTCGGGTTTGTAAAGTGCGAATCCACACCATTAAGGACAGCAAGCCCCATATCTACCTGCAACCCATAACTGAGGTCGTGCTGCTTATACTCGTGGGGGAAGAGTGAATTCTTTTATTGTTTCTATCGATTGTGAATTTCATATTCTCATGTTATTTTCCACTATATCACCATCCGTTAGCCACTGTCTGGTCCATTAATTTAATGACTGTATATGATGTACGAAGTAGTCACTTCATTTATTTTTTAACAAATGTTCAACATTTTTGATAATGTTCAACAACAATTTGACAATGTTTTGAGCCAAGGTGGTGTTCCCTGGTTCCGGAATCCTGATCTACCCTGGTTCTCGTGTTCACGTAATTCTCTTTGCTCAGTAAATTGCTGTTGCGGTTTATATAAAAACCAGGCGAGGAAGGCGATTTAACCAAGTATAAATGCAAAATGTATATTATGTTCCACGCATGTCTTGCCTCATGCATATTCATGCTCCGCACATGTGTTGCGTCATCTCCGCTGCAGAAAGTGAGCGCATTCTTCCCCAGTCTGGAGGGACGTGTGCATGCATGTATCAGGAAAGGGAACGATGTTTTTTAACCAATGCATTTGTAGTATTTCAAATTAAAGAAAAGGTGATTTGAAACTCTGCAAGTGTTGGGTAAACTGCCGAGAGCATTCTTATACAATAATCTGGAAACACAGGCCATTCCAGGATACTGACCATATTTCTACAATCCACTGAAGAAATTCAAAATGATATTTTTAATGGCAGAATTTTTTGGATGTTCCCAAATGAGATAGACATTTACTGAGCACACACAAGTTGCCTCATTTGAGGTTATTTGATCTTTCTGGGGAGCAGATAACAAGGTTATGATATACTTTGTGGGGTCTTATTTTATTCCATTCACAAACTGGAAGAGGGGTGTCATGGAACTTATGTTCTGCCTTGAGAAAAAAATGGTAAGGACCAGCGGTTGGTTGGAAGGCGTGGACTCTAAATATGCTGACCCAGTAAAGTCCCAGTCTCTGAAGGTAAGGAACCCCTTGGAGAGAATGGTGTGTGAAAGGGCGGAAGAGTGTTGGGAGCGAAGCCTGTGTGAATGAGGTGTGAACTATGGTGAAGGTGTGAATGTGGAATTCACTTTCTGTTGAAGGAGATTCCAGGTTTCCCAAGAAATAGATAGCGGGGATCCAGATGTTTCAGAATGTGGATGCTGTTTCAGTGTTGGTGAGAAATAATTCCATTGACTTTTATTTTGGTGCAAAGTTAATTGACGGGCTGAGAGTGCAATGCACGGTGAGTAGGTTTAGAGTGGAAGGGAATTCTGGCACTGGAGAGTACCGGGCCCGGGCAAACCAGAATCCCAGAGGGGCGGGGGTGTTGCAGAGTGGGCCGAGTACCCGGGGGAGGGTCTCTCTTGCCAGTGAGGGCACATGTGGGTGGAGGCCAAAGAGCCCCCCCTCCACAGAATTCGGTATTAAGCACGGTAGCTAGGAGACAGCCGGGGGGGGAGGGAACTCCAGCGGCGTGGGATGCAGCGATAGAGTAAAGCAAGTAGGAGCCTGCAATGAGAGCCACACTGCTAGCCAGGATACTGTGCAGAGGCACAGAGTGAAGATTTGAGGACCAGGCCCGATTTGAGAGCACCAACATGTGGAAGAGTGGGTAAAATTGGTTATAGTGTGGAGTCTTTTACGTTTTCACTTCATTTCTAAAGAAAGCTGCATAAAGCAACCAATATAAATGGCTACTCCTTCAAATTACCGGTGAGACGTGATTAGTTATTGTTATCTACATGTTCCCTGCCATAGGCATTGCATGTGGTACATGCTTGGGAGCTTCAGTGGTGTGCAATTTTGTGTACGCTGTCGCTGATGAGTCAAAAAGTGATGAAACCAGTACGGTGGCTGAGGGGGGGGGGAGGAGAGCTGTAGCATTGCTATTCTCATGTATGTACTACTTGTGAATGTCCGCAGCTGTTAAGGAACCCGCATCCGGTTTGAAACGGCAAACGAACGATTTAGAACAACACAAAGAGATCACAGACAACAAAGGAGACAACCCAAGAAATGGTGTAGATTTTTACTTCCAACCAAAGAAATCCTGATCTCGTATGTTGAAAAAAAATGTTCGAGGATTAATACATTGTGGTAAAGGAACCGGCAGATGTGCGATTGTGATGTGTTTGAGAATATCAAATTACTGAGTTCTGGAATGCACTTCCACAGGAAATCATCCAAAGTTGGTGTAGGCAAGTGTAACATTGTGGAACTCGGTTGCAGGACTGACTTTGAATGACTTGTGACTGACTTGTGCAGAGTGATGCAACTATCTTGAATATGCCTTTCACATCATGGGATTCCATAGTCATAAACTTGTCTTTTAAACTGGAGGAGGCTTATTAATCTCAATTAGGTTGTTATTTCCAATGCTATTTCCACAGTGTTCATTGGTTAAAGAGACTTTTTAAACTTTAGTTTCATGTGTCCAACCAATCCTAAGTTCAAGCCAGAAATAAAGTACGAAAAGATTTCTGGAGATTGTAAGTGGAACGGATAATACAGTACTTGTCTTGATAACATAAACAAGCCCACTTGGCGGCACACAATTTAAATGGATCTGTGATGCCACAGAGGTTGAAACAAAAATCATTTAATCATTAAAGAAAAAAAAATACAAAAAGAAAAGTCAAAAGTGTGTTGTATTGTGTGTGGAGATCAAATTACCTTGGATCAGCTGAGCCGCATGACTCGGCTCTGTGGGTGGAGCATCACATGGTTCCTGCATTATGTGGACATTACTCAAAGCATTCTGGGAAGTATGAAGAGATTTCCTTTGTAAAGTTCCTGACTTCAGAGGAGTTTCACCTGAAAAACAATGCGGCAGTTATTTTTACTCGAGAAGGCATTTGTATTACGATTCACATCGAACTATCGCAGGAAGATGTTGTTGTTGTTGTTGTTGTTGTTGTTGTTGTTCAGACCTTTGACAATCGAAGAGAAATGATCAACGAACTCCGACTCCACTTTCACTTTCACAATAAAATCTAAAAATAAAAACATCCCATTCAGTCAACTTTAAGTGGCACTTCTAAACAAACTCAGTCACAATACATGTCCATATAAACCAACCTGAAAATAGAATAGAAAACTATTGATTTGAAACCGACCTGCGAAAATAAACCCAATGATCTGACCTTCTGTTGGACAAATCATCATGAGTCATTGTCCATTGCCTTTCCTCCTCGGGCGAGTTCATCAATACAGGACTTTCAAAATGACGTAATCCACCCCAGAATGCGTGACACGCATGTGCAGAAAACCCAAGCAACCGAGTGTGTGAAATAAGGATTGTGAACTAAAATGGCTCACAAAGCTTCTAAAAGAAGCAGAAAATACAGGGAAACATACTGGCGTGAAAGGGTTGTGCCTCTGTACAACGAAAGGGTTGGAGAACTTTATGAAATCGCCCAAAAAGGTGATAGCTTGCAGCTCCCCACGCTGCAAACTCCTGATGCCACATGGATCAGTGCAAGGCCCAAAGGTTTGTAGACGGGTGTGTTCTACCCAAACATTCGATCATCGCTGCCAGTGAGTGGACTTTGAACCTTGCGGGATTACCTCATGTGAACATGGCATGCGTGGCGATATATTTAATGCAGTCTGAAATCGGAAAGACAACGTCTAGGCCATCAGCCATGGCTCAGAAAGTGCCTGAAAATCAAGTTTCGTTCCACTCATCGGGGGGGGGGGTAGACAAAACCTTGATAATATGATAGTTTATATCCAAATACATACGTATCCAAAAGTTCTCCACTCAAATAGCTGCAGTTATTGTGTATTTTCATCTTGAAAATCGATGCATTCACCACGCTCTTTCATTTGAATTTTCTCCACATGGATCATGTGACGCCTCGACAGCCAATAGACGCTCCCTCGTGTATTATTCACCAGGACAATGTCGCAAACGAAGAAGTCAAACGTTTTACATGTGTAAGATTGGATAAATGGAGAGAAAGTGTCAACAAATGGCTCGTCTTAGACGGTCACGAACGACGTTTAGCCGAGAGTGCCAGCACGGGAGGACTAACTTCGATCATGGGCCGATTGTACCCGGAGTGCCGGTGTAAAGATGTCAAACTACCCCCCCACCCCCCTTTCAAGTTACCTCCCGGTAATCTGAAATCGATTTCAAGTTACCCCCGGGGGTAGTTACCCCCAAGTTACCCCCTTGAAATCGATTTCATCCACCCTCTACGATTTCAGAATACCCCCCTCAAAACATTTATTTATGTAAGTTTATTTACAAAAAATAGTAATTTAATTGTTATTGAAAAATAATTAGGGAAAAACCATTGACCACATGACATCCTTTAAAGAGTTTGCAATGAATTTTGATTTTATTATGAATGATTTTATTTTAATATTGTTATTAATTGAAATCAGTATTTCTCATACAGTTATAGTTTTTGCCACATTTTTATGAAATCCTTCTTCAATATAGTTGATACAAATAGACAAACTGGTATATCTTTTTAACCAACTCAGACTATACTTACAATTATGGAAACAACGCAATAAAATCAATGCATAAGAAAGGCAATGAAAACAGCTTATTTTTAATTCACAATTTCATTGTGGTCGTATGGCAGCTTAGCTGCCGGGGTAGCTCTCATTTCTTGAAGCACAACTGTGTCACTGATGCAGTGCCCCTCTACCAGTACACACACTGGAACTGGTACTCATTTCGCCGGCCTCGAAAGGATGACAGGCTGAGTCAAACCCCCGGTGCATTAATTCAGCAGCCGACGGGGCTTGAACTCAGGACCCTACGATCCCAAGCCACCACCCTAACCACTACTCAGGACCCTAGGATCCCAAGTCGCCACCCTAACCACTGAGCCAACACCAGGCTACACACTCAGCCTGTCATCCTTCTGAGGTCAGCGAAATGAGTAAAAGTTCCAGTGTGTGTATTGGTAGAGGGGCACTGCATCAGCGACACAGTCGTGTTTCAAGAAATGAGAGCTACCCCGGCAGCTAAGCTGCCATACGACCACAATGAAATTGTGAATAAAAAATACGATGTTTTCATTGCCTTTCTTATACATTGATTTTATTGCGTTGTTTCCATAATTGTAAATATAGTCTGAGTTGGTTAAAAAGATATACCAGTATGTCTATTTGTATCAACTATATCGAAGAAGGATTTCATAAAAATGTGGCAAAAACTATAACTGTATGAGAAATACTGATTTCAATTAATAACAATATTAAAACTAGAGGGTGAGCACTCGGTAGAGTGCAAAACCTCCGCCGCCAATACTGCAAGGTCACTCAAGTGAACCTGATATCCTATTCATTCAATTTGACGTCAACAGTGCTCACAGAGTTATAGTTTGCAACTTTCCCTTTTACTTTTAACTTTCACATACTCAATTCATTTGTCATAATTCCTTGAGACAGAAATTGATTTTACGTGGGTATATCCACCTGAAGTTCCAAAATCAGCCGCAATTATAATTTTGGCACGTTTTTTGTTGGAAATCACTTATAACATGTAGAAATGCAAAAAAAAACAATTCAAATATTTTTTCTAAATGGCCACCATAGCGGCCATATTGGACTTTGGACCAAGTCCAAAATCTAATGGCATGATCCTTGGACCAGACCTAACCCCGCCACCAAGATTCGTCGAAATCCGTCAAGGAGTTTTTCCGTAATATTGTTCACAAACAAACAAACAAATAAATAAAAAAACCAATGTCACCCTCGGGGTGACCCGTATCTTGCCAAAAGGTGACCACGTGTGACTTCTTTAAGGTCACACTGAGGTGAACAGAGCTGCTATCCACCAGGAGCGACTCCTTGAGGAATATCTGCCTACGAGAGATTCCGATGAGAATCGTTCTACAGAGTAATCATGAAAAATATGCGTTTGCCTCATAACGTCACCAAATGATGTCATAATGTCCCAAGCTTGACATATCTAGAAAGCACTCATCGAGGTGTTCAATTTAAGGTACTACACGATATGGTTCCTAAAACTTGAAAATTTGACCTTGGGGTCAAATATGTTTGACCTGAGGTGCTAACCATGAAGGTCAAGTTGAATCGTCACCAAAAATTAATCAGCTGAGCGCCAGACCATGAACAAAATTCCCATGAAGTTTGAAGATGATCCGATCAAAATTACTCAAAAAAATAAGGGTTTCGTCGACTCCCCTGATTTGCGACAAAGTGACCTTGACCTTTGACCTTGACCTTCAAAATTTTATGCACTGAAAGGGACCTCTATAGGCCTCTGATATGCGAAGTTACAAAAATTTCCAATGTTAACTGTGCTCTGCAGAATTTTTTATACATGATTACAGACAAACAAACAAAAAACAAAAACATACAAGCTGACTAACATATCTTGCAAAAACTTCGTTTTGGCAAGATAACAAACAGAAAGGGGTAAAAACAGTCACCTCCGATCTTCGATGGCGGAGGTTTATAAAATCATTCATAATAAAATCAAAATTCATTGCAAACTCTATAAAGGATGGCACGTCGTCAATAGTTTTTCCCGAATTATTTTTCAACAACAATTAAATTAATATTTTTTGTAAATAAACATACAAAAATAAATGTTTTGAGGGGGGTAATCTGAAATCGTAGGGGGTGGGATGAAATCGATTTCAAGCTACCCCCGGGGGTAACTTGAAATCGATATCAGATTACCGGGAGGTAACTTGAAAAGGGGGGGGGGGGTATTTTGAAATCTTGACACCGGCACTCCGGGTACAATTGACCCATGATCTAAGTTCGTCCTTCCGCGCCGGCACTCTCGGCTAAACGTCGTTCGTGACCGTCTAAGACGAGCCATTTGTTGACACTTTCTCTCCATTTATCCCATCTTACAGATGTAAAACGTTTGACTTCTTCGTTCGCTACATTGTCCTGGTGAATAATACACGGGGGAGCGTCTATTGGCTGTCGAGGGGTCACATGATGCGTGTGGAGGAAATTCAAATGAAAGAGCGCGGCAAATGCATCGATTTTGAGTGGAGAACTTTTGAGTGGAGTGGAGAACTATTTGAGTGGAGAACTTTTGGATACGTATGTATTTGGATATAAACTATCATATTATCAAGGTTTTGTCTAGTTTTGTCTTGTTAATTATCAGATCCAGATCCAGATCTTCACCAAAATCAAATAAATTTGTCCTTGGCACACACCCAACCTGTCCACATAACTTTGTCCAAATCCGTCGGTAACTTTTTGAGACATCCTCCTCACAGACAAACAGACGGGTAATTACAGATTTTGCGCTGGCAACCGAGCAGAACCGAGTCACTGAAAACACATGCACAGTGCATGTGCAAAAGGCCTAGTTTAGCATTCATACATCATTGCGAAAGTCTCACATTGCTCATGTAGAACATCTTGAAGCTTTGGCCCGAAACTTGGTTTCCAATCCAGGCCAAGGATTTAAAAACTTTTCATTCTTGGCAGTTGTTTACTCACTTTTGTTCTCTTTTCCCTGCTGTCATTTCTACTTAATTTGTTTTCGGTGCCAATGAACTCTCGATCTTTTATGTGTTTTTAAACATTTGGATTCTCTTTTATTAGTTTTAGGCTTCAGAAAGGGCTGGAGAACCTTGCTGAATGTTTCTTTGTTTTTTCCCCACATTTCCTTTCACAATTGTTCTCTTTTACCTTCAAATATCCACAACTATGGTTTGATTTATGTTAGTGTGGCTTGGCTGTTTTTTTCTGTTTCTGTGGTGTTTGGCTGTTGCTTTTCTTGACTGTGCAGTAATGCAGCAAAGTGTGCAGTGTTGATTTATTTTAAGGGTTCTTGGTATCATTTTTACCAGTGCCTAAATTGTTCTTCTTTCAAGTACTTTGATCTGTTTGTTGCATTCTATTCAATAGTCGTGGTATTTCGCCGTAATCGCGATATTGTCTGAATTTTGTTGGTCAACGCTTCCACTTCCTCCACACTACTCCATCTCCACACACCTTCCTTTCTAAATCTCCCTCCCTACTGTCATCTGCCCACTGCATGTGGCAGGCACCATCTTCTGGGCCGTTCGGACCTGCGGGGTGGCCGTTAGCAAAAGTGCTCTGCCCTCAGCCAGGGCTCTACAACTCACGTCACCGCCATGGCTTATGATTCACAACAGTGCCATTTAAAAGTGTGCGACGTGCTTTGTGGGTGCCTTTTGTGGCTGCAAGTCCTCCACTTGACCTCTCCTGTTGCAGGTGGTTTCAGACAACATACTCTTTCCCTATTCTGCTCTCGGGTTTACAGGAGTAATCTAAGCTACTCGATCACAAAGTCCATATGAAAGTCTTAACAGGATTTATCTATGGATCTCCCCATCCCCATTCCTCACCTTCCCTGCCCCCCCCCCCGTTCCCCCTTCTGCATAACAATATGTATTGATGAAATGGAGACTTTTCATAATTTAGCTAAATGATCCAATAAATCTTGAGTGAAGATAAGAAATACAAAGTATGGAAAATTTATAAATGTTTGAAATGCAACCGATATCCCTATCCATCCATCGGCCCAGACTGTGAACAGTGTTGGTGCTGCCTAAGCATTCTCCTTGGCTCTTGTACACAATCCTGGACGGGTCACCACTCCAACACAGGATACCAGCAAGCTGGCACTCATTTTGCCAACCTTGGAAGGATGACAGGCAGAGTCAACCCCACCTGGTATTAATTCAACAGCCGAGGGGGATTTGAACTCAGGATCCTCAGATCCCAAGCCCACCACCCAAACCATTAAGCCAACACCAGGCACATATTATATATATATATATATATATATATATATATATATATATATATATATATATATATATATATATATATATCCATATATATCCCTGTCCAGTTTATGTAAAGAAGCCCACATGGGTGAACACTCTAAATGGATCCGTTTTTGGCAGAGTTTGGAACGAAATAATTTAATTGTAAGAAGTACAAATGAAACGAGTAAACACAGTTTGATGTTTTTTTGATGGAGCTCAGCTTACCTCCGAGCAACTGAGTGGGATCACACGGTTCCTGCTTTACACGTTCATTCCTCAAGGGATCTTGGGAAGTCTGAAGAGGGTTAATTTGGAAAGTTTCTGACTTCACCGGATGAGGTTCCCCTGCAAACCACGTGACACAGCTGTTAAAAAAAAAAATAATAATAATAATCTATCTATAATTCCAGCAGTGTGTGTGTGTGTGTGTGTGTGTGTGTGTGTGTGTGTGTGTGTGTGTGTGTGTGTGTGTGTGTGTGCGGGTGTGTGTGTGTGTGTGTGTGTGTGTGTGTGTGTGTGTGTGTGTGTGTGTGTGTCCGCTGTTTCTCGACAACCGCTGGTCCGATCTAATTGAAACTTGCCAGGTATATTGCTGGGGACCTGAGGATGTGCCTTTTCAAGGTTTGATATTAATCGGACAAGTGCTTCCCAAGTTATGGCCATTTATTTACCAAAACAATGAGAAGACACGTTGTTGCGTGGGCGTGGCCGATGGGGAAGGGAAGCTCAGCCGCGTTCCGCATTACAGGTTACACGTAGGACTTCCGGATAATGATGACTTCGTGTATTCTAATAATTTCTTGATTTCTTCTGAGCATTTATAGATAAACACAATGCCGCAAGTTATGATAGTTTGATATGAGATGGTGCATGCCGCAACGTCCGCACGGTGCAGACGGTGCATGCCGTTTTTTTTTTTTTTTCTCCTCTTTCCTCTTCTCTTTGTGTTTTTCCTTGCGATAAAAGGCAAAATACGTTGTAACGTACGGACTTCCGGAGAGTGATGACTTCGTGTATTCTAATAATTTCTCGATTTCTTATGCGCATTTATAGATAAACACAATGCCGCACGTTATGATCGTTTTCATACGAGATGGTGCATAAATTTCGGTAACAGAGTGCTGGTATGCTCCGAACCAGGAAGTAATTTTTTTTCTCTCTCTTCTCTTCTCTTTTTGTTTTTCCTTGCGATGACATTGCGAAAAGGCAAAATACGTTGGCGCTAATTGAATAATTGGCCATTAAAACCTAAATTGTGAGTCATCGTAACTGTGATATGCGAACTTCTGCACCACCCACGTACGGGCACGCGAGAGTGAAGAAACGGTCTGTGTGGTTGTTGTTTGTTGCTCGCGGTTTGAATATTTATTTGTTTATTTATTTATTTATTTATTTATTTTTTTTACGGGCAGCCCCGTTCCCCATTACGGGTTACAACATACGGGCTTCCGGATAATGATGACTTCGTGTATTCTAATAATTTCTCGATTTATGCGCATTTATAGATAAACACAATGCCCCAAGTTATGATCGTTTTCATATTAGACGGTGCATAAATTTCGGTAACATCAGAGTGCTGGTTTGCTCCGAAGCAGGAAGTAAATTATTTTTTTGCACGTTTTTTTTTTTCGTGTATTCTAATAATTTCTCGATTAGTTATGCGCATTTATAGATAAACACAATGCCCCAAGTTATGATCGTTTTCATATTAGACGGTGCATAAATTTGGGTAACATCAGAGTGCTGGTATGCTCCGAAGCAGGAAGTAAATTATTTTTTGCACGTTTTTTTTTTCTCCTCTTTCCTCTTCTCTTTGTGTTTTTCCTTGCGATAAAAGGCAAAATCAATGCAAGCGATAATTTGTGGATTGCATGTGAACATTCCATATGGGCACGCACTACTTCCGCATAGTGATGACTTACTGTATTCGAATAATTTCTCGATTTCTTATGCGCATTTATAGATTAACACAATACCCCAATCCAGTCGTCGTTTACGAGAGCGAAGGAACGGCCTGTGTGGTTGTTGTTTCTGGCACGCGGTTTGAAAGTTTTTTTTTTTTTTTGCATGTACGGCCACGCACGTACGGGCACGTGAGAGCGAAGGAACGGCCTGTGTAGTTGTTTCTGGCATGCGGTTTGAAAGTTTTTTTTTTTTTTGCACCTATTCTGGCATACACTAGTCTATCTATAATTCCAGCAATGTGTGTGTGTGTGTGTGTGTGTGTGTGTGTGTGTGTGTGTGTGTGTGTGTGTGTGTGTGTGTGTGTGTGTGTGTGTGTGTGTGTGTGTGTGTGTGTGTGTGTGTGTGAGTGTCTGTGACCGCTGTTTCTCGACAACCGCTGGTCCGATCTAATTGAAACTTGCCAGATATATTGCTGGGGACCTGAGGATGTGCCTTTTCAAGGTTTCATATTAATCGGCCAAACGCTTCCCAAGTTATGGCCATTTATTTACCAACCAATGACAGGAACCGTTGCTGTGGCCATTTTATATCAACCAATGACAGGAAGTGTTGCTGCGTGGCAGTGGTCGATGGTGGTCGATGGTGAAGAGAAACTCAGCCGCGTTCGCCATTACGGGTTTTTTCTCTCCTCTCCTCTTCATGTTTTTCCTTGCGAAAATGCAAAATACGTTGGCGCTAATTGAATAATTGGCCATTAAAAGCCTTCGTATTCTTGCCCTGGACGAGGAAACAAAGAAGTGCCGTTTCCTCAGCGATGTTGTTTATGAAGAGGTGCGAACGAGATAAAGGTGTGTACAATGTACATGGAGACGATTTTTATTATTATTTATTTATTGAAGAAAAATTGTTCCAAAAATAATTTATCAAAAAAGTGCACAACTTTTTTTTGGTTTCCAATTGTCAAAACGCTGTGGCCTTTGGAAGTGTTAAGGAATTCAGCTCCACTCAGCATGCTTGCCAACGAAATACATCTCAATTTGGTGATAAAAACGATTCACAACGACGGGTTTCCTTACTCATTGCTCTGCAGTCTGCATTCAACCCCTTCATTTGTCATCTCATTGACCTCATTTCATCTATCTATAATTCCAGCAGTGTGTGTGTGTGTGTGTGTGTGTGTGTGTGTGTGTGTGTGTGTGTGTGTGTGTGTGTGTGTGTGTGTGTGAGAGAGCCCGTCCGATCTAATTAAAACTTGCCAGCTATATTGCTGGGGACCTGAGGATGTGCCTTCTCAAGATTTGATATTAATCGGACAAGTAATTCCCAAGTTATGGCCATTTATTTACCAACCAATGACAGGACACGTGCTGCGTAGGCGTGGCCGATGCGCCATTAAGTTACCAATCACAGGACACGTTGCTGCATGGGCGTGGCTGCGTAGGCCGGTGCTTGGCTGGCCGACGATGACGTCACGTGCCGTGCTGGTTACGATGGGGATCGATCGGTGCCTTAGTTACCGTGGGGAAGGAGTGCCAATGGTAAAATGGCAGCGAATGTCATGGCAAGCAAAGACAGGGAGGTAAACTTGATTTTAATTAACTCTGTGTGTAAGTATCACAGCAGTTGTTACTTCAATGCAAGCAATAATTCGTGGAATGATGTGAACATTCCGTATGGGCACGCACTACTTTTGGATAGTGATGACTTACTGTATTCTAATAATTTCTCGATTTCTTATCCGCATTTATAGATAAACACAATGCCCCAATCCAGTCGTCGTTTATGAGAGCGAAGGAATGGCCTGTGTGGTTGTTTGAAAGTTTTTTTTTCATGTACGGCCACGCACATATGGGCACACGAGAGCGAAGGAACGGCCTGTATGGTTGTTTCTGGCAAACGGTTTTAAAGTATATATATATATATATATATTTTTTTTTTTTTTTTGCACGTACAGCCACGCACGTACGGGCACGTGAAAGCGAAGGCACGTGAAAGTGAGTTTGTTGTTTCTGGCACTCGGTTTGAGTTTTTTGCGGGGGGGGAGGGTTTGTACGTACGGCCACGCATCTACGGGCATGCACTAGTAATAATAAACGGCAATGTCCGTGTCGTGTACCTGAATACAGGTACACAGCTCCACCCGCCCGTGACGTTGTAAGATTCCCCACAGGTACTCGGTTCTTGAAATATTGCACAGCACGGACCACGCACGGGGACGGGACAGCACGTTAATCAGGCCTTCACGATGCGGAGCGAACGGCACGTACCGGGTCCCGACTCCTCATCGTCGGACGGATCGACCCTCGACCCGCGGACCGCGGCAGACCCTCCCAGACCGAGCGCACGTCCTCCATCGGAGCCGCTGGTGGGTCCCACGGGGTCCGTTCCGTGCTCCTCGCCCGAGAGGTCTCGCCTCATGGCGCACGGACGTCTCGTGCAGCACGTGCGCGCAATGCGATCAAATAACAAGAGGGAAGTGAAGACCCCGCACGCGATGGATCTCTGATGTGAGTGTACTCGCCGTTTCCGACGCGCAGATTCGCCACACGGTTTGCGTTGGAACCTTTGAACACCGAAACTGGGAGAACAATCGCTCCACGAGCGTCTTCATGACGTCACGATGGGATCGAGGAACTATTTTGTCGGTTAAAAATAAATTACCACAACAACATGGCCTGAATGGTCCTTTCTCCCCTTTCCTTTCTTCTTCTTCTTCGTTTACTGAATACCAGAAACATTTCTCTCTGGAAATTTTTTTTAATAATAATTGAAAAATAATGACGTCTCAGAGTCACGAGGATCTAAAATGCCAAATAAAAGGTGCACGCTCCAAAAACAAGTCAATCGAGATCCGACGCGATGACGTCACGTTGGCATGATTGAACGTGCTTTGCGTGTTGAATTTAATTTACAGTTCCCAACATTGTTATAATCACCACGAAAGGGGTTCAAAGTGAGAGCGTGCGTGCGTGTGTGTGCGTGTGTGCGTGTGTGCGTGTGTGCGTGTGCGTGTGCGTGTGCGTGTGCGTGTGCGTGTGCGTGTGTGTGTGTGTGTGTGTTTTTCAAGGCTTTGTCCGTAAGGAACACTGTAGTGGACCCTGTCAGTAAGAAACCCTGTCTGTAAGGAACATAGTTATGGACCCTGTCAGTAAGAAACCCTGTCTGTAAGGAACATAGTTATGGACCCTGTCAGTAAGAAACCCTGTCTGTAAGGAACATAGTTATGGACCCTGTCAGTAAGAAACCCTGTCTGTAAGGAACATAGTTATGGACCCTGTCCGTAAGGAACATAGTTATGGACCCTGTCCGTAAGGAACATAGTTATGGACCCTGTCCGTAAGAAACCCTGTCTGTAAGGAACATAGTTATGGACCCTGTCCGTAAGAAACCCTGTCTGTAAGGAACATAGTTATGGACCCTGTCCGTAAGAAACCCTGTCTGTAAGGAACATAGCTATGGACCCTGTCCGTAAGAAACCCTGTCTGTAAGGAACATAGTTATGGACCCTGTCCGTAAGGAACATAGTTATGGACCCTGTCCGTAAGAAACCCTGTCTGTAAGGAACATAGTTATGGACCCTGTCTGTAAGGAACATAGTTATGGATCCTGTCCGTAAGAAACCCTGTCTGTAAGGAACATAGTTATGGACCCTGTCCGTAAGGAATAGTTATGGACCCTCTCCGTAAGGAACACTGTTGTGGACCATGTCCATAAGGAACACTGTTGTGGACCATGTCCATAAGGAACACTGTTGTGGACCCTGTCTGTAAGGAACACTGTTGTGGACCCTGTCCGTAAGGAGCATTCTTGTGGACCCTGTCCGTAAAGAATAAAGTTATGAACCCTCTCCGTAAGGAACATATTATGGACCCTGTCCACAAAGAACTGTTGTGGGCCCTGTCCGTAAGGAGCATTCTTGTGGACCCTGTCCGTAAGGAATAAAGTTATGAACCCTGTCCGTAAGAAACATATTATGGACCCTGTCCACAAGGAACTGTTGTGGACCCTGTTCGTAAGGAACACTTGTGGACCCTGTCCATAAGTGACATCGTTATTTAAATCCCCTCCCCCACTTTCCTTCCATTTACTTTATTGAGGATCTGAAATTCAATTATTCTCGCACTGAAACCAACTCAACTTGACACTTCTGACTTAATAAAATCAGATTCTCAGTTTCGTCAGTCACCTTCATAACTCAGTTACAAAGCTCTGAAGGAAAGTCAACAAAAGTGGAAATGTGGAAACAAATGTGAATCAATCTGTCAACAGAACCCGATAAAGTCCCAGGGTTACGCCACTCAGCCCACTCTCAGATATGCCTTCACCTGAAGCGTTCTAGTGAGGGACGGGTATTCCATCATGGCGGCTGACTGGCACCGGAAGTGTGTGCTGCAGGTTCAATCCAGTTACATGTATCTTTGATGCGATGGCTAACAATTATATTTACAGCTCAGTGGTTATCTCCATCTCTTTCTACGGTTCCTTTTATACGGTTAGACGGTTACAAACAAGTCTCTCCAAATTTTTAGAAAAACATAGAAGAACAGGTATGAGTCTGTAATTGTGAATGACCTGACGATCGCTACTTTTGAAAACGGGAGTAACATTAGCACCTTCAGATTCAGAGGAACAGAACCAGTAATAAAAGATGGATTGAATATTTGGGGTAAAGGGTGAGAAATAAATGATAATCATCACAGGAGTAACAAGGCAACATCACAGGAGTAACATTATTCTTGATCTATATTCATGTTATATTTGATCCTCCATTTTATTTGTGCAGTATCTAAGGCTCATCGTGCAGCTACCACACACACATCTCACACACATGGACACACGGACAAATACGTGACATGACATAGGACTGTTAGATGAGACAAAAAAACAGCCACTGACCTTGGAGGAAGTGCCGTCACTTCCCATGACACTCTGGTACCAGTGACAGCACAACAATGGCGCCACCTTTCTCAACGCACTCAGCAGGGCATTTTCTAAGAAGGAATTTTCTCGTCTCCATGGATGCCAACCAAGTTCACCATTTTAGCAATGACTCCACCTTGTGTAGAATGATGCATTGGACATACAAAAGAGTGAAAAGATATGATTCTGAAACCTGATATGAAGTAGTGGTGTGTTACAGGATATGATTTAAAGGCATTCTCCAATTTAAAGGCCCTGTCACACCTTGACGTTTTAGCCAACGTATGCCAATTTTTGAATTTTTTTTCTAAAACGCTGGCACACGTTGAATACGTTATGGGTAAGTTTTGATAACATTAAGAGCACGCTGGCATACGTCGTAGTACGTTGCCATACGTCGTTGTACGCTGGCTTTAAACGTTGTACTTTTCGGTTGGCCTCAAATTTTTTCATGCTTGAAATTTCACGACGTATGCCGGCGTATGACTCGCACGTTCCGCTACGCTGGCCACAAGTTGTAGGCACGGTCTGCGATCGTTGACAGACGTCAACACATGCTACTTGTAAGTTAATCATAAGTTGAGACATGCCGAGGTAATGTTTAGCGTACCCGAAACTTATTTCTAACCTATGATTAACGTGTTGTTGGCACGTTACACGATCGTTGCCACACGTCGACAGACGTTACTTTTAAGTTACTCATAGGCTGAAAGACGTCGGTATAATGGATCGTCCTTGCGTCAGCGTCCACGGCCACGGCCAGGACACTTGTTTGCAGCATTCTTCAAACTTTTCTTGGGCATGACGAGGATGTTCACACTTCGATGTCTAGCTTGGCTATGATTCCAATTGTCCATCGGCAGCGTCTATTTAAAATAGTCGAGTTTGAGCGTTTTAACACGTTCAGAAGAAACGCTTCAAATTTCCAAACCCCAGCGTCAAAAAAAAAAAAAAAAACAAAGGCGAGTGACAGCAATTTAAATCGTTCATTGTAAACAATGAAAATAGCTGAGTGGTACCGTTTAAAAGTCGTTGAGTGTAAAAAAAAATCCAATTGTTGAGCGCAAGCGTCTACTTTCAATAGTGGAGATGCAGCCATTTAAATCGTTGAGTGGCAGCCTATGAACCTACCCGTGGACACGTGGACGCAAGGACGATCCATCATAACCCACACCCTCCCCCTCACACCCACCTACTACTGCCAACATGAACAAACTACTACTAATACTAATACTAATACTAATACTGATGCTGATACTGATACTGTTACTGCTGACATGGACATCGACTCAAAAAGGACTCGAAAACACTGTTGGGTTCCCCTTTTATGAGCAGCATTTTTATATACCAATTCCCAAAACCGCTGGGAACACGTCTTTATATGGCAGTTGTAAGCTCGAAACACATTCATTTTTTTTTTTTTGTCGACCGGAAGACGTCATTGGAATACGTCTACATACGTCGATGTGTGTTGGGACTACGTAAAGAATTGGTTCAAAGCACGTCAAACATAAGTTAGAAATAAGTTTCGCGTAAAAAAGACATTACCGCAACGTGTTTCGACTTATGAGTAGCTTATAAGTAGCCTTTGTGGACGTGTGTAAGCGTCCACATATCGTGTGTAAAACTTATCCCCATCGCATGCGGAACGTGTGTCATACGCCGAGTACGTCGTAAAATTTTGAACATGTTCAAAATTTCTTGACGTACTCTACTTACTACGACGTATGATAGCCTATTTAGCGTTCTACTCGCGCATACCAAACTTACCCATACCATATTTGACGTGCCCCAACGTTTTAGACACACTTTTTGTTATGTCGGCATACGCTGGCAAGATCGCCAAGGTGTGACCGCGATTTTGACCCTTCCATTTCTACGGCAGTTATGATTTGAATCGTTGTGCGTCAGCCTTTTAATAGGCTACGTCACGACATCGTCGGCGATGCGTGCAACGCGCTATGCCTGAGTTAGACTATCGTTGGGCATCGGTTGTGCAGGCCGACAACAGGTTCAGCATTCGTTGGTATAAGTTATCTATAACACAACGAAACGTTCTATGTAGTTACCAATGCGTTATACATAAGACCAAGTCGCTATGAATACGTCCGAATCTTTAAAAAAAAAACATCAAAAGTTCAACGTAAGCCAGCGTTTTACATACATTTTAATACGTTGCCATCGCTGGCTAAAACGTCAAAGTGTGACCGGGCCTTAAACAGCAAAAAGAAATCTAAAAGATTTCATTAAGTGGATGGCACAAGATGGATCTCATTAGACGGAGGTTTCACTTGATGCATTTTGAAGAATTACAGCGCTCTTCTCTTCTTCAGGATGATAAATCAGCAAAGGGATAAGGATTGGTGAAATTCCCGAGGAGGGAGTAATTAATCTCGGCAGCAATCTTCAGGGCAAACACTATCTCAGAGATTTACACCTTGTCAAAGACCTTTCAAAGGGAGAATCTGGGTTGTGAAATAACAAGCACATTGAAGGATGCATCACCACAAGAGGTTACTCCATTCACTGAGACAAACTCGATCCAGACAGTATCCAGGGAAGTAAACACCCACCCATCCATGACACAGACCAACTACTGCCAGGTCCGATTGTGTTCACCTTGCACGCCTCCGCTGCAGACACCACCCACAGCTTTTACACGACAAACACAGACTCGACGGCACCACTGATGACACCTGCAACCTCTGCCAGACCACCCCACACAGAACAAAACACATTATGGAAGACTGCACGATCCAGGCTGCACTTAAACAAGAGCACACATCGTGGGATGTGAGGGATCTCTGGGTCACTCCCGGGAGATCGATCGGCTATCCGTGCCGCGGGCCTGTTCGAGCAGAACTGACTGTGGCAACACAACGACAACTCTACTCGCTTTGACCTAACTTTTCCAATTTGGAACAAATGCTGCCAAGCAGTGTGGAAGTAGCAACCTTCGAGATAGAAGGGCACCTTATCAAAGGTACACAGAAAAAGAAAAATGAGGCAGAAAACAGAAAAATAAAACAAGATCAAAGATTTATGGACATCCTTTTCAAAAACATGAAAAACATTTTTGAAAGATATCGAGGTATTCAAATGATTTTGCACGACCTTCACCTTCAACCTCCTGGGAAATCCATCAACTCATCCTGGGAATTCTTTCAAAGAAACTTGCTCTCCCTCATGCACAGATTTATCCCCTCTCGTGTTCAGTTGTCTTACCCTTCCTCCCGCCCTTGGTTTACTGAAGCTTGTGGCGAGGCAGTTGTCCTGAAACAACTTGCCTTTGCCTCATGGAAAGCAAACCCAACTGAGGGCAATCTCAGTTCTTTCCACAAAGCTCGGAACAAGTGTGTATCTACCCTCAGGAGAGCCAGAAAACAACATCTTTCTCATCTCAAGTCTGAACTCTCAAACCTCTCTCCCTCCTCAAAATCCTGGTGCCGTTTAATCAAATCTCTTTCTGGTGTATGTTCCCCCTCCATCCCCTCCCTTACCTCAAATGGCCGCACTGCTGATTCCACACGTGATAAAGCTGAATGTCTAAACTCGGTGTTTGCAGCTAAATCTTGTGTCCCAAACCCATCACTATCTCTACCCACTTTACCCAGTCGCACCCAACTGTCCCTGGACTCTGTATCCTTTTCTCCTGACAAGGTGGAGAGCTTGCTTTCAAACCTCGAGTCAGATTCTGCAACCGGTCCAGACGGCATCAGCCCACGTGTCCTCAAAGCCTGCTCTTCTGCTCTTGCTCACCCTCTCTCTGTTCTATTCACCCTCTCATTTGCCCAAGGTCATCTGCCATCTGCTTGGAAATCTGCTAACATCACTGCCCTGCATAAAAAAGGTGCAAAAACAGATCCCTGTAACTACAGACCAATCAGCCTTCTCCCAATCATCAGCAAGGTGATGGAATCCATCATCGCTTCAGACATGAAATCCTTCCTCTTCTCCAATGGCTTGATTTCCGATCATCAATTTGGTTTCAGACCAGGTCACTCTACCCTGGATATGCTGCTTCTGCTCTCCCATCAATGGATGGAGGTCCTCAATGCCAGACAGGAAATCCGAGCCGTATCCCTGGACATATCACGTGCTTTTGACACAGTCTGGCACCCTGCCCTACTCACCAAACTCTCTTCCCATGGTATCCAAGGCCATCTCCACTCATGGCTCGCAGACTTCCTCTCCTGTCGCAGTCACCGTGTGGCCCTAAATGGAGTTCTTTCATCCCCTCTTCCTGTGCAGGCTGGAGTTCCTCAAGGTAGCGTTCTGGGCCCTGTTCTTTTTCTGGTTTTCATCAATGATCTCTCGGACTCTCTGGAAAATCCTCTATTTCTCTTTGCCGACGACTCCACCCTCTGCCGTACCATCTGTCATCCCTCAGACCAGCAAGCAGCAGCTTCTTCGCTCACTGCAGATCTGGATAAAATCACAAACTGGTCCAACAAGTGGAACATGTCTTTCAATCCAGACAAATCTCACACTCTCACTATGTCTCTTCGAAAGGACCGTTTACAAAACCCCCCCATCCACTTTCTCAACAATCCTCTGGAAGAAGTCTTTTCTTTCAAGCTTCTAGGTCTCACTATCTGCCATGAACTTTCCTGGGAAAGTCACATTTCCAACCTCGCCTCAAAAGCCAGTCGCCGACTGGGAATCCTCCGTCGTGCTAAGTCCTTCCTCGGCCCTCTTGAGCTCCTGACCACTTACAAAGCTTTTGTCCGTAGCCTGATGGAGTACTGCTCTCCCCTCTGGGCTGGTGCTCCTGCCTCCCACCTTTCTCGGCTTCACGCTGTCGAAACCAGGGCATTTAAGATCATCGGCATCTCCCGCAATGAAGCTGAGTCTTTGGGCCTCTCACTCAATCACCGCAGGTTGGTCGGTGGTCTTTCTGTCTTCTACCGACTCCTCTCCAGCCTTGCCCCCCTGCTCTCTCTGCGATTTGTCCCCACCACATTTCCACAGGGCGCTCAAGGTCCGCCAACAACCCCTTCTGGTAAAACTACCAAAATCACGAATCACTGCTCATCTTCACTCTTTCATTCCTCTTTTTTCCCGCCTTTGGAATAAACTTCCTCACTCTATTCTTTCCCATTCTTCCCTCCAGGCTTTCAAAACAGCTGTTCACCACCACCTCTTATCTTCCACCATCCAAATCCTCGATCTTTTCTACCCCCGATAATCCACCCAAGCCCACTTCCTTCATTTCTCCTGCTTTCCTTCCTGAAAGTCCCTGAAATGTCCATCTTCTCTTCGCCATGTTCCCCGTCCCATCCCCATCCCTCTCTCTTCCACAGTTCACCTAATGTGTCTGTTCCCCACTGTTTTGTCCCTTCCACTCCCGTCCCTCTTGTCTCATGCCTCCTTGCTGTGAGTTGTGTGTTAGCTCTCATACGAGCCTCAACAAAGGTATACAAAAAAAAAAAAAAAAAACCTAATGTTATATCCCCAACATGTTCACCACAAAGATGAAAATTATTGTTCCTTTGGTGTAGAAGAGATAAAATGCATCAGTGATCATTACTCTGGATTATTGGGTTTCACAAACTGTTGCACAGCAAGAGTTCTCAATTCAAACATGTTGGTTCAAGCAAAAAAATGCACTGTCCGGGTCACAGTTGTGCAGACTACCGATACAGTACGTGGCCACAAAGAAGACTTTCCTGCAGTTAGTGACACTGGCTCAAATTGTAATGGGTTCTTTTGTGTCCACTGTCGATGCAGTGAGGGGAATCATCCAGTCGAACCTAATAAAGACGAGAGCAAGGATCTCTGCCACAATATTTAAGCACATTATTACCTCTGCCACGGAAGGTGAAGCAGGTTATGTTTTCACTCCTCTCTGTCTGTTTGTTTGTCTGTCTGTGTGCAGGATATCTCAAAAAAGTTGTGGACGGATCCGGATAAAATTTGGTGGGCATGTTGGGTGTGTGGATGGCGAACTGATTACATTTTGGTGAAGATCTGGATCCAGATCCAGATACTATAATTTTTAAAGTGATTCTTCACCATTGAGAGATAGGGCCAAAAACGATATCGTACTGTATCGCATGATATTTCAAAAATATATTGAGCCCAATATGTTCTCATGGATCAGGCATTATGTGGAGGAGGGATGTGCTTTACCGAGTGCCCTTCTCGTTAAAGATTGCAATGGAAGGACCACCAAGAGAAAAACATGGACTTCACTGCCAGGTCTAAAATGAGGGGTCGTTTAACAAAAACACCCTCATTTTCCAGCTCATCTCCATTCACAGGCCATCCTTCTCTGCCAGCCCACTTTCATCACTACCCTTACTTCGCTGTTATTGGGCTTGCGCCGCTTATTAGTGGTTAGTTGGCTGAACATGCTCTCCCTCTGGGAATGGGTATTTTCTTCCCCATTGGGGTCTCGGTGTCGAGTCGTGGTCCAAATTCATACCTTGGTGCACATCCTCAGTCCTTTTTGGTCTTGGTGTTGGTATATCTTTCGGTCTCAGGTTCTGCTCCTCTGAAAGCCTGTGGTTCAACTTCCTAATGTGGGGCTGACTTGCCTTCATCTTCTCCGTCAAATTCATCACAGTCTACTGACCACATCCCTTTGAAAGTCTGTGCCATGGGACAGTCATGTAATTTACAATTTGTGTACCAACGTCAATTTTACTGACAGCGTTTTCAAAATATCCATTCGCATGTGTTTATGGTGTCTAATCTTATTCACTTTTATCTGGCATATTCCCTCCCAGGTAACATCCATTACCAGGCCCAGAGGAACATCTGTTTTTCTTATTTTGACCAATTATGTTTGGGGTCATTTCCCTCTGGTCTTTAGTTGCTTGCTGTCTGAATTCCTCAGTCATTTCCTGAATTCAGTATTTGGATGGGTATATGTAGACTTCATGTTACGATGGTGATATTTTAAAATGAGTTTCTCCAAACGTTTGATGACACTTTTTACTTTTTCAGTTGGTCCTAAAAATATTTTCCTCCACTGTGTTTCTCCTGTACCTTTTATGTGAAATATACTTTGCAATTAAGGGTTGGTAGAAATATGTATGGGAAAGCCCACCTCAATTTGGCCTCTTCTGTTCATCTTGAGCTTCGTTTGTCAGAGTTTTGGGGTCAGTGGCAGCTCTAAATTTTTGCTCGGGTGCAGTGCCTTATCTCACAGTGAGGTTGCGATCTATTTCATCAGTGATGAATGTGCAGATTTTATTATTTTTGGCACATATTCAGGTTGCTCAGTGTAACCCCACATACTTAATCTGTGGATTCGGTTAAGGAAATTAAATGCTCAAATTCCCTTCTCTCATCGGTAGTAATCGCCTCTTGCGAGTTTCAAAAGGTATCGGCCTCAGCTTCGGTACAGAATTACGTTTAATGGACCAAGTTGTGATGTTATCTGATCAAGAGTGCCACCTCCTACAATCATATTGGCCCCCAACGCCAGCCACCACCTGCACCCAACCAGGCTCCTGCCAGCGCTTGCCCCAGACCAAGCCCTCAACACTGCATGCACTTGCCACGGCCCCAGTCCATTCCATTGCCTACGCTCGCACCGGCCCCGGACACAGCCACCACCTGAGCTCACCCTGGCACCGGCTTCAGCCACCACTTTCACTCACCTTGGCAGAAGCCCAACCTGTGCTAATCCTGGACCCCACCACTGTCTGTGCTATCGCCAGTTCTAGCCATCACTTGCTCCAGCTCACAACACCGCCTGTGCCCACCCCTGCCACGACCCTTGCCACCACCTGTGCTTGACCGAGACCCAGCCACCGCTTGCGTTGGCCCCAACCCCCAACTGCAATTGCACTGGCCCCAGCCTGTGCTTTCCCTGGCATCAGACCCCATCTGCCCTTGCCCCCGTCACAGCCTGTGCTCACCCCGGCCATGACACCCACCACTGCCTTCCCTCACTCTGGCCCTACACCCCGTCTTCTGTTGGTCCTCAAAACATTCTTTCCTTCTGTGAATCCCCCATGCCACTTGCGCAGAATACAGGCGCGCGGGAAGGAGGGTGCTGAGGGTGCTGCAGCACCCCGAGCTGCGGGCAGGAGGAGCACAGCACCTCCTGCCTGCAAAAAAAAGTCATTTTTTATATTAAATATATATATTAAAACGATATAATAAATAATTTGGCTTTGGGGAAGAAAATATAAGTTTAAAAAATGTGTGTTAGTTTTTAGTGATCACAGACATGGAGATCTTGCTATGGGGTTGGGGTTCACGACGACTCTAACATCATTGCTAAAACACGCATGCGTGGACATCGCAGTGTGGACGGTTTCGGAGAGAGAAAGAGAAAGAGAAAGAGAAAGAGAAAGAGAAAGAGAAAGAGAAAGAGAAAGAGAAAGAGAAAGAGAAAGAGAAAGAGAAAGAGAGAGAGAGAGAGAGAGAGAGAGAGAGAGAGAGAGAGAGAGAGAGAGAGAGAGAGAGAGAGAGAGAGAGAGAGAGAGAGAGAGAGAGAGAGAGAGAGAGAGAGAGAGAGAGAGAGAGAGAGAGAGAGAGAGAGAGAGAGAGAGAGACACGGACAACATGGCACAAAAACGCAATTCAGATTTTTTCAATAGGCCGACAAAAAATGCTAAAACATCCAGGACCGAGTGAGAAGGTGCTGATGCTGCGGATGCAGAACCTTCTTCTTCTTTGCCCACCATCACCGACGATGACCACCAGGCTGTTAGCACGTGCACCACTGCAGACAGTGTAGGAGCTAGCGAGTCAGCGGCTAACACACACGAGATAGCCAACACACAGGAGGAACCGCAACCGCATGTTCCACCCAACGTACTCGGATTTGATGAGCCGTGTCGACCAGACATACGTTTTCCTGGGAGGAAAATTGGAACAGAGACCTTGGAGCGGTTGTTTCAGAAAAGCTGGTTTACCAAGTGGAAATGGTTGCACTATGTCATGGAAAGAGACACAGTTCTTTGCTTCTCCTGCTGCAAAGCCATAGAGAAGGGATTAAGACATTACGATAGAAAGACAAGTTCATTCACAGTCGGAGGCTTTTGTAACTGGCGTAAAGCAAGCGCAAAGTTTAGCCAGCACGAGTTGTCTGATATACATTCAGAATCGGTGAGAATGCTTGCTTCGCTCAACAACACTCCCATTAATGCTGTACTGTCGGACATTGTTGAGAAAAAGCAAAAAACCGCCAGAACAGTCGTAGAACTGATATTCAGATCGATAAGATTCCTCGGCAGTGAAGGGCTTCGATGGATGATGATGACAGTCGAGATGGAGTGCTTTGGAAACTTATGATGGAGTGGACATATGCATTGCCAAATGTGCGCGAGTAGCAACAGCGAAGAGACAACTGGACGTCTGACACGATTCAAAACGAATCCCATCATAGCGAGAATACCTTGATAAACATTCTGTTGAATCCTTCTATTTTCATACCCATCCATAGATGCAGAATGATTTTCAGAGCTTTGGCTTTGACAATGTCCTTAAAAGACAAGCAAAACAAAGGGGTACCAGCCTTACAAGGGAGAACAATTCGTTGAAAAGGTTTTGTTGGTAGACAGAAGAAGAACCAAGGTATGACTTTGTCTGTTGAAGAATTTGCAGTCGAGTCGTACCTGCTTTTAGAGGCTCGCATGGAAATTTAGCTTATTGTGGACATGCCATCAGGAATGGTGAGATTCACTGAGTTCTCAAGAATGAACTTCCTTCAAAGGATAATCCACTCAGTAAATATGAGTTGGCTGGTTTAACCTTTCAGAGAGGTACTGTGAGTGTTTAGGACTTACCTGGATTAAAAATCATGTTCTAGTATCCGATCTTTTCTCGGTTATCAGTGAGGGATACAACCACGGTCTTTCTGTCAACGAGTTGAATAATTGTCGAAAGTTCTGCCAGATCGTCTCACCAAATAAATAATGAGGTCAAAACAACAATCAAGTATGGAGTGGAATCAACAATGCCGTCATAGTGCAAGCTAGTCTTCAGTCGTAAAGATGGCAAGACGAGACGTCAGAAAAAGGGTGAAATGAAATGGTGGGATGTACAAAAAGGACGCAAATCAAAGAAAAGTTGTGAATTTTCACTTATGACCCAACAAAACCTGATCTCAGGTTTTTAAAGGACCCAGGTTTAATCCATTTCAGTAAAGGAACCAGCAGAAAGTAGCTGTGTGTTCCTCCTCTGTGAATATTTTCTGTTTGAGGATATTGTCACGTCGACGTCGAAACTTTAAAGCAAATGTCCGAATATATTTTAAAATTCGTGATAGACTAAAAAAAATAAAAAAAAAAAAACACAACAACAACAACAACTTCAGATATTTCGTCACGTGCCTTCACGGAGCCAAGGAGAAAAAAAGAAAATGTGCCTTGACGGAGAAAATAAGTTCCGGGTATGCTAAACATTACCTCGACGTGTTTCGACTTATGAGTAACTTACAAGGAACTTGTGTCGACGTGTGTCAACGATCGCATATCGTGCCTACAACTTATTCCCCGCGTAGTGGAACGTGTGAACAATACGGCGAGTACGTCGTAAAATTTTCAGCATGCTTGGAATTTCACGACGTACAAGGCGTATTACGACGTATGGCAGTGTTTTTCAGCGTGCTCTTAACGTATACACAACTTACCCATGACGTATTCGACGTGTGCTGTGATGTACGAGGTGCAGTGGAACATGAGAAGCAAGAGTGTTAGCAGCAACTCCGCTTTATTGCGCGTCCTGATGTACATTCCTGCCACCTCAAGCGGGCAAGTCGTGATATACGAAAAGCCAATCACGTGATACAGCACACTCCTCCCCTCGTAAAATGACAAGTCAAATGATGAAAGGACAATCATAACAAGACCAACCGAAACCAGTCAACATTCAAAATCCTCCAAGTACCGCGGCCGCATCCTGACCCGCCTCGGGCGGGCAGCGACGCCAGATGGCCCAGGCTCAGACGCCTCCCAGCTCGGTCGAGGTGACACCCTCGCCAGACTTTCCCCATCCGCAATAACAACCGCCCCGGCCGACCAGCCTGCCCGACGTCCTCGGGCAGGACCGAATCAGGTGAAGACCCCACGGGCGTCGGCACGTCCGGCCCTGGCGATACAACGTCTGGCCACGGCGACATTCCAGGTGGGGAACCGACATCGCTCGGCACGGGGGGGGGGGGGTGACGCTGAACAGCGATCATGCATTTGGTCCATGTGCCGCTTCCAAACCTCCCCACTATCAGTCCGCACCATGTAATTCGCCGGCCCCAGTACCACAGAGACCACAGCCGACACCCATTTGGAACCATGGAAATAATCGCGCACCATTACACGCTGTCCCACATCAAAACCACGCAGCAGTGTCTGGCGCGACACCGCCCCACTCACCGACCCTCCAGGTCGCAGCAAATCCAGTCTGGACCGCAATGCCCGTCCATAGAGAAGAATGGCAGGAGAATCACCCGTGACAGGATGAATTGCGTTCCTGTAATGGAGCAAAAAGACATCGACCACCGTCTGCACAGGTGCAACACCCCCCCTGCGCAAAGCCCGTTTCAACATCTTAACAAACGACTCCGCCTGCCCATTCGTCGCAGGATGATACGGTGCGGACCTTATATGTCGAATACCATTTTGACGCATAAACTCATCAAATACACCTGCGATGAACTGCGGACCGTTATCAGAGACCAGGATCTCAGGTAATCCTTTATTAGCAAAGATCATCCGCAGTTTCTCTACTGTAATGTTTGCTGATGTATGCTGCATTACTACAACCTCCGGCCATTTGGAGAATGCATCGATCACAATCAAAAACATTTTGTCATTAACCGGCCCCGCAAAATCCACATGTACCCTCTGCCAGGCCCTGACTGGGGTCGGCCATAGTCCCGAGGCTCAACGCGGGTTATCAGCATCTGTTTGACACGTGGTGCAACGCTTAACCAACTGCTCAATGTCTTTGTCCAACCCCGGCCACCACAACAGGCTACGAGCAAGACTCTTGGTCTTCACGACGCCAAGGTGACTGACATGCAGTTCTTCCAAACACCGCTGCCTGAACTTCGGTGGAATCAGCATCCTCATTCCCCACATAACGCACCGTTGGACCAACGACAGCTCCGATGCGCGTGACGCGAAAGGCTGAAATGCCGGTGTCGAAGGTAGATCGCTCCAATTCCCCGTAGAAATCACCTGGACGACACGGGCAAGCACTGGATCATGAGCAGATTCCACCGCGACCTGTTTGGCCGTGATCAGCCCGCTTTGGACCTGGCCCAGCACAAACACATCGACCCGGTCGGCCGACTCAGACGCAGCTGGACCCTCCACACACGGCAAGCGCGAAAGCCCGTCGCAGTTAGCATGCTTCTCGGTGCTTCGGAACTGAATATCGTAATCGTAAGCAGCAAGAAACAGACACCACCGCTGTATTCGCGCTGCCGCTACCACCGGTACCCCGCGTTTGGGTCTCAGGATGAATTGAAGCGGTTTGTGATCCGTCTGCAAAGTGAAATGCCGCCCCAGCAGGTATTGATGAAACCTCCGCACACCCCAGACGAGGCTGAGAGCCTCGCGCTCGATCTGGGCATATTCCCGCTCTGCCGCGGACAGGGTCTGGGATGCAAAACAAACAGGCCGCTCGGAACCATCGTCCATCCTGTGGGAGAGCACTGCCCCGATGCCATATGCAGAGCTGTCGCATGCCAATAAGAGCGGACGCACAGGCTCGTAGTGCACGAGGACCGTATCCTCTGTGAGCAGCCGCTTGATGCGGTCGAACGACGCTTGGTGTGCAGGCCCCCAGGCCCAGTGATGTGGGACAGCCAGTCTCAGCCGAGGAGAGACGGTCCCCTCCCCCGCACGACGTACAACGGAAGCGCGGCGACCTGGCCTTGGTACCGCACAGACACGTCTGCCATCCTGACTGGCGTTATCTTCTTGCGGGTGTACGTGAACAGCGTGAGGTTTGACCTGATAAGCTTCAGGCCGTTGAGTCTACGCGCGGTCTGTTCGACTATGATCGACACAGCCGCTCCCGTATCAACCTGAAACGTGATCGGCGTTTTGTTCACTTCGATTTCCACCGTCATCGGGCATGCTGCCGCAGGGCCAATTGAAAACAGGCTCAACAACTGCTGCCGGTTCCGTCCCGGGTCGCCGAGGTCGCCTCGCACATCGCCGTCCATGACCTTAACGGTGGCCGGCGCCCCACAGCACACACGCTTCAGATGACCCACCTTGTGACAATGTAAACAAACGGTGCCTTTATACGGGCACACATGGCGCAGGTGTCGACCTCCGCATCCCACACACGTCCGCGGGGTCACCTCGTCGCTCGTGCGGCCGCGCGGTGACGTCCGGTCCGCACTGAAGGTCGTGCGTGCGTCCCGAGGTGATCGCGACCCCGCGTGGGCCTCCGGGCCATCCGGCATGCTGTGGCCGGTGATGGCCCGAACATCTCCGCGAGTCTGCTCGATAGCTGTAGCAGTGCCGACCGCCGAGTCGAATGTAATGGCTTCACCCTTCAGCCGTAGAACCGCCGAAACCATCTTCGCATCTTGTAAACCAGAAATAAAACGATCTCTGAGACGAGCTGGACGCTCCTCCGCCGTGAACTTGCATGCCACGGAAGAATGCTTCACTCGCGCCACGAAATCAGCGACGCGCTCCTCCGCACCTTTCGAGAGGCGATCAAACTGGTATCGAGCGAGCTGTAATGACTTCTCCGCCGCCATGTGTGCTTTCATCTTCTGCACAATGTCCTGAAACGACAGCCCGTCATCACGGGGCTTGTCCGGCGCCACCAAATCACTCAGTAGTCGATAATGTACCGTCGATAGCGAGGCGAGCAAGATCGACTTCTGTTTGCTCTCGTCGACCACATCATTCGCGTGGAAATAGCATGCCAATTGTTCTGAAAACAATTCGAAGTCATCTCCGACGAAAACGGGCACATGTCCGTGCGCCGTGACTCGTCGATCAAGCATCCTTGTCAGCCAACTGTGATGTACGAGGTGCAGTGGAACATGAGAAGCAAGAGTGTTAGCAGCAACTCCGCTTTATTGCGCGTCCTGATGTACATTCCTGCCACCTCTAGCGGGCGAGTCATGATATACGAAAACCCAATCACGTGATACAGCACATGTGCCAGCGTTTTAGACAAATTTTTCAGAGGTCGGCATACTAAATCGTCAAGGTGTGACTGCGATGTTGACACTTCCAATTCTCAGGCGGTTATGATTTAAATTGGCGTGCGGCAGTTTTTTAATAGGCTGCGCCACGTGATCGTCGGCGATACGTGCAGCGCGCTATGCATACGTTCGACTATCGTTGGGCATAGGTTGTGAACGCCGACAACACGCTAATCATTCGTTGGTCTAAGACTCTAAGTTATCTATATGTGATTAAAACGTTCTGTGTACGTTACTAATACATTATGCATACGTCCAACTCGTTATGAATACGACCAAAACTTTTTTAAAAACATCAAAATTTCAGCGTACGCCAACGTTTTACATACATTTTTATACATTGCCATTGCTGGCTAAAACGTCAAGGTGTGACAGGGCCCTAAGATGGCAAAATAAGAAAAAGAGGCTTGCCTGGGCCATGAAGCACCAGTGGACTACTAGTCCTGCCAGTGGACTACTGAAAACTGGAAGAAGGTCTTATGGACTGATGAATCAAAATTTAAAATCTTCGGTTCATCACGAAGGATTTTTGTACGCCATCGAGTAAGTGAAAGGATGGTTCCTCAGTGTGTGACACCAACTGTCAAACATGGAGGAGGAAGCGTGATGATCTGGGGCTCTTTTGCTGGATCTGGAGTCGGCGACTTGCACAGAGTGATTGGCACCCTGAACCAAAAGGGCTACCACAGCATTTTGCAGTGCCATGTAATACCCTCTGGTCTACGCCTAGTTGGTCAGGGGTTCAACCTACAGCAAGATAATGACTCAAAACATACCTCCAGGCTATGTCAGAACTACCTTCGAAGAAAAGAATAAGACGGTAGGCTTCACATCATGGAATGGCCAGCACACTCTCCAGACTTAAACCCCATCGAGCTGGTTTGGGTTGAACTGAACAGAAGGGTGAAAGCAAAGCAGCCGACAAGTACAACACATTTGTGGGAACTTCTGCAACAGTGTTGGGAAGAATGTTCCGAACAATATTTGATTTCAATTGTCGGAAGAATGCCACGAGTATGTTCGGCTGTTATATCTGCAAAAGGTGGATACTTTGATGAGTCAAAAATTTAAATTAAATTTTGTTCAACAAAATGATTCCATTATTTATTTTTTATCTGCAATTGTTTATTTGTTCTATGCTTTAATTTCAGAGTGCATTGAAACATTAAACTGTTTAAATTTCAGTAAAAACTGGAAAAATGGGGGTGTTCAAAAACTTGTGACCGGTAGTGTATATTTTGATAAATAGATAGATAGATATCCATGTACATATACATATGTATATAGATACAGTATATACATACACATATACACACACGTATGAAAAACGAAGACCTACCCACATCTCTCACCTCATCAATTAAACTTAAGTGGCGAGGATTATATAAATAAATTGACTCCTCCCATGCTCTTCTCGCAGAAGAAGCTGCATAAAGCAACCAGGAAAGGCTAACCAAGGTAAGCCCTTTGCTGTTTCAAACCATTCCCAGAGCTCCTCCACAGCTGTAAAGCCTCACTCTTCCCTTCTTCCTAGCCCCCCCCCCCACATAATCACCCCCTCCTTCCTCTCCCCTGCCTCCCCTCCATCCTCTCTCTCTCCCCTCAATCTCTCCCTCTTTCTCCCCCACCATTAATATCCCCATCAGCAAAGTGACAGGTTGTATTTGCTAGTGTGTGTGTGTGTATATATATAATATATGAGGTCTGTCTAAAAAGTAACGGGACTGACTTCACAGAAATTTTATTCCAAAAAATATATTGAAATCACAGCTTGTCCCCTTCAAAATAGTTTCCCTCCAGTCTTACACACTTGTCCATCCTCTTCTTCCATGCTTCGATGCACCCCAGAAGGCTTTTTCTGGAGTCCTCCAAAGTTCCGTCGTCACGGCCCTTTTGATGGCCTCCACATCAGGAAATCGGGTCCCCTTAATCACCCCCTTGAGCTTGGGGAATAGGAAAAAATCACAAGGGGCCAAGTCTGGCGAATACGGGGGTTGCTCCTAGAGTTGGAATGTTCCTCTCCGCCAGAAACTGGCGGATGCTCAGGGCACTGTGAGCAGGGGCATTGTCATGGTGGAGCACCCAGGCATTGTTCTCCCACAGATCCCTCCTTTTGTCCTGGACTGATCTCATGAGGTGCCGGACGATTTCCTTGTACACGTATTGATTCATTGTTTGACCCTGTGGTAGAAACTCGAAGTGGACGATGCCCTTGATGTCAAAAAAACGCGATGAGCATAACCTTGACCTTCAACTTCAACATCCTTGCTTTCTTTGGTCTTGGTAATGCCGGACATTTCCATTGACGACTCTGCCGTTTGGTCTCATGATCGTATTCGAATATCCACGATTCATCGCCAGTAATGACTCTCCCGAGCAGGTCTGGATCGTCCTCGAGACGCTCGATAATGTCTTGACAGACAGTGACTCTTTGCTGTTTCTGGTCCTCGGACAACAGCTTGGGGACCATCTTTGCACACACCTTGCGCATTTCGAGATTTTCAATGACGATGCTCCAGACAGTGTCCTTGTTGATGGAAAGTTCCTCAGCAATCATCCACACTGTGAATCGATGATCTGCGCGCACCATCTGCTTCACACGCTCGATGTTGTCCGCCGTTCTGCTCGTTGAAGGTCTTCCAGACTGTGGATCATCTTCAACCTCCCCCCCCCGCCCCTCTTCGAACCTCTTATGCCATTCAAATGCACGTCTTCATGACATCGTTTCTTCCCCATAGACTTGCTGCAGCACTGCGAAGGATGCGGGAGGTGTCTTGCCAAGCTTGGCAAGAAACTTCAGATTGGCTCTCTGCTCATGACTCATAGCGCGACGACTCAGACGAGACAACGTGTAAAGCACGACCTGTAAAAAAAAATCACACAACAAGCGCAGTCAACCATCACCAATCATTTATAATGATGGAATGTTGCGAAAGACTGTGACACAACCCGTTCATTCAAGTTGTGTAAGTGGAGCAAACAGCAGGCTCAGTCCCGTTACTTTTTAGACGGACCTCGTATTAGCACATTGATCTCTTTAGCTGTTCTGGAGAAGAGGATTTTTCAAGGTTTTTATTTTCAAGCCAATATGACTGCTAAACCAGGTGACTTATGACATCATAAATTTAATGCTTCAATGGAATTGCCTCATTGATCAGGTATATGAAGTTTCAGATTTTTCAGATAAGGATTTTGATTCAACCATTTATGGTTCTTATTCATGATATTCATAACAACATTATCAAGCTATATTCCCCAAGGGGAGTTGACATGTGCCAAGATTTAAAAAAAATTTCGTTGAGTGGTTTCGGAGATGTCCAAAATTTTTCCTTTAATGCAATATGGCTGCCATACTTGGTGACCTATGAAATCACAATTATCAATAAAATATTCTCCATGGGTAGTTACTCCAATGTTAAAAGTTTTGTGTCCTCGGATAAGCGGTTGCAGAAAATATCATCACTTTAAACTTAGCCTGTGCATCGACAAGCTCCAGATATGACCTTCCATTCCGTATAAAGAAGCACGAAAGTTTGGTTAGAACACACATCTCTGAACCTTCGATCTTTCACGGGACTATGTCATCAGAAGTTTTTGCAATAAAACTGCAATATATCAACTTTTTGTATGAGTTGATCAGGAAGTTCTTCACATGTTTGATTGTGCAGAGGCACACTCCTTTATTGCAGGTACACTTACAAGTAACGTGCTTTTTGAGATAACCTATTATATATCATTTTTTGGTCCTCTCAATGGCGAAGAATCACTTACAAAATTCGAGTATCTGGATCTGGAACTTCACCAAAATATAATCGATTCGTCCTGGTCACACACCCAACCTGTCCACCAAGTTTTGTCCAAATCTGTCCATAACTTTTATGAGATATCATGCTCACAGAAAGACAGACAAACGGGTGAAAATATAACATCCGTCCACCTTAGGAGGTAGAGGTAATAATAATCCATCGAAAATCAATAGGGTAGAAGCCAGAATAGTTCAGTCCCCTAACATATGTACACAGTGTGATGTTCTCTATGGAGCTCGGCTTACCTTCAAGCAGCTGATCAGCTTTGCTGGCCTCCCTGGGAGGAGAATCACAAGGTTCCTCCTTTGCACACTCATTGCTCAAAAGCATCCTGGGAAGTCTGAAGAAAGTTACTTTGGAAAGTTTCCATCTTCACTGGAGGAGGAGCTTCACCTGCAAACCTTGTAAAAATAAATTTCACTCCAGGAGGCATTTGTATTATTATACACTTTGAAATAGAATGGGAAGATGATTGTTGTTGTTGTTGTTGTTGTTGTTGTTGTTGTTGTTGTTGTTACTGTTGTTGTGCAAACCTTTGAGAAATGAGAAATAATCAACGAACTGAGACTTCAACTTCACTTCCACAATAAAATCTGAAAAAAAACAACATCCCATTCACCCTCAACTTTACCCAGCATTTGTAAACAAACTCAATCACAAGAAATGCCCAGCAAGTGTTTACTTTTCAATCTCCTGATAAGTATTAATTTGAAACCGACTTTAAAATGTAAACCTGACGAGCTCACCTTCTTTTGGTCCATATTTTAACTCTGGAAATACAGATGCAGGGAAAGGTGTTTTTGTTGATCTCATGACTTTCCAACTTCCCCTTCCATGCATCCACCCACCCACCTTATGAATTCCATTCATTCTGAAACTTGACATTACATTTCCCGTTACCTTCTTTCACCTTCCTCACTTCTCCCTTCCAAGAATAACCTCTCCCCCTCAGCTATCACTTCTGCCTTTTTGTGCTAATTCTGAAATAACTCGAATCAACACAAAATAAACTCGAGTCCATAGAACCCCTTACCTTGTGAAGACCGCCCAAGGCGGGCAGATCCGAGTTAGACTCAATAAAGACCAACTGGTCCGGTCATTTTGGGGGTATATGTGTGCGTGTGTGTGTCTGGGGACCCGTCTTCAAGTAGAGAATTGTATAAGTGCTTTTGATATAGAGATATATATATATATATATATATATATATATATATATATATATATATATATATATATATATATATATATATATATATATATATATATATATATATATATATATATATATATATATATATATATATATATATATATATATATATATATATATATATATATATATTTGTAGCCTGGTGTGTTGGCGCAGTGGTTAGGGCAGCGGCTTGGGATCCAAAAGGTCCTGAGTTCAAGCCCCGTTGGGCCACTGAATTAATACACCAAGGGGTTGACTCAGCCTGTCATCCTTCCGAGGTCGGCGCAATGAGTACCAGTGTACTGGGCCGGTGTATACCCCGGTTAAAATAGGTGTACCATATCCCTGTGTCGTAAGAGGCGACTAGGGTTGCGTCAGGAAGGACATCCGGCGTAAAACATGTGCCAAATCACTATGCGGATCATACGGGTGATCCGCTGTGGCGACCCCTAACGGGAGCAGCCGAAAGAAGAAGAAGAAGATATATATTTGTATTTTCATTTCTTATAATCGGTTTAGCTCTGCTCTAGCGTGCTTCCTCTTCATTTCCCCAATTGCGTATAAATAAACCTGGTTTGTTCAAAGTTTTCAGCTCGTTCCTGTCCATTCTTGCATTGACTGAGCATGTCGCATGTGAGGGATTAGCTGGCCATTGCTGTTGTAACAGGATAATTCGGTCCGGCGGTTCTCGGCGATTAAACCGCTCGGAATCGCACACGGAATGAGCGCTAAGCGCATCCGTCAAGGGTGTGAAGACTCGCTAGATTGTCACGTGGTCTCTAGGTATTTTGAAGATTTGGAAAATAACCCTGTACCACGTGGTGGAAATATTGACCCTTCACGGTCCAAAACAAGGACCCGTCGACTCCGGACTTATCCGGGGCGACGATCTGAATTCCGGGCGATCGGTCGAGGCGACTTGCGGCTCCGTCAAGCAGACGGACCACGGCCGACGTCCCGGCCCTGCAACAAGTGGTGTCAGGAGTGGGATGTGAATCCATCCACCTCCGTAAATTTGCAGGTTCGAATCCCACAACAAGTGGTGTTCAGGAGCGGAATTTGAACCCATCCGTCTCCACGAAATTAACGGATTCAGATCAGGGGTGTCGGGAGCGAACCCCCCCCCCCCCCATTTCCCCAAATTATGAGCGTTTTTAAATTATTCCCAACACGCGACATGGCCAGCCAATATGAGCTGAGGCAGGTGGGTAGCGATAGTGTAGAATTAATAGAATCCATGGTCCAGGACACCACCACCATGCAGGAACTTTGCCCGCAACAAAAGGCAGAGTCCGAAAGGGGCGCAGAGGCGGTGTATGACACCCCACCCCCCCCAATCCCTCTGTCAAACTTCCCCCCTGACCCGTGGCGGATCCGTGCCCAATAATGGCGGTTGCGCGTGACGAAACCTGGACAACGGAGCACAAGATGGGGGCGCCGCGTGGCAGAGACACCGAACCAACGAGGGGGAGTGTGGAGGTTTGTCGACCCGCAATGGGGACGGGCGAGGTCGGGGTGACGAAGGACGCCGTCACGATAATTAGGGAGACGTGTAGGACGAGACACGTGGAGGTGACGGAAAAATTCACGGTAACAGAGACGCGGATAATAAAAGAAACAAGGGGAGAAACAAGAATGAACGCGAGAGGACGACGGAAAAAGTCACAGACACAAACGGAGACGCAGGAGACAAAGGAAAGAACACCAGAGACGCTGGAGATAGAAAAGGTAGAGGAGGAACTACACGATACAAGGGAGCACACACACGTGGGAGTAATAGGGGACAATGGGGTTGAGCTAGGGGAATGTGTTGTGACCCGATGCGAGGCAGGATGGCCTCCTTCAAGGACGAGGGGAGACGGCATGCCCCCTTGAAGCGGATCACGACTGGGTGAGTTCAGTCGCGCTGTGCGAGGTTGAGGTAATGAGTGAGGTGAACGGGTGCACGCGCAGCTTGGGATGCATAGAGACCCCGGGACCCCTTGTGTTCGCGCGAATCCCCGGCGCGATTGTCCCAGTGTGTGTGGTAAATAGTGTGAGTGGTACAGGTAAGTATGGTGTGAGTGAAATAGCATGCGTGAGTGCGTGCGTGAAACACGGATAGACGTGTCCAGACGGGGGACGCGAATGGCGAGCCAAAAAGGCCGCGTAGGATTATTTCGGGAACCGCGCCGGTTTCACGGGACGTCGCGAACGGGGGCCCTTTCGGCATTTAGCGAACGGCCCTCGCACGTGCGCCTTCGTGGAGGGATCTCGGCGCGGGAACGTCCTGTGGTTCGGGAAAGACCGTCGCGCGGATGGTTAAAATGTAGGCAGGTGTTAGGCGAGTTCGGAACACGGGGGTTCCCATGTGCGCGCGGGCACGTGTCCGAGGCATCACGTGCTGCATACTGCGTGTTCTGTTCGCGGAGCGGGTTCCTGGGATGAAACACGCGCGCCGGCTGCAGGCTCGGTGCGCGGGTGACGTTACCAGGAATCTCGTGGCACGAATGCCAGGCAAACGGTGCTCGTCATCCTGAATTCACCGCGAGCGAGCGCTTGTTGCGATCTGCAGAGTGACATCATGGCTGCACGTAACGCCTGTTAGAAGGGACGTTGGCATCTCCCTATAAGGACGAACGGGCGTGCCGTAAACCGCCACCATGGCGCTGCAGAAAGGAGAGGAAAAAAAACCCCCTCGCTCCAAGTACACAGCCCTGCAGGATGTGGTGGGCATCCTGTGTTTTTGGGCAAAGGAAGCACTAGTGAGTGGGATGGGTGTTTAGTTAGACCGGCTTAATGGGGACATGGGTTGTTCCTCATGGAGCCCGTGGAACGGGTTAGTTAGAGGGATTTTAGGGTAGATTTAGAATGGATGTTGGGACTTCTGGAAGACATGGACAGACATGAAATGTGTAGTGGGGACGTAGCTTAGCTACGTAGATTAAAAGGAACGTGCATGAGTGTAAGGGACGACGAGGGAGCACGAGTTACTTAGGGGAATTTAGTTAGCAGAATGGCAGAGTTGGAGTATGATGTGAATTGAAAAGGGAAAATATGTACAATGAGTGAGTATGGGCCAGCGGGCCTGAGTGTGTATGGAATGAATGTGGACTGCATGGTGCGATGAATGATTTGGGGGAGGAGTGATTCCCACCCAAGGGACCCCGGGGTCAGTTTAATATTAGTTAGTGGGTGGTTAAATTTACCAAAAGGAGCTCGTTTTGTTGTTGGTGTCAAGAGAAGGAATGATACCCATTAGGAGGGTGCAGGAGTTCATGGACCAGCTGGGAGCGTGGCTGTTGAAAGGTGAGTATTTGTTTAGAGGGCACCCTGGGCACTGGACTAGTCGGCCAGAGTAGGCCAAGGGTCAACGGGACCGGGAGTGTAGTGGGCACGGGCGACCCTATGAAAGGGACCCGGAGTGCCAAAATGCCACGTGGGCATTGGAGGGGGGCAATGCCAGAGAGGGCAACCCCCCGCGTTCAGAGGGAGCTTGGCTCGGAGACAGCCTCAGTGCCCGGGGGTGCCATGGTTAGAGTTCGGCAGAGGGTAGTTCCTGCCAAGTGAGCCACGCTGCCCAACCATGAAATTGTGCGAGGACACGAATGAAAATTGGAGGGCTTGGCCCGAATTTATAATGGACACCAACACAGGCGACAGGAATCATGGTTTTTAGAACCGATAGTTTATAGTGACAGGCATTTTGGAAAGCCCTGGGGTAGTTTAAAGTTAATAAAAAGCAGGATAGTTAGGAGATGTACCCCTTTGCACCATCCATCCCTTCGCTCTCAATAGGCCACTGGACTCACTGTGGAGAAGACTGCTGAATTATGTGGGAGGCCATTCTGAGGCTTCGTTGGGCCTCGAGACAGGACGCTAGTTTCTTCCCTATTCTCCTCCAGACAGGGAACGTAGGGGTTGGGAGTAGGCTAGGTTGACAGGATAGGTTAGCCGGACAAGGACAATAAAGGGGGTGAGGGAGATGAAATTATAAAATAAAAAATAAAATAAAATAAAATAAAAAGGGGCTAAATTTGGTGGTTTTATGTTACAAATTAAGGGAGTGGGTATGGACAGAGACAGGCAAAGGCGATAGGTTGGGGGGATACAGTAGGTTAGGTCCGAGCCCGCTTTCGGAGCGGCCGACACCACCGCACTCCCTCCAGACCCGCACGGAACGAGACCGGAGGCTGGCTAGCTTCACCTGCCGGCCTGTTTGTGCTACAGCGGCCTGTTCCACGGTTGCCTTGTCATGCCTTGTTTGCCTGCCTCTGCCATGACCCCATGCCTGCTACCCCATTGTGCATTTGCCCCTGTGTTCACCTACCATCACCATGTGCGCCAGGATCGTCTTTCAGTATGTTTTGCAAAGACTGCCCTGCAGGCAGCCACGCCACGGGGACTGCATCGAGCGGCCCGTGCACCGTTGTGTTTTTACATCTTCCATCCAGTTCATTTCAGGGAGGAGCCAGGGACTGCATTGGGCAGCCGGCTACCTTCCTGTTCCTGCACAAGGGAGCCAGAGACTGCATTTGGGCAGCCTGGCTACCCCCTTCAAATGGCCTGTGGGATGGCATTTGGCATGCCGGGTTAGGGTGAGTTGCCTCCAGCAGCTGGAAACTTAATAAAAAAAAGAATAAGGTTCAGTGAAACAAACAAAAAAGGGGACCTTTTGAACAGGCCCTGAAGACATCTGACCTTCCGCTGCAGAGCACTCACCCTCACATAACTGTTGACATTGCTATGCCTTCTTTCCCACAGATGCCAGGTCCTGGGCCATGGTTAGTGTAAAATAACAGATAAGTTAAGGTTGTAAATACATTGAACCCCACCTACATGTTTGTCGTAGCGCAGGCAGTATAGTTAAGTCATCTGTATGAGTCTGTGTGAGTTTTAGTTAGTTATGCAGCGCAGTAGGTTATTTATTTTCGGGACATGTATAAGAAAAAAAAAATGTCGCACTCAGGGATCCAAAGGTAAAATGTACTGGGGGAAAACTTACACATGCTGGTCACACGAAAATTTGACGACTCGGGACGAGGCTGTAAAAAGGGGAGGGAGTAGTGTTGCGGATCTGGAGGCCATGAGCACATAGACATTCAGGTCCTTTAGATCAATTATATCGGTAATGCTTCAGTCACATTTGGCTCGGCGGCCGTAGGGTCTAAAAAATCTACGGCCACTAGCAATTATGGGGCAGCCGCAGTATTTCCACGCTCACACAATGTAGCAGTCACATATGTTTTTATTTTTCGGGTAGCCGCACGGGGTATTTAGAAATTGTGGAGACCGAAAACGTGGGGGTGCCGTACAGTCTTTGATTTGATGTCACACGGTGACCTTGGGGTGTCCCTGCGGTTGCCATAGAATTTTCAAGGCAGACGCAAGGTAGCCTCGAGGTGCCCGAAAGGCGATCGCAGGGGGGCCCTAATTCGAACGTGCGGCCAGACGGACGGTAACGAGTGGGTATATATACCAGTTCTTTTTCATATGTATATCATATCTCATTTCTGTCATATAGATTGTGGACCAGGTTATATACAGATGGCGCTGGTTGTTCCTCAACGGCAGAGGCTGGGCTACCTGCACATGCAGCTGAGGCGTGTGCATCGAGAGAGAGATTACCCGATTGTAGCCCTTTTCCTGGAGGAGCAGCGGCTGGCCCGACGGCAGCGAAAAAGGAGGACGATGTGGGTAAAGCCCTGGGTGTTGCGGCGTGTCACCCTGGGCCACTACGACAACCTGATGCAGGAGTTGATGCATGAATCCAGGGGTGACTTCAAGGCATTCCTGCGTATGGAACCTGCAATGTTCCAGGAGATGCTGGTCCGTGTCACTCCCAGAATCACAAAAAGCGACGGTGCAAGCCCCCCCCCATTCGCCAGGCCTAAAGCTGGCCATAACACTCCGGTTCCTGGCAACGGGTGACTCCTACCACTCGCTTGCATTCAGCTTCAGGGTGGCACATAACACAATATCACTGTTTGTGCCCGAGGTGTGCGATGCCATCTCTGAAGAGTGCTGGTACGAGGTGTTCGTGACCCCCTCAACTCCTGATGGATGGAATGAAGTTGCCCAGGTCTTAGGGAGGAGATGGAACTTCCCTCACGCTTGCGGGGCCATTGACGATAAACATATAAAGATAAAGAAGCCATCGAAGTCAGGCAGCGTCTACTTCAACTATAAGGGCTTCTTCTCAATAGTGCTGATGGGGATTGTGGATGCAGACTATCACTTCCTTTGGGTGCATGTGGGTGCAGAAGGAGCTCACTCTGATGCAGGGATTTACAACCGGTCTTCCATTGAGCCCGACCTCCATGAAGGAAGACTTGGTTTTCCTCCCCCTGAGCCCCTCCCCAACGACGACCACGACGTGCCATACTTTTTCATCGGGGATGACACGTTCCCCCTGCGAACATACCTGGTGAAGCCCTTCTCCCACAGGAACCTCACGCACGACGAACGCATCTTCAATTACAGGTGTTCCTGTGCCAGGAGGGTGGTTGAGAATGCTTTCGGCATCCTTGCCAACCGTTTCTGGTGCCTCCTCACCACCCTCATGACCACCCCCGAGACATCCACCAAGATCACCAAGGCATGTGTGATACTGCACAACCTGATGCGGATCCGCTTTCCCAACCTGCAGAATGCCGACCTTGCCGGGGAGCAGGCGGATGGTGTGATTGTCCCAGGGTCATGGAGGGATGCAGGCTACCTCGCCGACATGCAGTGTGCATTACGTGCCCCCAGGGAGAACCGTGCCGGCAAAGAGCTCCGGATACACCTCAAACACTATTATAACAGTGCTGCCGGCAGCATGCCATGGCAGGAGGCAGCTCTCAACTGGTGAATTATTATAATTGGACCATCAAATGAACTTTATAGCCATAACATCTGACCTTATAATAACCTGTGAACTAAATGTACCATGTGATCCCACTTGTCAAATAAAGTATTTAAAAGTTGAACATAACCCAGTTTGTTTGCTTTATCGTTTTATCCCACAATAAACAAAGAAACAGACAGCAATAATTGAACGATAAAAGAAAAATATAAAACTCATAAATTAGACACTTAAATCAATTTTAGTAATGAAAATTTCCATTTATAAATAAAGGGAAAATTTCCCTTGAAAGTTTTAAGTGCCCAATTTCTGGTTTTTATTTTCTGTTTCTTTATTAATTATGATGCTTCCCTGTGTCTTTAAAGTGATCAGATTAAAGTAATAACGTAAATATTCACTCTATTGTGGTATTAATTTTTTAACTTTCTTTCCTATTTTCAAAGGTATATAAATAATTATATTATGGAAGAATTAAAGACCAACACATAAATCAAGTTTCAAAGCCCATAAATGGTACCATTTTATTAACTATAACAAAAATAACTAACATATCATATATATATATATATATATATAGTAACAGCAACATATTTATATTAATCTCCATCAGACTCGGACTCAGCGCACGCCTTGTCTGCCGGAGATGAAGTCTGGGGCCTCATTAGACCGCTGAGCAAGGACTGGTCCGTGCTGGTGCCATGGAGGCCGAAGCTGCTCCCACCACTGAATCCCGAGAGGCTCAGTCTGTTCCCCAATGCAGGGGTGCGGAGGGCCGGGAGCAAGTCGTGGTCCCCGAATATGTTGCTGGTGCTGGGGATAGTAGGAGCAGAGGTGGGGCGGGCAGGCTGCTGATGCTGCTGCGGCTGCTGTTGAGGCGACTGGGTCTGGAGACACAAGAAAAAATGCACATTAAATAAAGGTTCTATATAAATAGTACATTTCTGAAATAAAATCTTGTATGTTTTACATAGAATCATAATTTACTGAGTTAATTTCTTTATAAATTTCTGAAATAAAATATTTTATGTTTTACATAGAATCCTGATTTGATGAGTTTATTTCTTTATAATAACTTACCAGCATTTGGGTGAAGGTCTGCTGCCGCAAATACCCTGGCGGTTGCTGCTGCTGTTGTTGGTATTGGAACTGCAGCTGGGGCTGGAACTGCTGGGAAGGGTGCTGGAACTGGCCCTGGAATGAGAACTGGGAGGCCGCGGGCTGGGGCGGGTACATGGCAGGTGGAGCTGGGGTTGGAGCCGGACACTGCTGACTCGTACTTTGCCCCTCATCTCTTGGCTGGTATCGCTGGGAGAGGGCCAGGGTTTCAGTCTGGAATTGTCGGAACATCTCCTTCGGGCAGTTGCGCACCACCGTCTGGAGCCAGCTGCCCCACGCCTCTCGCTCATCTGGTTTTCTGCTTGCGGACTCTTCCAACTGGGGGGAAAGAGAAAACAAAAAGGAAAATTATCATAACTGTTTCAATCCAAATTTCAAAAAACATAAGACTTATGACACATGACATTAAAAAGTACAGTTTAGGTTATCATTAAATCAGTTATAATTTACCTTTTTCTCTGTTTCCCGGTCCCGTCTCCAGTTCGCCATCAGCATCTCGTGGAGGAGCTCCCCTACTCCGGGAGTGGTCTTTGCGGCCTTCTTCCTGCTCATCCTGGTGCCCGCCCTGTTCCTGCTACTGTGGTGACTGTCGGCACTGCTCCCCCTCTTCCGACGTTCAGACCCTCTGTCATGGTCGTCATTGTCGTGTGCTACAGAGTCGTGTGCCTCAGAGTCGTGTGCCGCAGAGTCGTCCCCCACATCTTCATCTTCCTCGTCCTCCACAGGAACCTGAAGCATAGGCAGAGAAAAGTGAATATTAGGAACATGCAACACTCAGGATGTTCTGTCAGGGACTGAAAAGAAGAGGATCATTTGCACACAAACAAATTCAATGCCAATGCTTACCCTTCCCAACTCCTGTCCCTGGGTCCGCGGCTGAATCACCTCATCGAGAAAGGCCAAGTTCCGCAGCTTCCACTGCTGTAGGCTAGTTAACTTTGAGGATGCTTGGCCCGACTTCACTGCAGAACCGGCCCGGTTCTTGAGTTTGCCGTAGGCAGAACGTAGGTTTTTGAACCTCCTCTTGATCTTCTCCACTGCAAACAAAAAATAATCACATTAGAATGTGTCAGAGGAAGGTGAATATTATGTATTTACACAATTGAGGATTTTTTTCATGATACTTGGACAATTGACAATGAGTGGGGCAACTTAGCATAACAATTGTGCATTTTGTGAGGAAAGCACCAAATTTGGCACACGAGTAGCTTATCATATTATGAACAGATTTGGATATTGGGCCATCTCAAAATTTTTGATGGCAGTGGAAAATGGCTGCCACAGCCATCAGCGGCTGAATTTGAGATGGCCCAATATCCAAATCTGTTCATAAATCTGTTAAATATTTGTTATGCTATATTTAGCTAAGTTGCCCCACTAAATGAAAATACAATACAAATCAGTATTTTAAGAATTACAGAAATGAGGAAATGGGGAAAGTACTGATAGTGGCAACTATGTACCAGGATTAATTTCACAACTCACCAGTCCACTTGATCTCCTTGGCAAGCTCAGCCAGTTCCGCCTCCTTCAGCTTGGTGTTGCAGTACTTCTCATGTCTGAGGTTGTAAAAGTAGGGATGGGCCTCGTAAAATTTGACAATGCGCTGGAGAGCGGGAGACTCATCCTCATCCTCATCCTCTCCATCAGGGTCGTGGTCCTGCTCAGGCTGGGTGTCTGGCACCTGTTCTGGCTCCATGAATGGCTGGTCCTCTTGCTCATCCTCAGGGACTGGGTTGGTCTTTTTCTTGGCACCTTTCCCCTTGTCCTTGGTTGATCGCTTCTTTGGAGGCATGGTGATGTGTCTGGTCTGAGCTGCTGGTGAAATGTGATGATGTGTGTGGCAAACACCTTTACTCCGATCTCTAGCGGTAGCGCACGGTGGATGCACAGTCGACGCAGACTGCCACAGGGGCCATACGTAGGACGCACGGCGGGCGTAGGGGAACCGTGCCTTGACCCTGCATTGCCCGCAGGTAGTCACACAGACCGCAAGGCCACCATACGGTGAACACAGAGACGCCTTAGAACGACCCTACGGCGACTGTGGAAATAGTGCGGCCGCCGTAATTTTTTGGGGGTTGGCAAAATTCATTTTTCATTGATAAGAGCCTACGGCAGCCGCACGAATAACGCAAGCCCACCGTACGCCCTACGTACAGTCGACGTGGAACACATCTACGTCATGGCTACGGCTTGTCGAATTGCTACGGCCAAGCTAGAAATGAAAAAAAAGTTATAACTCCGCGCAGGCCTTGCATTTTCAAAATCAGACGGGGCTGATAAATCAGCCTCGTCATGTGGGGTTTGGGGGCTGATTTTAAAATTGCTTCAAAATCTTGTGAATTAGTTTTTGTAAATTGTTTTAACATGTGGTCCAAATTGACCAATGTCCGTACAAACTGAACTGCCAAAGAATCTGAATAAACTGAGCCTAATCCTAACTATGTAATTTCAAAATGTACCTTAAACGGCCCTTCTTAGGGCCAAACACAAAGTTCTGAGAAACAGAACTTTCTGCTCAAGCACAGTACTTTCCCTCAATCCTTTTCATTAAAAAGTATTAGAACGAAGTTGTCTTTGTTGTTGTGGATTATTACCTGTAATGACAAATGTTCTGACAATTTGCATGAATGATGTGCCGGTACAATACATTACATGTATGCCATTGAACTGGGACCATTCAAGTATTATGTACACAAGTCCAACCCATTTCTCCCCCTGGACTAACCCACTGTGTTCAACATATACATGGGGATAAATCTTGACTTTTCACTGCCATTACCTTGTCATGAAGGTTGTACTTGAATGTCCACACCTGGATCCACCAGTAACAGTAATAATGTCAAAAGATTTATTCTCGAAACAAATTTAAAACTTTATTCGCTGCAAAGCTGGATGACCAAAAAAAAAAAATCTGAACAGTCGCAAATTTAATGAGTTTATTGATGCATTTCTGTCTCAACAAAACTAATTTATCTGCAAGTATCTCTCTCTCTCCAGTCCAATAACATAACAGATACATGTGTTCAGTACATTCTGCCAAATACTAATTAACTTTAGTAGGTTTAGTTATGATGTAAATCTTCAGGAAGAAACCCCCAAAAGTCACTATCATCAGACTCATCAGATAATTGTGAAAGAGATTCATCCCCTGAGCTACCTGAAGATAACTCCAACACAACAGTATTCTCATCTGTGGAGATGGCTTCAACCACGTCATTGTCCGTTTCTCGCATCCAAAAGGAGACCAATGCTGTTGAACAAAGGTGTTTTGTTTTGCCATACAGGTAATCTTAGCTTTTTTATTATTTTTTATTTTATTTTTTTCACAGCTTAATTTTACGGGGCCAATAAAAAGACCCCTTGAAAATCGACCACCGGGTCGATCACGGGGGCGAGGCCGATCGGCCCCGTCAAAATGCAAGCCATGCCGCGCTATAATTCCACGGAGACCTCCACGGCCTGTAAAAGATAGCCATACGCCCTAGGGCCACCCTGAGGCCACTTCAGAAACTCTGCGGCCGCCGCACGTTTCTGTCAATTCAGGGGGGGGGGGGTACGGCCGCCGTATCCTAGCCGTAGAGCAAATGTGACCGAGTCATAAGTACATGTTGCCAGTTAGGCCTTAGTTATTTTATAACTTGGTTTACGGATCCGCCGACGGTATATTTGCCGAAATGAAATATAAATATAAAAACACATTTTTAGCCTTTTATATTTATACATTTTCCACTGAAGGTGCAAAGTTTCAAAACCTGAAATGTAAACCTTGGCATTTATATTCAAAATATAATTTCGTGCGCGCACCAAAATGCCGAGTCACCTTTAACCAAACTGCGCAGTTGAACTGCGCAGTATTCTTCGTTCATGGCATCTGAGCAGTGGTTCAGATTGACTGTGGTTTCTGAGGCGAAAGTGATTGTTAAGAAGTATGTCAGCAGTATAAATTTGAGTGACTGTATTGGTGATTTAATCACGCAACATCTTGACGACGAATATTCTGGCCGAACGATTGCATGAATTCAGTGCAGCAGTAGGGATGATTCGCAGGCGACTCTCGATCGTGCCGATTTTGTTTCCATCGAAAGTTGGACACCGCTGTTCGTATTGAAAGATTTCGGTGCCAAGTACGTCAAAGTTTCCCTGCGAGATGCTGATATTCAGCTTTCAACGGACCAGAAATCAGCCTTTGATGTGCTCATGGGGATGGGGAGACGGTACGATCAGATGCCGACTGAAAAGTAAGAGCTCGTTATGGCTGTGATTGACCGTTTTGAGTGTGTTGACTCCGAGTAGACACCTTTTTTAATCATATCCAGCACTATGCACTGGTGTGCACGCTCACATCTACGACTTGGAGAGTAATTTTCTCAGCATTGTTTCCATTTGTTTGATGATCCAACAGGTTTCTATAAGAAAAATATGCCAGACTATATTGCAAAAACAAGTTTTAATCCTCATTAATTGTTTTTCACATCAGATGATACAGTGAACATGGGCATCCTGCATTTGAATGGTCTTCCATCTTCTATGTTTTCTTAGATCCTCCTGGTCCGGGATTTATATATTCCCCCCTCCCCCCACTTACCCTTGTCTTTTCCATGGAACATCCGAAAAAAATCATAAAAATATATAACTTCTAAAAATTGAAATTATATTTATATTTATATTTCGACCGACCGACCCTACATTTTAGCTGAAGAACTGCGTAAACCAAGTTATAAAATAACTAAGGCCTTAGGGTCCCGACCCTAGTCTAATGGGTAAAGAAATGTTCCTGCACTGTGGAGTTATTTTAATAGTCAGGTTTTCTTTTTGTTTATTTTTACACCACCGACATCAACACCGACGACACCGCATCACCCTCACCCTCACTTCGCTTCCTTCACCACGCTCTGGTCTACGTCAGGGGTGGGCGGAGCCCTTGCAGAAACATGTTGCTCAACTTCCCGTGTGAGGGGCGGGCCTTTGGAAGAAGGCGGAGTTCGGGGAGGAGCCACGCGGCGGCCCTCGACCAATCGGCGTGCAACGGGTGGGGTGACCGTCGCTCGGCCAATCGGACTTCTTCGACTGTGTGAGGGGCGGTCCTTTGGAAGAAGGCTGAGTTTGGGGAGGAGCCATGCGGCGGCCCTCGACCAATCGGTGTGCAGCGGGTGGGGTGACCGCCACTCAGCCAATCCGGGCCCGCAACAGGAGGAACGGGGGCCGCATGACGTCACCACGCCCCCAGGCCAATCGAGGGGTTTGCCGCCCGTTTTGGCCAGTGAGAGGGACAGTGAGGATTTTTGCGCCAAAACTGGCCAGTGAGAGAGACAAAGAGCGATGTTGTGCGCCAAAACCAGCCAGTGAGAGAGGGAGGGTCACGAGGAGGCGCCCCCCCCCCTCTGAAGCGGGGGGTATAATTATAGGCGCGGTCTGCATGTTCGCGCGTGAGAGTTCTGGGTCTGGCGCGGTCTGCGCGTTCGTGTGGTGGTTGAGTGGCTCTCCTGTCGTTCTGGTTCTAGTTGGAGTGGTTCCCCTGTCGTTCTGCGCGTTGTTCTGCGCATTCGCGCGTGGTTCTCCGGCTATCCTGGTCGCGCACGAGCTCTGGGAAGCGTCTACGGACGGAGGGTCTTCTCCCGCCAGCCCTCGCCCTGCCGGCTTTGCAAGCTTGGATCCTTCGGATCGTGCAAGGGGTCCAGTTCGGCCCCGATGACCTGGTCCTTGAAGACCGCACGAGGCGGGCAGGTCCAAGTTAGGACTCAATAAAGACCAACTGGTCCGGTCATTTTGGGGGTATTTGTGTGTGCGTGTGCGTCTGGGGCCCTGTCTTCAAGTAGAGTGATATAAAAAAAAAACCCTGTCTTCAAGTCAAAAAGAATTATGATGTTGCATAAAAGTGCTTTTGATATATATATATATATATATATATATATATATATATATATATATATATATATATATATATATATATATATATATATATATATATATATATTTGTATTTTCATTTCTCATAATCGGTTTAGCTCTGCTCTTGCGTGCTTCCCCTTCATTTCCCCAATTGCATATAAATAAACCCCGTTTGTTCAATGGTTTCAGCTCGTTCGTGTCCATTCTTGCATTGACTGAGCATGTCGCGTGTGAGGGATTAGCTGGCCATTGCCATTGTAACAGGATAATTCGGACCGACAGTTCTCGGCGATTAAACCGCTCGGAATCGCACACAGAACGAGCGCGCTAAGCGGCTCGTTTCCGTACGAGTTCCGTCGAGGGTGTGAAGACTCGCTAGATCACCACGTGGTCTCTAGGTATTTTTAAGATTTGGCAAATAACCCTGTACCACGTGGTGGAAACATTGACCCTTCACGGTCCAAAACAAGGACTCGTCGACTCCGGACTTATCTGGGGCGACGATCTGAATTCCGGGCGATCGGTCGAGCCGACTTGCGGCTCCATCCAGCGGACGGACCGTGGCCGACGTCCCGGCCCCGCAACAATATTTCGTCCCAGTACTGCTAACCTGGAGGTTTTTGGAAGTGTCAACGAGGCGATTTGTGTTCTGCAGTGTTCAAGTATATCATTCAATTGAAATAAACAAAAATTTTAAAGGCTGTAGAAAAACAACAAAAATCTATTTTCGGAAGTTTACCACTGTTGATGCATCGTCTTTTACACCACCTTATTTAACACGTTACTTTAGTTATCCATCCTTGGTCTTTGTGTTCTTTACGACATCCCTAAAACAGTAAGTTTCCTGCTTGGAATGATTTTCAAATTCGTTTGGCTGCCAGACAGACTAAAATAAGTCTGTCTGGCAGTGTACATGTGCGATCTGGACGAATTCAGAGCCAAAGTATTCCTAAGGTACAGGTTAGTGTTCCAATTCTTGTTCAAATATAACAATCAAGTAGTTCCTCGATCATCGACTGATATCTGTAGACAGACAAAGAGAGAGTGAACCAATTGCCTGATCCTGATTTGTGCAGGATGTAAAAAATACATCCCTCTCAGCACCAAGTGTAATGAAAGTTCTCCAAAAGTGCAGAGGTGATTATAACAAACAAATGAAAGCGTATCTTCGTGATTCATATAAAAGAATAGCTTCACCAGTTCAAGCCATCCAAACTGTAGTGTCCGATAAGGACCAGTTACGGGCATTAATATTCCCAACAGAAATGAATTCCTGAAATTGTGCCAGCATGCTGCTGCTTACCGTGAGATGAGCTGCAAGAGTGAGACACTGTAAATGTGAGACTCGGGGGAGCACTGGATGCTCCGGATGCTTATCAGAAAAAAATAAATCAGAGTTGGTTATGAATCGGGGAAAAAGGAAGGAAGCAGGGGATTAGAAATGCCACAGTCAAGAAGGAAAGTGGTTGTCAGACAAGCAGGCTACAAAATGGTGTGAGAACATTGACAACAACAGTGCAGGTAGATGGAAACGGCAACAAATGAAGAACCAAAGAACAAGGATGTCCTAGAACCTAGATAATGATAAAACATTAGAATGTGAAGTTTGTGTGTTTTGGCACCCTATAGCTTGTGAGTGAATCAGTGGATGAAGAATCTTGGTGTACTCATAAAGCATTGAAAACAAAATTCAACTTGCAATGTTACTGCAACAAGTGTAACCTGACATTTGTGAAAGTAATGACATCCATCACAAGGTTACATGAAGAGAAAAAACGGCTTAACAAGAAGGATAGTGAGGTAGATGCCAGGGATGATGTGAGTTCTGAGAAAATGGAGAAAGTTTCAAGGAAATTAGACAGTGTGGATAAGACCATGGACAGTCACAGACAACATATTCGAGGGAATACGTGAAGAGTCGTAAGAAAGAGAAAGAAGAAGGAATGATATAGTCATTTTTGGTCTGCAAGAATCTTCAAGTTATAAGGTAGAAGAAAAAAAGAATTATGATGTTGCGTCTTTCGAGGTTGCCTGACAAGGACTAGATATTGATATAGAATCTGTGGGTGAAGGCAGGACCAGGAGGTGAGGAGCAAAACTGAATGAGTAGTATTGTTTGGAGCCATGGGGACAAGATCTGCTGTGGAGCCCTGAAGAAGACGGAACACTTGTTCAGGGCCGTCCCACAGGGCGGGATGGCCCGGAGGATGGCCACGCCCAGAAACAGCAGGCGGTCCTAGAGCTCACAAGGTTCGTGGCTGCACTCCACACTGGAGCTGAGCTTTACACACAGTGACATCATCATTTTGCGCTCTCTTTGCCTTCCGAGGAAGAGACGTCCCTCTCATCTCACCTCCTTCATCGCCATTTCCACAACTCCATCGCTCCCTGAGATACACTCTACCCACACAGCGCCGACCGCATGACCACACCACTGTGGTCAAGCCACAACCAGCTCATGCCAGCCACAAGCCCTTATCTGTCCCCTTGTTCATCGTGTGCGAGTCTGGTAAATGGCTCCATTTGGGGAGTAAGCTCTATGTATTTATTTTCTATTGTACACAAGTTTGGTTTTTCGTGCCTCACCTCCCCCATTTGTTGTTCCAATGCGCCAGACCTGTCTGGGTTCTGTTGTCTTGTCTATCCCCATGTCGTATTTCAATATAATAAACCTTTTCATTCAAAGATACATTTTCCCGCATTTTGCCTCCTTCATGTCGCACCAAGTTGGCCTTGGCTTGGAATGATCCTTGTGGTTTGTAAATGGAAAAAAATAGTTAATTGAATGCAGTGTGAAGTTGGTAAGCTCGGCAATCTTCAGGAATAGCAAAATCTCCTGACATAATGGGTGACGTTGACGAGACAATATGTTGGAGCCTCATGAGGATCACATGAGCCTCATGAGGAGGCTTGAAAAAAAGGTGAGACCGAATACCGTTGTGCTCTGTGGGGATCCCACAGGAGCTGAATTGGTGAGAGTCAGGCAGACTGACTGACTGACTGATGGGAGAGCAAGAACAGGATTGGGAGCAAAGTACGGGCTAAATTTAACGGGAAGCAATTGCAATTGACGACTGTTTAGTATAGACACTGCCTGGAAGGTAATGAAAGGTAATGGCAAACCACTTATATACATGCCAAGAAAACAATCATGATCAGAAATCTAAGAGATTAAGCTATGGTGCTGGATGATCCCCCAGGTTTGAAAGCACCCAAATGGCTGCTGGGGAAGAGTAAAGTGTTTTGATGAGTAGGACTGGCTTTTCCTCTCTTCCTCCTCAATCCTTTTCCTCTTCTCTGTCCAATCATGCCACCAGAAGGGATGAAAACTGATGATCAAAAGAGAGAGCAGGCTAGGCACCATATGCAAGCCAGAAGAGCAAATGTGGCAGAAACGGCAGCTGAACAAGAATGTGAGAGAGCTAGAAAAAGAAAGTGCTGAGAAGATAACGACTACAGATCTCGAGAAAATTCTGCTGCTAAAGAATGAATGCAGGCATGTCGACATTCCATTACGATGCAAGAACAGGCTCAAAACACTGTACGTAGACAAATGTCTCGCGATAATGCTTCCATTTGAGCTCACGAACAGGCTTGAGATAATGCCTGAAGAGAATCCCATCGGGCCAATCCAAAAGAGACGGTCAGAACAAGCCTTTCAATCTCATAAGCAGGTCCAGAACAAGACTTTAAAGTCAGTGGGAAGGAAGGATGTTGGCAGTGATGGGACTTGAAATGCCCAATCACATTTCCTGTCACTGGGGACAGGTACACTTTTGCTTGTGCCTGATAAGCCTGTACATGTATGAAACAAGAAGCTACGGTAAGAAAAATCAAAAGCTGTCATACTTCGGACACATCATGCATGCAGAAGAAGAAAGCCTGGAGAAGTCAACTGTGCCGCGTGTGGTTTAAAGAAGAAGAGGAAGAGTCAGACCATGTATGTGCTGGACGGGAGGGTAAAGGCTGCGACGAAGCAGTCTCTGCCAGAGCTTCAGGAATAAGTGCAGGATAGGGATGCTTGGAGAAATCTGATCCTGAATGTCACCAAAGTCAGCCACAAATTGATGGAACTAGATAACTGGATAATAATTATAATCTCAGATCATCCCCCATCCAAAGCCACAATCTTTTCTACTCCCATTAACCCACCACCCCTTTCCCCTGCCACCCTTGCCCACCCGTTTCCAAATTTCCAGTTTTTAATTCCTGAGAGTTTGCTTCTGTATCCATCTGGTCCGCGCCATGTTTCCTCCCCCACCCCATATTCTATATTTGTCCAAATCTCCTATTTTATTCCTCAACCCTGCTGTTGGTGTGTTTCCGCCTTCTCCTAATATTGTTCCTTTTGTTTAGTTATGCCCAAATCCATTCTAGTATGTGTTCAAGCTCTTCCAGGAGCCTTGAATTTGTGTATGAAAAACTGGTGTCAGGACAAATGCTACTCTGGAAAAATTCTAACTTTAATTAAACTGGAGATTGATAGGAACAAAGATGTGCCTTTCTCATTCTTCCCTTTTCTGGCTTGCCAGAATTTGGAATGTATGGAAAATGAATGAAGTGTATATTTGCTGGTAAATGATGAATGAGTAAATGGAAACTAAATTTTACATTTGTGGTTTATGGTGTGAATTATTTTGGAGAGAACAGCACTCCTACTGGAAGGGAGATAGAGGGGCTAGGAATTTTGACTTTATAACTCTGAAGCTGTTGGTCAAATAGGGCATGCTGAGATTTATAATGGGAATAGTAGGGAGAGTAGTGCCCCAGTAAAAGGGTAGAGATTGGGGTGTTGCCAGAGAGTTGGAGGGAGTTAAAAGAGAATTATGCCCTGAGCCCTGGGTGCCCGAACGGCTTTGGCCGCAGAATGCCAGAGGCATGGGAATGGAGAAATTCATGGGTACTTTGGTACCTGGGAAGAGGACATGAAGCAATGAGTGCCAAGGAGCACAAGACAAGGGTGTCAAAGGAGGGCCTTGATAATGTGTTTGTTAAGTACGTAGTTGGTGAGATCCTTAAGATAGCCCCAGGGGCTCAGGTGCACTAGTCGGATATATCCAGACAAGGAGGCTTGAAATGGGGTCACACCTCCCATCCAACTTCATTGTGCAATGTACCCAGGAAGAAGGTGGTGAATGATGAGGGCCATTACCCAGGGTCTTGAAACAGTGACCAGCATGCTCATCAGGGGATCAGGTGTCATTATGTCAGTTTTGAGAGTAAGAAACAGATGATGGGACTGTTTACAATTTACATGGTCGATTAGATAGGTTCTCTCCTCCGCACCATATAAAGAGTGTATCACAGGCAGAGTTGGTGTATGGGTAAATGGGTTTGTAAGTATCGTGGAAAAAATTCCCAAAATTAAGCTTTAGAAAATTTCAGGTTCAACACCCTCCTTGCCAATGACCTGCACGGGTACGTCTCTCACCAGCTTTCAAACATTCGTATACACATCCTGCAGACCAAGTGAAGCCTGCCGTCCTACCTGCTGCCAGCCGTTTCCACCAGCCAAGAACTCGAGAAAAACTGCAGTCATTGTGACAGATATAACTGATATGAGGTCTTGAATTATTTATTGAAATAACTTTGTTGTTTGAAATTTGAGCTTTGTAATGAACCATGTGACCAAATGGACAGTGGTTCCACTATTCACTTGTACAGGATCTCATCCAAAGTTGGTGTTGGCGAGTGTATCACTGTGGAATCAGGTTGCAGGATTTTGAATGGGCTGTGAACGATTTGTGCGGCATGATGAACTCTCTTGCCTGCACATATCCTATCACATGATTGGACAGACCTAAACTTTGCTTTCGAATACGATTTCCACAGCGTGCTTTTAGACTTTTCCAAATTTAGCTTCACATGTCCGATCAAACCTGAGTAAAGACCAGAAATACAAATACAGAAAATTTGAGTATTTTAAGCATAACTGATATCCAAAAATACACCCGTGCAGGAGTGACGGTCATCTTTGCGAGAAATAATAGGAGTCACAAACCGAGAGTTAATGAATACCAAGCACGAGAACGACCTTTACAAGCATGAGTTCCTGTTACTAGGGTGTAGTGTTCTCGGATCAGGAGGGATTTTTGGCCAACTTTGAAGTCACGTGACGCAAAAACGAAAGCGAATATCGAAAATCCGGCCCGACCAAATCTAGATATTGTCCCATAGATTCATATGCCACAATCAAATTCAAGATAACTTAAGAAATGTAGGAGGAGATAGATTTTGAAAATCGTCATTTTGCAACTACATGAAGCAGTTTTCGCAAAATTCAAAGTCACGTGACGTGTACGTATTCGAAGATATCGGTATTCTTTCGAATGGACATGAAAGACAAGGTCAGCTGCTATGCAATGACACCATTCACTAACTTTTACCATGCCCAGAAGAGAATATATAGCCTCCTGAAGGTAGGGCAGTGTTTGCAAACTTTGAAGTCACGTGACATGAAAACGAAAGCGAAATTCGAAAATCTGTCCTGACCAAATTTAGATATTGTCCCATACATTCATATGCCACAATCAAATTCAAGATCGCTTGAGAAATGTAGGAGATAGATTTTGAAAATCGTCATTTTCGCATTTTTTGCCAACTTTGAAGTCACGTGACACGAAAACGAAAGCGAATATCGAAAATCCGGCCCAACCAAATTTAGATATTGTCCCATAGATTCATATGCTACAATCAAATTCAAGATCGCTTGAGAAATGGCGGAGGAGATAGAATTTGAAAATCGTCATTTTCGCAACCTCACAGGCCTTGTGACCTTGACCTTCGGTGACCTTGAAAGTCAAACCATCGTGTACGTCTCATTGACCTCTATAAGGATCACTAATGACCAGATCTCCCGCTTCAACTTCATTGTGAACGGACGGACGGACGGACGGACGGACAGATCGAAGGACATCGACACCCATATTATTAGGTCATGCTCGAAGAGATGACATAAAAAGGACAAATTAAACAAGTAGGACATAAACACCATGTGACGTGTTCTCTACAGAGCTCAGCTTACCTTTCAGCAGGTGAGCAGCTTTGCTGGACTCCATGGGTGGAGAATGGCACGGTTCCTGCTTTACATGCTCATCGCTCAATGAATCCTGGGAAGTCTGAAAAAAGTTACTTTGGAAAGTTTCCACCTTCACCAGATGAGCTTCAACTGCAAACCATGGAACAGTTATTCGTCACTCTAAGAAGTAAATGTAACATTGTTGTTCACGTTGAAATATAACAGGAAGATTGTTGTTGGTGTCGTTCCAACCTTTGTCACTTGAGCAGTAATCATCCACGAACTCGGGGTCCACCTTCATCTCCACAATGGAATCTTAAAACAAAAACATCGCATTCAAACTCAAAGCAAGTAGTACTGAGGAAGAGTTAAAAAAGAGACGACTAAGGTAGTTTGGGCATGTGGCGAGAAAGACAGAAGACTAGTCTATCAAGAAAGTCACCAGTTTAGTAGTTGAGGGGAAAAGGCCAAGCAGTAGACTGAAAAAGACCTGGAAGGGGGTGATCAGTAAAGACCTGCAGTTGTTTGGGTTAATGGAGGAGGATGCTTTAGACAGGTATAAGTGGAGGGGGCCATCAGCCGACAGACCCCCTAATAAGGGGAAATGGTGGTTAAATGAGTAGTTGTCATAGTAATTCGCTATTCAAGTTCAAGTTTATGGAGCATTTCAAAACAAAGTCATCATCACAATAGATGTCCAGCTCGGCTGGCAAGTGACCTGCATTATGCAAATTTGACCAGTTTTTTTTTTGTTTTACCAAAAACCCATGGACCCGTTTCAGTGAAGTCAAAACCCGGATCGGACAGAAAGTATGAACAATTTCAAAACAGCGATGTTTCGCTTCAATTCCAATCGCAAGGATTCACACACAGACTGACAATACCTGGAGTGACCTGTGGCCGATATGCAAGGTACCGCTCGAGTCTATTGGCTGTATGGCATCATGAGCTTCACCCAACCAAAGGCCATGTCGCCACCGATGAGGTTTCCGTGCACAGCAGCCTCATGTCGCACATATTGTCGTATCTGCATTCCAATTCACTCTTCTACTTCTTACTGTGATATTTATTGTCACTTTCGAGTATTTTCAATTGAAGGATTCCATTCAGATTGTTTTCATCCAGATATAGATCAGGTGTCCACAAATTATCGTTCCAAATTCAGATGATAATAAAATAAAAATAAACCAATGTCACCCGCAGGGTGACCCGTATCTTGCCAAAAGGTGACCACGTGTGACTTCTTTAAGGTCACACTGAGGTGAACAGAGCTGCTATCCACCAGGAGCGACTCCTTGAGGAATATCTGCTTACGAGAGATTCCGATGAGAATCGTTCTACAGAGTAACCATGAAAAATATGTTTGCCTCATAACGTCACCAAATGACGTCATAATGTCTCAAGCTGGACATATCTAGAAAGCACTCATCGAGGTGTTCAATTTGAGGTACTACACGATATGGTTCCTAAAACTTGAAAATTTGACCTTGGGGTCAAATATGTTTGACCTCAGGCGCTAACCATGAAGGTCAAGGCCAATCGCCATCAAAAACTAATCAGCTGAGCGCCAGACCATATACTACATTCCCATAAAGTTTGGAGACTATTCGATTAAAATTACTCAAAAAATAATGGTTTCGTCGACTCCCTGATTTGCGACAAAGTGACCTTGACCTTCAAAATTTTATGCGCTGAAAGGGACCTCTATAGGCCTCTGATATGCGAAGTTACAAAAATTTCCAATGATAACTGTGCTCTGCAGAGTGATTTATACGTGATTACAGACAAAAAAAAAACAAAACAAAAAAACATATGAAGGTCAAGGCCAATCGCCACCAAAAATTAATCAGCTGAGCGCCAGACCATGAACTATATTCCCATGAAGTTTGAAGACGATCCGATCAAAATTACTCAAAAAATAAGGGTTTCGTCGACTCCCCTGATTTGCGACAAAGTGACCTTGACCTTTGACCTTGACCTTCAAAATTGTGCGCTGAAAGGGACCTCTATAGGCCTCTGATATGCGGTTACAAAAATTTCCAATGATAACTGTGCTCTGCAGAATTTTTTATATGTGATTACAGACAACCAAAAAAATAAAAAAAATAATAAAAAAAACATGCAAGCTGACTAACATATCTTGCAAAAACTTCGTTTTGGCAAGATGAAAATAAATAAATAGAGGCAATACCCCTGGGCAAAGTTCACCTGGTGGAATAATGATACTGAGGAGGAAGTCAACGTGGGATGGAATCAGCAAAACGTAACAAATGAACCAATGTTATCGCAAATACCTATTTTGGGGAGCAAGCCTCCCACACCCCCCCCCCCGCAAGTCCCCTTAGACCCCAACTTTTTTATATAGCGTTAACAAACTGGTACATCACGGGTGATGAAGGTTGTGGTGATGTTTCATCAAAATTGCATGTGTAATTTCTGAGAAGAAAGCAAATACCTATTTTGGGGGAAACTCGTCGACCCCGTTCGGGCCAGATTTTTTGTCATGCCGTGAACAAACTTTGATAGATACAGGGTGATGAAGGTTGTAGTGAAGTTTCATCGAAATTGTGTGTGTAGTTTCAGAGAAGAAGTTGCAAGTGTTTGTGGACAGATGGACAGACGGACAGACAGACGACGTACCATCCCATAAAGCTCCCCAGAACTAAGTTCCAGGTGAGCTAATGAATGAAATGGGATACAATGATGCAGTTTGATACATGTGAAAGAACATTTCTCAGTTTTATTGTCAAGATCATCATTTGGTCTCCATAAACCAGGTAGCACTGCTCTTCCTTGTAGGGACACCATTTGTAGCAAAGGTGATATTGTTACGAATCTGGAAGCCTTGTGCACACAGACAGCCATCCACGTAGCTTAATTATTTCAATAAGTGTGTGTTTCTAGTTAGGGCCCCCTACTTGTGTCTAATGGGAATTACATTTACATGCGCTGCAAATTTATTTTGATTGATTTTTAGGATTTTTATAACAACCACAACACCGATGACATCTGCCTTCGCTTCCTTCCACCATCCTCCACCGGAACCATTGCACGCATGTGTGTCAGCACGTACGTGAGCGGAGTTCAGGAAGACCTGACGTCTCTCTCGCCCAATACGGGGGGTGCGAGCGAGGTGGCCGTGCAGAGCGGGCTCCAAGAGAAGCAAAGCCTCTTCGGGGGGGGGGGGTAGTAAATCGAGACGCACCGACATTCCCCCCGACCAATCATGGAGAGACGACGGATTTCCCCGGTGAATGAGGTGCGCGGAGGGGTGAGACGCGTTCCCCCCGCCCCGACGGGGGGCGAGAAGAAATAGATGGGATGGCGCGGTGTTGCTGGTCTTCTGGTCGTCTCGTCGCTGGCGCTTCTTTTGGTCTCGTGTCCCTGCTGGTCCTCTGGCTCTCGTCTCGTCGCTGGCTCTGGCCTCGTCGTGTGCAGGAGGGTGTGTGGGAGCCTGACGCTGTCCTCCGTACCCAGTGCTTGCAGCGGCATTAAGCTGCGGGTTCGAGTCTCGCCGATCCAGGATGTCGAAGACCGCACGAGGCAGGAAGGTCCATTTCATTTATTTTGAGTGTGCATCTGTCTGTGGGCCCGTCTTTAAGTAGGAACTGTTAAGTGCTTTTTGCCTTGTACATACTGCATTTCTTATAGTCGGATAACTCTGCCCTTTATGTGTTCCTTCCCCACCTATTGTAAATAAATATCCATTTGTTGAATGTATCAGCTCGTTTCTGTGTTTTCTTCATTGGTTTAACACGGTGCATGTTGGGTGATTAAAAAGGCCGTTGCTGCTGTGGAAGTAAATTTGCACCGACGAGACCTCGGTAACCATCCGCTCAGGTTACGCACGGGTCAAGCACGGAAACGACTCGTCCCGTTCGAGCCCCATCAAAGGTGTGAATACTCGGTCGTTCGCCACATGGGCCTCTAGGTATTTTGAAGTTTGGCAAATAACCCTGTGCCCATGCGGTTGATTTATTGATGATTCACGGTCCTGCAAGGCAGTGGTTCTCAACCTTTTGGAGCCGCGACCCCCCAAAAAATTTAAGTTGGGGTTCGCGATCCCCCTCCCGACTCACACTTGAAACACAATGCAGTGACGTCACGGAGCGCATAAAAAAAAATCAACAGTGCCTGGAGCACATTGGTCAACGCCAAGGTACTGCCAGCTGTTAAAACTAAACAGAACTAAACTAAACTAAACTGGCATCACAAATTAATGACTTACACTCTGATGTATAACAGTAAAAACAGCCAGCCACATTCATAAAAAAGGCTTCCATAATTGCAAAGAGCGGTATGTAGCCTATTTATGCACGGGACACAGACTGGAAGATTGAGCGACCCTCTGCTGCAGACAGTGGCTCGAGGTTCTTGCTGGCGAGGGCCTCTCTGTGAATAATGCAATGAGTGAATTTGACATGCGGTGCCACTTCCAAAACTTTAGCTTTCAGTCCCCTTCTTGTCCCTGCATGGCGCCAGCTCCATCTGTACACACAGAGATGCAATTTTCCCAACTTAGCCCCTCCTCGCACATTTTACTGTCCAGTTTGTTAAAAATGTCACGACCTGTGCAAGTTCCTTCAAGTGTCGAGCAAAACAACATATCCTCGTACATTTTCCTCTCGTAGCTGTATCTTGCAAAAACAAGCAACTGTGCATCACTGGAAACATCCGTTGTTTCGTCAATTTGGAGAGAAAATCTTCCACTTTTCTTCACTCGGTCAATGAGCTGCTCTTTAATGTTGTTGACCATTTCACTAGACAGTGGAATAGTCTCAAGTGTGCTAGCTATTTTTTCACCATGCATAGCTCTGGTCATTGCAATCGCTGCTGGGCAGATCAGGCTCTCTGCAATAGTATGGGACTTTTTGGATTGAGCAACCAGGTATGCCACTTCATATGAAGCCAACAGGGCTTTGACAGGGATTGCAGAGTGCTCACGTACAGTCGTCTTTTGGCTCTGTAGATCTCCCTCCTTATGACGAAAAGAATCTAATGGTTTGTCAATGTAGGATGGGTGTTTGGTTTGTAAATGCCTCTTCAATTTCACTGGTTTCAAACTTTCGTGAGCAAGCACTTCTGAACATAGAACACACTGTGGATATTCCACTTCATTTTTGGCTAGGCATGTGAATCCGTACTGCAGAAAGTCAGTCTGATATTTCCGACGCTTGTTGGAGGCCAAATCTGCCACCGGCACCTTACGTTTTTCAGTTGAACTTGTAACAGTTGGCCCACCTTCACATGTGTCGTCTTGGTCCACATCTTGAGCTGGCAGATGTTTTTTGACAAGCCACCGATCCATATTCAGCCACCTTGCAGTAGTTAGCTTGCGCTAACATCGACTTTCAGCACCCGCCACTGTGCTGCGCGCGCGCTCTCTCTCTCTCTAGCACTCACACACACACACACACACACACACACACACACACACACACACACACACACACACACACACACACACACACACACACACATTAATTTCACTTTCTGCTCAAATCTGTTTCATAATGACTACATTATAACATTGGTATGGGAGATTTAATTGAAAAATCATTTTCAAAAAAATATTTCTGAATTTCTTTATTATATATTTGTTTGTTTATTTGTTTTGACAACCTTCCCGCGACCCCCGAAAACAATCTTGTGACCCCCAGGTTGAGAACCATTGCTGTAAGGGACCCGTATCTTCGGAGTTATCCAAAGGTAACAATCTGAATTCCGGGTGTTCAGCGGAGTCGACTCTGCTGCTCCAACTAGTGGTCGTGCCCGTCGCCAATACCCGGTCCACAACAATATCACATGTCACAGGCAACATCTGGAAACAAAAAAACAGTCAATAAAGCTCTGAGTTTGAATCTGGGAGGTCAGTGGTTTGAACTTTCCTTCAGTCATTACTTCCCCCATCAGTAATTGCAAAGGCTTTAAAGATGGTATGTGCTGCTGCCTTACTTGGTGCTCAGCATTTAAAAAGGACAGAGCACGGACACATCCATAGGTCAGTAATAATAGTGCAGGCTTTGATGGGCCTGTGGCATCCTCTGACGTCAAAGGACCTAGAAAGCGAACTCGTATTGTTTATTATTAGCTCACATGCAATGTAGTTCCGGGGAGCTTATGGAATGGCACCTCGTCCTTCCAACAGTCCATAAATACTTGCAACTTCTCTGAAACTACACAAGCAATTTCAATGAAAGTTTTCCACAACTCTCATCACCCTGTATGTACCAAAGTTTGTTCACGGCATTAAAAAATAATAATAATAATAATAATAATAATAATAATAATAATAAAAATAAAACCAGGCCCCAAGGGGAGTCTATAGGGGTTGTCCCCCAAAATAGGTGTCTGCTTTCTTCTTCGAAATGGCACATATTTCCGATGAAATTTGCCCACCACCTTTACACCCATGAGGTACTAACATTTGTTCGTGACATTAAAAAACAAAAAAAAAAAATCAGTATCTAAGGGGATATATCGGGGGGGGGGGTTGCCCCCCAAAATATTGTTACAGATTTCAGAATCCGGTCTGATGAATGCATCCACACATCCAGGTCCTCAGACAGTTATTTCCTTAAATGAATGTTCAGATTCACCCCATCCCCATGTCTAATGGGATCTTAAATGTGATGCGTTGAGAAGGGTGAAGAATCGGTCCCCTCTCTTATGGGAATTTTTTTTTCTTTAAGACAGACACGTTCACACATATTTATTTTGTGAGCGCCGACGCCCGCCTTTTTTGGAGCGCACGGGATGTCATGGTAACGGTGCGCAAGTGGGGCGGGGTGAGCTTGGGGGGACTCTGCACCCGCCGAGACGGGCCACAGATATACAGTGGGGAGAACAAGTATTTGATACACTGCCGATTTTGCAGGTTTCCCCACTTACAAAGCACGTAGAGGTCTGTAATTTTTATCATAGGTACACTTCAACTGTGAAAGACGGAATCTAAAATAAAAATTCTGAAAATCACATTGTATCATTTTTAAATAATTAATTTTCACTTTATTGCATGAAATAAGTATTTGATCACCTACCAACCAGTAAGAATTCCGGCTCTCACAGACCTGTTAGTTTTGTCTTTAAGAAGCCCTCCCATTCTCCACTCATTACCTGCATTAACTGCACCAGTTTGAACTCATTATCTGCATAAAAGACAGCTGTCCACACTCAATCAATCAGACTCCAACCTCACCAAAATGGGCAAGACCAGAGAGCTGTCTAAGGACATCAGGGACAAAATTGTAGACTTGCACAAGGCTGGGATGGGCTACAGGACAATAGGCAAGCAGCTTCGTGAGAAGGCAACAACTGTTGGCACAATTATTAGAAAATGGAAGAAGTTCAAGATAACAGTCACACTCCCTCAGTCTGGGGCTCCATACAAGATCTCACCTCGTGGAGCCTCAATGATCATGAGAGGTGAGGGATCAGCCCAGAACTACACGGCAGGACCCGGTCAATGACCTGAAGAGAGCTGGGACCACAGTATCAAAGAAACCCATAATTAACGCACTACGCTGTCATGGATTAAAATCCTGCAGCGCACGCAAGGTCCCTCTGCTCAAGCCAGCGCATGTCCAGGCCCGTCTGAAGTTTGCCAATGACCATCTGGATGATCCAGAGGAGGAATGGGAGAAGGTCATGTGGTCTGACGAGACCAAAATAGAGCTTTTTGGTTTAAACTCCACTCGCCGTGTTTGGAGGAAGAAGAAGGATGAGTACAACCCCAACAACACCATCCCAACCGTGAAGCATGGTGGTGGAAACATCATTCTTTGGGGATGCTTTTCTGCAAAGGGGACAGGACGACTGCACCGTATTGAGGGAAGGATGGATGGGCCATGTATCGCGAGATCTTGGCCAACAACCTCCTTCCCTCAACAAGAGCATTGAAGATGGGGCGTGGCTGGGTCTTCCAGCATGACAACGACCCGAAACACACAGCCAGGGCAACTAAGGAGTGGCTCCGTAAGAAGCATCTCAAGGTCCTGGAGTGGCCGAGCCAGTCTCCAGACCTGAACCCAATGGAAAATCTTTGGAGGGAGCTAAAAGTCTGTGTTGCCCAGCAACAGCCCCGAAACCTGAAGGATCTGGAGAAGATCTGTATGGAGGAGTGGGCCAAAATCCCTGCTGCAGTCTGTGCAAACCTGGTTAAGAGCTACAGGAAACGTCTGATCTCTGTAATTGCAAACAAAGGTTTCTGTACCAAATATTAAGTTCTGTTTTTCTGATGTATCAAATACTTATTTCATGCAATAAAATGCAAATTAATTATTTAAAAATCATACAATGTGATTTTCAGGATTTTTGTTTAAGATTCCGTCTTTCACAGTTGAAGTGTACCTATTATGAAAACTACAGACCTCTACGTGCTTTGTAAGTGGGAAAACCTGCAAAATCGACAGTGTATCAAATATTCGTTCTCCCCACTGTAACTCAAGGGGGAGCACTCGGTAGAGTGAAAACCTCTGCCGCCAATAGTGCTGGGTCACTTAAGTGAACCTGATGTCCTATTCATTGTAGGTCAAAACGGATCAGACTCTACTGAACCACGATTGAATAAACTAAACTAGATCGACGCAGATGTAGAAATGCCAAAAAAAAAATATCGGAATTTTTTTGAAAAAAAAAAGTTGCAAAATTTCTGTTTTTTTTCTCTAACATATATTTTTGGGTTGTAAATCACTTAAAACATGTAGAAATGCAAAAATATATTCAAATATTTTTTTCAAAATGGCCACCACAGCGGCCATATTGGACTTTGGACCAAGTCCAAAATCTAATGGCATGATCCTTGGACCATACCTAATCCCCCCACCAAGTTTTGTCAAAATCCGTCCAGGAGTTTTTCCAAAATACTGTGCACAAACAAACAAACAAACAAACAGACAGGGGTGAAAACAGTAACCTCCATCCATCTTCGATGACAGAGGTTAAAAATAATTGGAGGTCCTTTCTGAGGGAGCAGAAAGCAGAAGCGAGAGAGGAAGCACGCGAGAAGTGAGCAAGAAGCGGGTGTAAGCGTGCGAGGGAAGAAGCGAGTGTGTAAGCATGCGAGGAGAGAAGCAAGCGAGAAGCGAGCATGAAGCGGGTGAAGCGCACAAGGGAAGAACCGAGTGTGTAAGTGCACAAAAGAGAGAAAGAAAGCGAGAGTTGAAGTGCGCTAGGGAAGAATCGAGCCAAAGAGGAAGCGTGCAAGCGAGGAAGCGTGCAAGCCCGCAAGTGAGCAAGCGAGTGTGTGGTGCACGTGCGGGTGTCTGACCAGCGCCGACAATGAGACAATTCGTCCTTTCCAGTGCTTGAGCAAGCGAGCGCATGGTGCGCGTGTGGGTGTGAGCAGTGCCGGCAACGAGTGAGGCGTGGGTCAGTCACCGACGGACCTTGTGGGCCACTGGACGTCACCAGTTTCGTGAAGTGTGAGGGGCTGCCCGTGTCGCAGCACCAGGGTGTGGACCCGCGACGGACGATCTCGGTGCCCTCCCAGACGTCGACTGGCGTTCAAGGCTGTTGGCGAGTGCGTGCACAGCGGGGCTGGGTGCTGGCGATGAACGTGACACGCACGCACACATTTCAGGACATTTTTCACTTCACGGAAGACTAACTCTGGTGAGCGAGATGACTCTTCTCCTCCTCCCCCCCCCCCCCCCGAATGATATGCTGGATACCCTTGTCTGTGTTTACCTGTAAGTAAGTCAACCCCCGATAAGCATCTGCTCTCTGTCTCTTTCCTGACATTTTGATTGATTTTGCCTGAGTAATTATTCATTTTGATTGCTTTGAAATTTATTCAATTATTTACCTCAGGAAATAAAAGTTCTTTATATTTATTTATTTCCTTATTAATAATTCATTTGTTGACTTCCAACCTGTCCGTATTTGTCCTTTCCTTCCATTGGTATAGCATTGTCCGAACTTTGACAGACTGGGAGGTAATTACCATAGATTTGACCAAAAATAGTCGGCACGCACCAGCGGTTAAAACGCTCGGCCACCCGAATTAAAATCTAATCGAGATAACATTGGTGCTTTGCCGAGGGCGCGCTCCCCGCTCAGATAAGTAACAACGTGACCTCTAGTTAAACGGCATAATTAGATGGTGGACACTGGAACTCGTGGCTAACTGGGTGGCGTTCGTGGTTTTAAAACAACCCACTGTACCACAAGGTTAATTGTGAGCGGTGGCCCCAGGTCCAGCTCTTCCAAGGACAACCAGGGATTAATCCCCCTGAGTGACAAGCTGGTGTCTCGGTACCCGTGGCCGCAACAATATTATATGCTTTGTTCTCCGAAACCACAGACACAATTTTGATGAAACTTGACCACAACCTTCATCACCCGTGATGGACCAAAGTTTGTTTCCAACATCAATAAAAATGATTATTATTATTAAATATCAGGGTCTAAGGGGGTATTGGGGAGGGGGGGGTATTTTCTATAAGAGTAATAGCTCCTCAAATAGATATTTTCTATAAGATTGGTTCATTGGTACATTTTGCTGATTCTGTCCCACATAGATTTCCGCCTCAGTATTATTGTTCTTCCAGGTGAGCGCCCAGGGGTATTGTCCCCATTTTTAGTCAGTTCGGAAGGAATTGACTTATAAAATGGGGGTCCATGTCCGTAGATCCGTCCGTCCGTCTGTCCGCAATCAACCTTTTGATCATTATTCTGCAACCTGTGGTCAGAATGACTTGAAACTCAGAAGGATGATACTTGGGGAGATGACACAGAACCTCCCATAATAAAATTTCAGATTTGTCACCAATTGACTTAGTTAATTAGTCAAATCAATTAGTCTTCAAAGTCCTAAAACTCGTAAACTATTCATAGTCATTGCCTCTGGTTTGGTATAATGGTTCTATGGAACAATGTCTGCAGCTTGTCTGAGCGTTTTTTCCGAATTTTTGTCCAGGAGGAAAGATAATGATTCTTGATGAGTATGAAGTTCATTGGGGCAGGAATGAAAATAATGAACGTTAATGAATACATCCAATATTGATGAAGTCGGAACTGACCAGGGCCCATGGGCTGCATTTTTAATATTGTCACCACAATCACAGAGTTTGAAGTTTTTTTTACTTCGAACCACCTTGTCATTCATTAATAGACAATAATCGACTATCTCTGCATTCTGGTGTATTTTGTGTCACTGACAAACTCTCTAATTAGAGCGTTTTTAACCATCTTTGGTAAAAAAAAAAAAAATCTATCTATAATTCCAGCAATGTGTGTGTGTGTATGTGTGTGACCGCTGTTTCTCGACAACCACTGGTCCGATCTAATTGAAAATTGCCAGGTATATTGCTGGGGACCTGAGTCTGTGCCTTCTCAAGGTTTGATATTAATCCGTCAAGTGGTTCCCAAGTTATGGCCATTTATTTACCAAACCAATGACAGGACACGTTGCTGCGTAGGCGTGGCCGTTGGGGAAGAGATCCTCAGCCGCGTTCCCAATTATGGGTTACAACGTACGGACTTCTGGATAGTGATGACTTCCCGTATTCTATAATTTCTCGATTTATGTGCATTTATAAACACAATGCCCCAATCCAGTCGTCGTTTACGAGAGCGAGGGAACGGCCTGTGTAGTTGTTTGAAAGTTTATTTATTTATTTATTTTGCACGTACGGCCATGCACGTACGGGCACGCGAGAGCGAAGGAACGGCCTGTGTAGTTGTTTGAAAGTTTATTTATTTTTTGCACGTACGGCCACGCACGTATGGGCACGCGAGAGCGAAGGAACGGCCTGTGCGGTTGTTGTTTCTGGCACGCGGTTTGAAGGTTTTTTGTTTTTTTTTGCACGCAAGGCCACGCACTAGTAATAACAATTAAAATAAAGCCCGATTTCTCGTCCGACCAACGAGCCACTTATGGTCCAGCAAACTCCTGAAGATATCGATTTGAAACAGACTTGATCTCCGTTGGTCAATATTTGATCTCCCGAAACATAGACAAAGGAAATGGTGATTTTGTGCACCTGTACCTGCACCGCATCACCACTTCAACAACAAAGTTCCATCGTTAATTGGATGACTCCTGGGGATGCAAGACATTCTTGCAAGTTGAAACCTTCCAGATCCTAAATACACTCTCCTTGGAAAACTTGTGGTTTGTAAAATGCATTGAGGAGCTATCTACAAATTAGGTACGCACAAATGGGAGAATGTTTAAGCTTCCAAACAAACCCCACGATTTCCATTCCTTCCTCACTTCACAGCACGGGAACTAAAAAGTAGCACGATGTGCACGGAACGGCACCTACCGGGTGCAGACTCGTTGTCCTCTGGCGGAGCGACCCGAGACCCATGGTCCGCGGGAGAACTTCCGAGACCGACCGAGCTTCTCCCGTCAGAGCCGTCCTGGACCTGAGGACTCGCTCTGTGCCCGTCGCTGGAGATATCTCCGTTCATAGTACACGGTACAGTAGTGTACGTAGTCATTTAGCACAGTCGCGCACAGTTCAATGCAGCCGAAGAACAACGTGTGCGAGGGGAGATCGCGCGACGCGAGATCGCGCGACGCGCTGTGAAGCGATCTCCAAAATGAGTTCATCCAACAATTCCAATCCGCAGATTCGTCACACAGCTTGCGCGCTGCGAAGCGATCTCCAAAATAAGTTGATCCAACAATTCCAATCCGCAGATTCTTCACACAGCTTGCGCACTGTGAAGCGATCTCCAAAATAAGTTCATCCAACAATTCCAATCCGCAGATTCGTCACATAGCTCCAGTGAGGTAACTTAAAAAGCATTCCGGGTTTATAGTTTCAAAAACCAAAAACGAACACGAATTCTCCATGGAACCCCCAAGCGACCCAAGGCTCGTTTTCTGAAGCTTTTCTCACCAATCTGGGAAAACCATGACGACGCAGGCGGAGGAGCGCGTTGCCATGGTGACTGTTTGCGGCGTCCTGACACGAGCAGACTCAGGTGGAGGGAGGGGAAGGGAAGGTAACACATTTCGACGCTCTTCGACCGGGTTCAGAGACTGGGATCTCGGGTGGGTTCAGTTATTAAACAGCTTGCTAGCGCTTGCCAAGCCAGCCGTTCCGTATCAACGTTTTCCAATGGAGCGCTTAAGCCGCTTGGTATGGAACTCCACGTCTGATCATGATGAAAATTTTTGAGTGTCATCTCGGGATAATATGGTCCACAAAAAAATTTGATGACTACATCGGTCACGTCATTTGGCATCCATATTGTTTTGTGTTTTTTTAAACCTTCAAAAATCTCTGAAATGGCTGAACCGGTTATCACTGCCAGCATTTATAAAGTGTCAGTTCTAATTATGTGTCATTAATTATACTAGTGCGGGCCCGTAGGTGCAACTTCGTGCCTGCAGTATCAGGTCCCCAGCATCAATTGTGACGTCATATCAAACGAAGAAGAAGAATTGTGACGCCATCTCTCTCTTGCCCCCCCCTCTCTCCCCCTCCTCTGTCCCCGCTCCTCTCTCGCCCCCATCTCTCCCTCCCCTCACTCGCACCTTCTCTCTCCCCTCTCTCTCGCCCCTCTGTAAATTGTGACGTCATGTCAAACGAAGAAGAAGAAGAATTGTGACGCCCCTCTCTCTCACCCCCCTTTCGTCCTCCTCTCTCGCCCCCCTCTTTCCCCCTCTCTTGAATTGTGACGCCCCCTCTCTCTCGCCTATCTATAATTATAGATAGATAATCTATATAACTCTCCTCCCCTCTCTCTCCCCCTTTCTCACACCTCCTCTCTCCCCCTCTCTTGAATTGTGATGCCCCCTCTCTCGCACCTCCTCTCTCCCCCTCTCTTGAATTGTGATGCCCCCTCTCTCGCACCTCCTCTCTCCCCCTCTCCTGAATTATGATGCCCCCTCTCTCTCGCCGATCTATAATTATAGATAGATAATCTATATAACTCTCCTCCCCTCTCGCCCCCCTCTCTTGCACCTCCTCTCTCCCCCTCTCTTGAATTGTGATGCCCCCCTCTCCCCCCCCTCTATCAAACACACAGACATTAATATTAATATTAAGACACACAGACATTAATATCAAACCTTGAAAAGGCACATCCGCGGGTCCCCAGCAATATTCCTGGCAAGTTTCAATCGTGCAAAATAAATAATAAATAAATAAACTAAATGTGACGTCATTCGTGACGTCAAAGCACCGTGTCCTGTCATTGGTCGACAGATAAATGTCCGTAACTTGGGAACCGCTTGTCCGATTGATATCAAACCTCGAAAAGGCACATCCGCGGGGCCCCGGCAATATTCCTGGCAAGTTTCAATCAGATCGGACCGGCGGTGGTCGAGAAACTGCAGTCGCAGACAGACAGACAGACAGACAGACAGACACACACACACACACACACACACACACACACACATTGCTGGAATTATAGATCGATGTAACAAACCAGTACACAAACACCACACAAAACCACACAACACACCACAAAACAAATCCTGGTGAGCGTATGCAATCTCTGATTGCTCTTTTTAAAATGTATTTTGTTGTGGTGATTTTGTGGCAGGTGTTGTGTGTATCTTATATCACCGAGGGTTAGGGTTGCAATTGTATTTGTAGCAACTTCGTGAGTAATTCTGTGACCTCTCTGAGGTCTCATCCAGGGATAGTTTGTGGTCGGTGTTATATACACCTCACCCGAAAATCACCTTCTCCCATCCCCAATCTTTTTATTTTTATTTTTTGGTTATCCCAGCTCTGCCTCCCCCCCCCCCCCCCACAACCTCACTGAAATCAAGTAGTTTTGACGGATTTATCACCCCATGCACGAGAAGTGGGGTTAAGCAATTGGTTCATATCAGTCTGTCTGTCCTTCTTCACAGTTTTTGATCGAGAAACTTCTTCTTATTCTTCTTCTTTCGGCTGCTCCCGTTAGGGGTCGCCACAGCGGATCATCCGTATGATCCGCATAGTGATTTGGCACATGTTTTACGCCGGATGCCCTTCCTGACGCAACCCTGGTCGCCTCTTACAACACAGGGATATGGTACACCTATTTTAACCGGGGCATACACCAGCCCAGTATACTGGTACTCATTTCGCCGACCTCGGAAGGATGACAGGCTGAGTCAACCCCCTGGTGTATTAATTCAATGGCCGAACGGGGCTTGAACTCGGGACCTTTTGGATCCCAAGCCACTGCCCTAACCACTGCGCCAACACCAGGCTGATCGAGAAACAACTTATTGAAATCAAATGTTATATTATGAACATGAGTATGAAGAGAAGTTTGTCGTTTTACCTTATTTTGGCTCTGAATTTGTCTCGACCTCACATGTGCATGAAAGAGGAGTGAGATAATTATTTAACTCTGTATGCCTGTCTGGCAGTGAAACAAAATTGAAAATCATTCCAAACAGGAAACTTTCTGCTTTTAAGGACGTCATAAAGGACACAAACAACAGGCACATATAATGTAACGTGGTAGAGGTGGTGGAATCAATACTGGGTAAAACGGCGGTAAAACCCAGAATTATATGACTTTAAACCTCTTTAAACCTTCATTTAAATTGAGATATACTTGAACACTGTAGAACACAAATCGCCTTCATAATACTTCAAAGAACCATGCTATATATCGATACATAGCATGAGAGGGCGTGGGGTACAGTATTGGGGTGAAGAAGACACCGCCAATATGGCTATGTACAATGCCTATTGACGCTGCGTTCTATCCACTCATTGGGACCATACTCTGTGCACAGCGTCGGTGCTGCCTAAGCAGCCTCCTTGGCTATTGGGCACAATCCTGGACGGGTCGCCACTCCGACACAGGATACCAGCAAACTGGCACTCATTTTGCCGACCTCGGAAGGATGACAGGAAGTCAACCCCACCTGGTATTAATTCAACAGCTGAGCAGGATTTGAACTCGGGACCCTAGAATCCTCAGCCCACCAACCGAACCATTAAACCAACACTAGGCATGCTGCATTCCATGGTGATCAATAAAGCCTCCATCTCCTCAACTGCGACGAAACGTCATCATTTTACTGTGCAGAAGGGTGGTATATAAGACTGCTTCAATTGTGCTAAACTACAGGATTTTTTTAATCGATCTTTAAAATCATGATTAGCCCCCGTTGGACGTCGTCCAAAAAAGGGGCAAATGGATTTGGTCTCGATTTTCATGTCTGTGCGTGCGCCGGTGCGTGTGTGCATGCGCAACCATATCTCGGACATGTATGGACCGATTTTATTCATACCCGGTACAAAGACAACACATGATGGTGTACATATGTATGTCATTATTTTTCGACCTTAGCTCCAAGATGGCTGACTGGCGGTCATTTTAGATGTAAAATAATCCCCCAATGTTGAACACGTCTTCAACCATTTATCGGACATGCATTTACCAATGTTGTTCAAACTTGGCACACAGATAATGAATGATGGCTTACATAGGCACATCCTTTCTTCTTTTGAGATCAGATCCAAGATGGCCGAAGGTGGCCATTTTGTTACTTAAAGATGTCCAACCATTTCTCCAACATGCATGGTCTGATTTTGTTCAAACTTGGCACAAGCATAGTACGCAATGGCATACAATTACACCTAATTGCATTTTGCGATCTGATCAAGGATGGCCGATCGGTAGATTGGCGGCCATTTTAGTTGTAAAAACCCAATGTTGAACACGTCCTCAACCATTTCTCGGACATGCATGTTCCAATTTTGTTCAATCTTGGCACAAGCACAGTACATGATGGCATATATGTGCACTTCACTTTACTTTGCGATCTGTTCAGAGATGGCCGACTGGTAGCCATTTTAAGTTGTACATAAATATGGGCTAGCCCTTTAATGTCCGGGATAAGGATTGTTACCTGAATGGCTTTCCAAGCTTCTGAATGGTCAAAATACTGTGAAAAGTACCTGAAGGAAAAGGCTATACGTCTACACAACGAAAGACTTGGAGTATCTTCTCGTCCTGCAAACTCCCGTACTGTTGGGAGAGGTTGGGGGGGGGGGAGTCCACCTCCGCTTTCAGAAGGGATCACAGGTCAGGGATAAAACTGTTGAATTATTTTTTCTCAGAGAATTATTCCGAAGGCTCTTTTCGAGATCATCACTGAACCTTGGACTGCCTCTAACTGTAGTTTGTTTATGGTAATATTCCCACTGACTTGGGATCTTAAGGTCTTGAGTTTGAGCAATTTCCGTTGAATTAACACTAGGTGGGGTTGACTTAGCCTGTCATCCTTCCAAGTTTGGTAAAATGAGTTCAAATGTACCAGTGATAGGGGCATTGTATCAGCAGCAAAGCCACGTCCTCAGCCAATTATGCGACCTGCAGCCCTGTGCTGCATATGAAGAAGGAAGAGGAGGAGAAGGAAGTAAAATTTCCAGGGATAGTTTTTTTATCACATGAGGTTCTTCTTTATTATTTCTGTTGCTCCAATTATCATTGGAAAAATTTTGACACTTCAGGTTCCAAAATCTCTTGACCTCATTTTTGAGATCCTGATATTTGGACTCAGCTTAAACAACTCATTTGGACCACATTGTCCTAGTCTCCCTCTAATTTGACCTTCAACCTTGCTGTTGGTGTGCTTCTCCCCTCTCTTTCTGGTCCTTTTGTTGTTCCGTCCTGATCCGTTCTTTGTTCTCGCTCCTTCACAAGCCTCGACTGTCTGTATACAAAAAGAAAAACTATTATTTATTTTTTATCTTTAAAATTATATACGTTTATTTATCATGTTATTATTTCGTCTTGTTTTTTTTCCCCCCGATTATTTTGAATTTTCTCCAGTCCCAGCCCCCTTGAATCCTGACCTTCCCTGTCAAAATCAGAGATTCATGCAATGGGCAAAACACAAATTCAAAAGATCCAGGATTATCTAAAAGCATCCAGCAATTTAAAAACGTTTTTTAAAAATCCTAAATATTCCATCAGGTGTGTGACAAGATATCTCTCGTTTGAGGGTTTATGTGTTGCATTTTAAAGAATCATCGTGCTCTTCTGTTCTTCAGGATGATAAGTCAGCAAAGGGCTAGGCGATAATACTGTTACGGGTTCCACGACGGAGGGATTCTCAACCCACTCCGGCCGTCTCCGGGGTTTATAACGCCGGCTGGCTCAGCACAGGCCTCGGGTCACACGTCTTCAATCGCGATACCAAAGTAATCCTGAACCTTACCAGTTGGGGAAATAGAACCCTGGTTACAGACTGGTTTTGTCAGATGCCGAGCGTTTTCTGCCAGTCTGTAACCATTTTGGTTTAATAAGCCAATCGAACAGATCGTTCCTCGATGCGACACAAATTAATCCATAGCGGCAACTTCATACGAACCAACCAGATTTATTGGGGAACATCGGGGAACACAACACAAGCAAAATATTCACGACAATGTTTTTATTAACAATCTTTAACCCGTTCTTAACTAGGGAACTACGGATTACAGGTTTCGAGGGGGTCCCTACAGAGATATGCCTTAAACAACATGCAGACAAGACAGACAGACAGCATGCAGACAAGACAGAGTACTTGGTGATGTTTCATGGACGAGCGGAACGTGTCAAAAGCAAGAATGTCGCTCGTAACAAGCCGATGTCCACGGATTCAAGCCCAAGCTCGAACACGCCGCATGGCATGATGGCGGCACCGTACTCTTTCTTCTCAAGGCACCGCGTGCGCACGCCCTCCTCAGCGCGTTCTGGCCCCGCGCAATGTCGACGGCACAAGACCGTTAGATCGACGATGGGTTTCAGCTGATTTCTCTCAAGGTCCAGCATACAAATCCAGGCCTGGCCTGTTCACCAGACAAGCCCAACTCGAGCTGCCGGGCTCCGCAGGCGGATCGACAAACGTGTCGAGCCGTGAGGTGAGTAAGGACGGAGGCTCCGCGGCCAGACGCAGGTTGAGCCTGTCGATCACCTCTTCATAAGAGTTGATCGCCGACTCGACGTGCAGGCCGCCTCTCCCACTGCCAAAAAGGCAGACTCGACGTGCGGGCTGCCTCTCTCACTGCCAAAAAGGCAGACTTGACGTGCAGGCAGCCTCAGTTACTGCCAAAAATGGCAGAAATTGGCACGCTCAGGTTTGGCTTCTCTCCTGGCAGATTCAACACTATCCCTCCTTAGTTCGGTCGCTTGCCTCTCAAAGCCGACTGCCATTTCTCTCACGGCAGAATCACCTCCGTCCTCTCAGTTTCTTACCACCTTTTTTCCTTTCCTTCTCGCCTCGAAACCCGAGCACGCCTCGAAACCGACTGTTTCCCCAAAACTGAACCATTTCACGAGGTCTTCGTTCACTCGCCTGCGAGCCACTGGCTCCTCTCCCTTTATGAAGCCGACAAACTCCTCCCCCCAGCTCCACCTCCCTCTCCAGGCCACCCCCCCTCAGCCGACTGGGTGGGGCCTATCGTCCGGAGAGGCGAAGGAAGAAGAGGGAGCTCTCGATCCACCACCACCGCACAAACAATAAACAGCCTCTTACACCTCCTGACACACATGTAACGTCCATTTTACCGAACAACCCAGCTAAACATGCATTTAATGGGGGATCTGAGCTAATCCTATATTTAGTAGCCTACTAAGGGCCATTTCCATAACACTATCTCCACCTTTCTCCCGAGGCTCTCCCGAGCCTCCATCTGGGGCAGCCCACGGCAATGGCCCTGTCTAACGTACAGCACAGATCTCCCATTTACTCTAACCCACAACATGGGAAGCACTCAACTCCAAAAACCAAAGTGTCACAGTAAGATTGGCATGTCCCTATCCTAGTGCGTCGGGTCACCAATCTAACAAACAAATTCACACTCTATGCACACTACTTAACATTCTAATTATGGATTTGAATGGGAGGGCATTCAATTTTACTTTTAACACCAATATTGGCATAGGAGCAGAACATTCAAAGGTTCAAATTTCTTTCACGTGTTCGCTCCTTCATGCCCCCTCCCGGCAGTATCGTCCATTCACCCCTGAGGGTTTTCTCACTTCGTGGCCTTATTGGCCTCTCACCAGGTGAGTTCAGTCAGCCCAGTGGCCTAATCTCACAAAGAGTTCTTTGGCCCACTAAGCCCACAAAATGGCATGAATCTTCGGCCGCAACGGCCCACAAAAGCACTTTGGCCTCAATGGCCCACAAAAATGCTTCGGCCCATATGGCCTACTCACAAGCAGCAGCGGGCAACAAGCCCTGCATTGGACAGCAGGTGACACAGTAATGGTGGCAAGGTGATATCGATGGTAAGCAAATGCAGTTTGGAGGCGTTCTTAAGGACGCAAATGGGTGTGATGACCTGAGACCAGGTGAGATGGAGAGTACCCATAACCTTCCTTGCCTGACTTGTTTTGGTTAAGTTCTCTCTTTTTTTTTTTTTCTTCCCTTCTCTTTTTTTTACTTTTACAGACAGGATGGTGTGTTTCTTACTCAACTGTTATCTTCGTGGATGTGTGCCCATGACATACTAGTGGCCTCTCTGGCACTTGGAGAGGGTGACCTAGCCTGGCCCTCGCGAACAAATTTTCCCATCAACACTACTCATACCAGGTGTCACACATGAATGGTGCGGAGAGTCCATCGAACCTAACCATGTACTTTTAGCTCGAGACAATGCGACAAACCCTTCTATGGCTAGAATGATCCTAATAACCCATTTTCCCAACCTGGCACACTGTTCCATTCTATTAAACCTGGGCAAGGCCCTTATTTGTCTTTTTCATTTGGTGGTGCTCGGCATAACTCGCTGGCTGGGGAGTGTGACTACTACTCGGCCACTTTGCCTGCTTCCAATCGGGGGTGGAGGACACCCAGCGACCTCGGGGTTCACCTGATCATGCTTCTGGCGCTCCTAACTAAGGGGTGGCTCTCTCTAGCCCCCGTACTGTGCCCTCCTAGCACCCACACTGTGCTCTCATAGCACCCATACTGTGCTCTCATAGCACCTACACTGTGCTCTCCTGGCACTAAAACCTACCGTGCTCTCCTGGCACTGAACCTACCATGCTCTCCTGGCACTGAACCCTACGGTGCTCTCCTGGCACCTCTGACAGCCTTCACCTGCCAGGAACCCCCCAAGCCCTGGTGCCCTATTTCCCGACTCACCAACTTCCAATACCATGTCACACTACCAGCCAGTATCCCCATACCTTGGCCTGCACCTACTCCTCGCAGTCTGCCTGCACAATGGAACAGCAGCCAGAATCCATGTCAAATCCTCTAAGTCCCCCTAACCTACACTAACTTGGTTAGGAGACTCCTACCGACAGGGTACGTTGTTCGCACTCACTCTCCTCATCTGCACAATCACGCCATTCACCCAAACACTTTAGTCATTCATTCCACAGTGCCGCACACCCAGTCTACAACACCATCCAACACCTTTCACGTTTATGTGAAAACAAAAACACACCAGTCCCTCAGATACCACTTGGTCATCAAATTTAACCAGTTCACTTTTTCATCAAACCCCAATTAATTTGTCACTACGTCCGTCATCTGCTGGCCTACTCCATACTGCCCTAATTGTTTATTTCCAACAATTTAAACGAAACATCAACATCTCTTCACCAGCCTCATTTACCTCTGCATGGTTCTAACCAGGCATTTCAATCCTTCCTCAAACAAGCCACTCTTTGTCATCTACTTGTTTCAGGTGTGTTTCACGCTCTGCCTGTAATGTCTCCACCGCTTTTTTCAATAATCACCCAAATCCACTCGTGCCACTCTTATGCCTTCTGTCATCTCTCAATTTGCAATCACTTTCGGTACAATTTTCAATCAACTTCTTACATCCCCATATGGCCTGCTTCTTTGGCTCATTGGAAGGGGAGTGAGGGAACGAATCCCTCATTAACTATTACATGACCCCGCCGCCTTTCCGCCACGGCTCAAAGGGGTCACGTCTCAATTGGGGTTGTGGTCTACCCCCTCCTTTTCTCCAGGGTTCGCGGAAGTCAGGTAAACCCCAATCGGTGGAATGGCCTCCCCCGCCTCTCCAGGGTTCATGGAAATCAGGTAAACCCCAATCAGGGAGGCGGCCTCCCCATCTTCTCCATAACTCCCTGAAGACAGATAAACCCCACTCAGGCAGCCAAACCCCTCGTCTGCTCAGAAAGGTTCGAAGACCAAGTGACACATGACAGTGCCACTTGCTACTCATCTGCGCACCATTCCAAAGTTCCTGTGAGGCTGATGGAGAAATTAAAATCCAATTTCTAAAGCCTGCTCCTGGATGCAGCACCTCCAACTCTGTAAGAACCCATGCGGAGCTGTCCATTATGGTTTCCGTCCCCTGGCTCAAGTTCTGTCCTGGTGACATTTCTATTTTCCCTTGCACCGCAAACCTATTTCCTATGTCACCACTCATTCCACGCTCAGGACTCCCACTCACAGCAGGCTGCACACATTCCAAGGTTATGTGTTGACCTTCCACACACTCATCCTTGCCTGCGTACTGACCAACCGCCTCGCATTCCAGCGTTACCTTCTCGACCGCCAGGTGAGTACCCACACAGGTTTCGGCCTCGGCAGCACATACCAGTGCTGTAGTCTGGACTGTGGGCTCACAGCATTCCACACACACATTCAGGGGTCACGCATACGTGCACCCCATCGGACAGGGTCTCTTCATAAACATAAAATTAAATTTCTACCTTAAGCTCCTCGTCCGCACCATGTATGCATGTGCCCACGTACCTGCTTCGTTCCAGTCACCTCGGTCCAGTCGCTTCTCTCCAGCAGGTTGCTCATCATCGGTTCGCCACACCCCTCTGGGGCTGTCAGCTCCACATGCTGGACCTGCTCAAAATGTATTTCATTCGTCAACAACCCCTTATGCTCCCTCAATGTCTCCTTCACCAGGGTTTGCTCTAATTGTTGTTTCATCCGACGAGTGATGTCAATCAAGTCCCGCACCACTAACATTCCTCCCTGTGGTGATGCCACACATCCCATATTATTGTGCTGTTCTACTTCCTGGCTCCATTTACTTTTCCATTTGAGTCGTTCTTCTTAACAGACTGCTTAAGCAGCGCCAATGCTCTGCAAAGAATATGGTCCCAAGAAAGAGAAATTGTCTATTGTTATGCTTCGCAAGTCTCTGGTGGTGGTATTTTATTTCCGGTCAGATTATTAGGTCTATATTTTTTGTGTTGTTTGCTTGCGTCGTCTCTCCAATGTGTAATTTTCGATGGTTGTATAAAGTTGATGAATGAGCAAACACTTTACTGCACACTGAACACTTGTATGGTTTCTCATCCGTGTGTGTCTTTCGATGAACTTCTACATGTGAAGAACGAGCGAACGCCTTCATGCAGATGGAGCACTTGTATGGTTTCTCACCCGTGTGTATTCTTTGATGAACATATAAATGTGAGGAACTAGCGAACGCCTTCGTGCAGATAGAGCACTTGTATGGTTTTTCACCCGTGTGTATTCTTTCATGTATTTTCAATTGCGAGATGAAAGCGAAAGCTTTATTGCAGAATGAGCACTTGCATGTCTTCTCAGTTTGGTCATAACCTCCATTTGCATCTGTGTGCATTATTTGATGTAACTTTAAATGCGATGATTGCAGAAAGGCTTTCGGACACAAAGTACACTTGTATGGCTTTTCACCCGTGTGTGTTCTTTGATGAACATCCAAATGTGATGAACGAGCAAACGCTTTCATGCAGATGGAGCACTTGTATGGTTTCTCCCCCGTGTGTGTTCGTTGATGAACAAGTAAATGTGAAGAACGATCGAACGCCTTCATGCAGATGGAGCACTTGTGTGGTTTCTCGCCCATGTGTATTATTTTGTGTATTTTCAATTGTGACATGAAAGCGAAATCCTGGTTGCAGAATGAACACTTCCATGGCTTCTCATATTGGCTATAACCTCCATTTGCAGGTGCGTGCCATCTTTGATGTTTGTTTAAATGGGTTGATTGCGGAAAGGCTTTGGGACACAAAGTACACTTGTATGGTTTCTCACCCGTGTGTGTTCTTTGATGAACATCCAAATGTGATGAACGAGCAAACGCTTTCTTGCAGGTAGAGCACTTATATGGTTTCTCACCCGTGTGTGTTTTTTGATGAACATCCAAATGTGATGAACGAGCAAACGCTTTCATGCAGGTAGAGCACTTGTATGGCTTCTCACCCGTGTGTGTTCTTTGATGAACATCTAAATATGATGAACGAGCAAACGCTTTCATGCAGGTAGCGCACTTGTGTGGTTTCTCACCCGTGTGTGCTTTTTGATGAACCTCTAAATGTGAAGAACTGGTGAACGCCTTCATGCACACAGAGCACTTGTGTGGTTTCTCACCCGTGTGTGCTCTTTGATGAACATATAAATATGAAGAACTAGCGAACGCCTTCATGCACACAGAGCACTTGTATGGCTTCTCACCCGTGTGTATTCTTTGGTGTATTTTCAATTGTGACATAAAAGGGAAATCCTTGCTGCAGAATGAGCACTTGTACATCTTGCGTTGATTGGAATCTCCATTTGCGTTGTTGTACTTGTGTGGTCTCTCACTTCCTTGAATATTCTTGAGGGTCTCTACACAACTTCTGCAAGTGTGGTTGGGAGACACGCTGCTAAACTTGTCAGTTTCTTGACATGTGGTCCGTGTCTTGTGCGGATTGAAAACTTCCAGGTCAAACAACTGGGAACACTTGGAACAAGAAACAAGTTTCTTTGGTTTCTCTGTAAAGACAATTCATAAAAAGCATCAAACATTCATTCCAAATTTGAAAAATGTAGCACAATCTACACAAGCAAGGCATATAGACAAGGTTGCATTCCTCCTCATGTCATGAAGGAGTACACTTTTCTGAACTTGCACCCATGCTTGCTCGTTTGTTTCGGTTTTGCTAAAAAAAAACAAAAATCCAAACCTTTCCTCTTTCCTGGAAACATGCTTTAGCACAGCGAATTTTAAACGAGGGCAATCATTCAAGCCCTTCTAACTATCGTCCTGTTGTTCTGATTTATACTGTTTCCAAAGTATTTGAATGTCTTCTCAATTCCCATTTTCTGAAGAATCTTGAATCTCACAGTTTTCTATCTGACCACCAATATGGTTTTAGCAAGGCAAGCTCTACCAGTGATATCCTTTCTTATATTACGAATGTGTGGGTTTCTTCTCTGACAAACTTTGGGGAATTATTTGTTGGACATCTTGATATCTCAATAGCCTTTGACAGAGTTTGGCATCGGGGCCTGATATCCAAGCTTCCCTCTTTCGGCATTCGTCCTTCACTCTGCCTAAATGGGTCAAACATTTACTGAGCACAAATAAACTATTTTACCAGAAGTTATTCGCCTTTTCTGAACAGTGTATAGCAAGGAAAAAGTTTACTTCGACGAAGGGTTAATGCCAAAATGTCAGCCTCTCCTTGCTTCCCATGGCAGTTAGCACACTTCAATCAACATTCCAATAAATACAGCCATTGCTCCAATCGACTGGCAATGTCAAAAGATTTTCAGAGCTTTCGCCTCTACAATATGTCCAAAAAAGAGTGGTGGAACAAAGGGGTACCAGCCTACAATGGAGAAAAATACACCACGGTGCTTTTAAAAGGGTTCATTGCCAGTGCAATGAAGAACTGAGGGACGACTAGGCCTGTTGGTGGATGCCCAGTATACGTTCTCCTGCCTTTAGAGTCTCACATGGAAATTTAGCATCTCATGGACATGCTGTCATGAATAGTAAAACTTGTGGAGTTCTCAAGAATAAATCTCTTCAAAGGTTAATCCCCAAAACAACTAGAACAGCACTCGATGGAGCGCTTATCTCTGCCAGGCTGAACAGTTTATGTTTTGTATCCCACTTGATAGGCCTGACCTGGATCTGGAGCTGAACCAAAATCTAATTGGCTTGTTATTGTCACCTAACAAACTCATCCATGTATTTTTGTCATAAGCTGTCTTCAACTTTTTGAAATATGATGCTAAATATCGTTTTTGACCCCTCATTTCTCAGCGATGAAGAATCACTTAAAAAATTAGAAAATTCTTGTATCCAGATCTGGATCTTCACCAAAATATTAATTTAGTTCTTGTCACACAAGCAACCTGTCCAAAAAATTTATTTCAAATCCATCCACAACATTTTGAGATGTCCTGATCACAGGCAAACAGACAGGGGTGAAAACATAAGCTCTGTCCACCTTCGGTGGCAGATGTAAATATGAGACTTGGCTGGTTTATCCTTTCAGAGAGGTCCTGTGAGTATATAGGTCATACTTGGACGAGAAGTCATATTCCAGGTGTTAGAAAATTTTCTGATCTTCTTTAGGCCAGCAGTCAGAGATACAACCATTGTCTTTCTGTCAATGAGCAGAGGAATTTTCATAAGTACGATCAGATGATCGATGAAATACTAACAATGATTTTCCAGCAAAACAATGAGGTTGTGGGGGAAAAATTTATATTAATGTATTCTAAATTGTAACAAATGGAGTTTTAGAAATGTAACTTTTATGCTGCAAGTTGAATTGGCTGTCATTTCTGGCCAAAAGACTTTTGCCCTAAATGTTAAGAAATGTGTTGTTATGGAGCAGAGTGACTGAGCTGATAACAAACAAACCTTTGCTTCGAAATGTACGAAGTGGCTTTTCGTCTCAAGGACATGTCTGCAGTCTGGGTTGAATAGCCCCCACCACTCTCTCATGAAAGTATAAAATGCTTTGAAATGTAAAATTATTTCAGTGCAAGTACCTGAGAAAGTATTAGCATCTCAGTGGCTTGTACTCCTTGGAACTGACCAAGTACCAAGTTAGAATAAAACTCTCTGATGTAATGTGGAAGTGAATTGAATCGGGTTGGTCTAACTGTTAACTAAAGTAAGAATAAATGAAATAGAACCAAATAACATTGCAATCAATGGGGATTCTTAAGTTCATTGTACGAGGGTGAGAAGTGTATGGTGTATAATTAGAAAATAAATTGTTTCACAAGGAAGGACTTATGTGGAAATCAGTTTTATCAGTGTCAATAGGGTTTTTGTAGGATTTTATAACCAAATCGGACAAACGTTAAACTCTGCCTGAAGTCAAATAAGATTCCACAATCGGCCAGTTGGAATCCTTCAGGAGGACAACGATCACAACAAGGTGGGTTTAAAAAATCCACATCAAGGTCAAAGCAGTAACCAAGAAAAAAATGAAATCCAAAATGTTCTCATATCACAAGCTATTCTACAATCAGAGAGATGATGACATTAGATATCAGTTTGACCTAGAACTTGAACGATGCGATGCACAATTCAAGCTTAACTCTGATAACAGCTGATAATAATGAATCAATACAGCACAATGACCAAAGGATCACAGAGAACAAGGGAGACACTCCAATAAATGGTGTGCATTTTCACTTTCGATCCAACAAAAACTGATCTCAGATGGTAGAGGAAAGGGACCAGATTTACTACATTGCAGTTAAGGAACCAGCAGATCGTAGATGTGTTCGAGATTATCACGTAACTGAGTTACAGAACACAATTCCATGAGATATGCAAGCGAGTGTGACAATGCGGAACTAGGTTGCAAGTTTTTGAATGGACTATGGCAGACTTGTCTGACAAGATGAAACAATCTTGAATGTGCATCTCATGTCACATTAGAGAGTGATAAACTTGTCTTTGAAACTTGATGAATCCTAGTAATCTCAATGGATTTCCAACGCTATTTCCACAGCATACATTGGTGAAACTCAAATTATTCAATTGTCAAAAGAACAAATGAAACAACTAAACAGTGTGATGTGTTCGCGATGAATCTAGACTTACCTTCGAGCAGTTGAGCAGCTTTGCTGGACTCCCAGGGAGGAGAATCATGTGGTTCCTGCTTTATGTGCTCATTGCTCAAAGCATCCTGGGAAGTCTGAAGAAAGGTACTTTTGAATTTTTTGGACTTATCCAGATGAGCTTCACCTGCAAACCAACAGGTGATGCCACTGTTGTCATTTCTAGTCCTGAAGGCAATTGCATCATTTTTATTCTCATTGAACGAGAACAGAAGGATTGTTGAAGTTGTTGTTCAGACCTTTGACAAGCGAGGAATAATCATCAACAAACTCGGACCCCACCTTCACTTCCACAATAAAATCTGAAAACAAAAACATCCCATTCAAGCAACTTTATGGAGTATTTCCAACCAAACTCATAATCATAATACATGCCAAGCCCAGCAAGTATTTACCTTGATGACATAAGGAAATGAGAATAAAGTTTCAACAGTTTCATTTTGGTGAGAGTGAAGGCCAATGAGGACCTCGAAGTGATACTCACAGTGTGCAGATCTGATGGTAGCCGGAGCGGGGTTGATTGAAGCATCACAGCACCTTTGGAGGCTAGCTTGTTTTTTCTGGGTGTGAATTTACTCAGCATGCAATTGGACCAGGTGATGCCACTTTACACGGTCCAGCGCTGCCACTTCCCAAGTGTTGGCTATAATACCGGCTGCCACAAGATACCTTTTGACAACATCTTTGTACCGTAGCCACAGACTACCCCTTGCTCTGGAGCTGGATGAAAGTTCTCCACTGAAAACTGCTTTTTGGAGTGTCTTCACCCATGTGGTTTTCCATGTTTTTGAACATGGTTGAGGCTTGTGAATGCAACGGAACAAAATGGAAAGTTCTATTGTTTTGTTTTATGTACTCCTGTGCCACCAACACAGACCACTAGTTCTGTGCTGGAATAAGCAAGGAATTTTTTTTTGTACACATAGTCAAGGCTTATGAAAGAGCTGGAATTAGTACAATGAAAAGATCAGGACACAACGGGCCAAAAGGAACAGTTGAGGGAGGGGGGAAACACCAACAGCAGAGTTGAAGGCCAAGTTAGAGGCAGACTTGGACAAACAATGGGTGGAGGAATGGTGGCAGGAGAGGATGCATGGGATGGACAAGATGGATACAGAAGGAAACCCTCAGGAGGAAAAACTGGAAATTTGGAAGGGGGGATTCGGGTGGGGTTGGGGGTTATCGAGGGTAGAAAAAGCCAACAGCACGGAAACAGCAGAGGGTGCAAGACCAGAAAGGAGCTGGTCAAAGACAGAGAGACCAGTCGTACAGAAATGAGGGTTAAAGGATAAATTTAACATAGGATTAGATGGGGGCAAAATTGTTTCTCCACGATAACCTACCATTTTATCCCCCACCTCTCCCCAAAACCCCCCAAATTTAACATGGGATTAGAGGGTGGTAATAATGGTTTCTCCATCATAACCTCTCCTCAAACCCCAAAACTATACATGCAAGTGAATGGAGGGCAAAGGGGGAAAAAAAACTGACATTCTCAAAAAACCCTCTCCAAAATCGAACTTCTCCCTCTAACAAGCTCAACAGTAATAATGAACAAAACCCATCATTCCTCCTCCTCTTTCCCCACCCACACATTATTAACTACAGTGGTGTCATCTTATCACCTTGACAATAATTAATTACGAGCATAACCCTTGCTCTGCCTGACATGTTGGGGTGGGTGTGTTTGAGAAAGGAACTGATGCAGAGTATCAGTAGTAATTTTACTTTAATGCAGTAAGTGGAATACGATTTCACTGTTTCAGAACCATTTTATTTACTTTTTTTGTACCATGCACCTCATATGGTCTTTGAGATAATGTAAGCCGAATATCACGTTACTCGAGCGCAGAACAAAGTCGAAGATAGCGCGACACGAAACCACAAACTCGGAAATAATATATAAGATAAAGACCAATGGTCTCTGGTCATTGAACTCAAAAAGGAGCCTATAAAGATTTGATTGTGTTCTATTTTATGAAAGCGTTTGATTTTCTTTCAACTTTCATCACCATTGAGAATGTTAATAAATAGTATGTTGGGATTAGTTTCTTGGTTTATATATCTTTGTTGAGCAGAGATATTTTATGAAATACATTTGTGTTATTTTAAAATTTTGACACTACCAGAAATCATACTGTGTAGGAATAAAGTTAACAATCCATGTGTTAAAACAATGGTAGGAGTAGATGATAAATGGGGGTTCTGGGACGCCCATTCAAATGAATGGGGGGAAAGGGAAAAACTTTCTGACCCAAACCCCAAGAGCTCAAAATAGGAGACTCATTTTCTCCCCACTTATCCCCTTCCCTCCCATACAAGCAAATGTAAAATTGAGACTATGAAAGATTGAGACTTACTGATTAAAGCAGTTTTTTTGTATACCTTGTCGAGGCTCTTGTGAGAGCTAACACACAACGCACAGCAAGGGGGGCATGAGACAAGAGGGACGGGAGTGGGAAGGACAAAACAGTGGGGAACAGAGACATTAGGAGATCTGTGGAAGGGAGAGGGATGGGGCGGGGAACATGGGAAATACAAGATGGACATTACAGGGACTTTCAGGAAGGAAAGCAGGGAATTTGAAGGAGTTGGGCTTGGGTGGATTATCGGGGGTAGAAAAGATCGAGGATTTGGATGGGGATGATAAGAGGTGGTGGTGAACAGCTGTTTTGAAGGCCTGGAAGGAAGAATTAGATTGAATAGAGTGAAGGAGTTTATTCCAAAGGTGGGGAAAAAGAGAAATGAAAGAGTGAAGGTGAGCAGTGATTCGTGATTTTGGAAGTTTTACCAGAAGGGGGTTGTTGGCGGACCTTGAGCACCCTGCGGAAATGTGGTGGGGACAAATCGCAGAGAGAGCAGGGAGGGGGGGCGAGGCTGGAGATGAGACAGTAGAAGACAGAAACACCACCGACCAGCCTGTGGTGAGAGAGTGAGAGGCCCAAAGACTCAGCCTCATTGCGGGAGATGCCAATGATCCGAAATGCCTTGGTTTCCACAGCGTGAAGCTGAGAAAGGTGGGAGGCAGGAGCACCAGCCCAGAGGGGAAAGCAGTACTCCATCAGGCTGCGGACGAAAGCCTTGTAAGTGGTCAGGAGCTCAGGTGGGCCGAGGAAGGACTTTGTCGGCCGAGGAAGCACTTCTTCCCTTTCATATTTTCATTCCACTCAAGGAGCGAACCAACGAGTATTTGTCCATGTTCTACTTTAGGAAATAACTTAATTTTCTTATAACATTCATTTCCATCGAGTATATTCACAAAGAATAACTTGGAACTTGGTTCTTGGTTGAAGTGTCTTTGTTGAGCAGAAATGAAATGATAAACTTCTTTTAATGCTCTTATTTGACCACCTCCTGAGCCACATATCATTTTGAGATTGTAGTGAATTGTTTTTCCATTGCTCAATTTGATAACCATCAAAGTTTTCAGTCCATTCAAGGATATTAATTTTTAGCAGCGTCTCGCGTAGCGAACGCTGTTCATAGAGAGCTCGGCGTTGTTCTTGTTCTTCTTGTTCTGAAGACAAAAGCTTTATATTAGGACTCGGCTCCTTTATATACACGATCTGGATCTCCTTAAATACTAAGCACTTGTACACATCCTTGCATTGACGGTGCCTTTTGAGAGCGTCTATCATGAACTTTTAAATATATTCGGACATTTGCTTTAAAGTTTAGAAAAGTTCACGTTACTATTTAAAGATTATTCCATTTAATATATTGTAATTTCGTAAATACATTATTTATTTTGTAAATACATGATATTTCGTAAATACGTAAATACACTATGACGGGTCTCGCTATTGGCTTAATCAAGGCACGTGACGAAATATCGGAAGTTGTTGTTGTTTTTTTGTTTGTTTTTTTTAGCCGACAGAACCTTTAGGACGCTGCTCTTGGACACATTTGGCCTTGTTTTCTTTACATCCTCCAACTTATTTGTGATTAAATTTACCCACAAGCCACATCCACCCACACAAGCCCCACTCACACAAGCTCCACCCACCCACACAAGCCCCACCCCCCTGTGCACCCCCACCTTTGACCCACCACACCCCTCATCCCACCCCCCACCCTTCCCCAAACACACTCGGGGAGGGGAGGAGAGAGGGATGAGGGGGGTGGTGGGTCGTTGGGGGAGCGCACCAACCATGGGAGATTACACAACAATGGGTTTTTTCGGGTGTGTCTCAAAGGAAATGACTTCGGGCTTTTTTGGCTTGGTTCAGGTGTGAGGGCTGAAATAGAGATTTTATCTTTTCCTTCATTTAAAACTTACTTTTAAATATCTTGTTTTATTAAAAGCTGTTTTTGTTTGCTTTTCGCTAAACTTTGTTCTGTTAGTGTTCTGATGATTTAAGATATAACCATGAGCGACATGGGCACAGAATACTTCCTCATTTTCGCAGCACGACTGTGCTCTTAAAGGCACTTCCAAATTTTACGGAACCGAAGGAGGGATAGTGAACTTCCCTTTCTTTCGTGCTTGAAGAGATAAAGTGAATATAGTCGATGGAAAATAAATGTCTCAATTTTACATTTGCTTGTATGGGAGGGAAGGGGATAGGTGGGGAGGAAGTGCATTTCCCATTTTGAGCTTTTGGAGCTTGAGTCAGAAAGTTTTTCCCTTTCCCCCTATTCATTTGAATGGACGTCCCAGAAACCCCATTTATCATCTACTGGTAGGAGACTGAGCCTGCCAATAATTCATTTTGGCCCAACGCCCATACTTCCTGTTTGTTTTTTGTTGTTTTTTTGCTTGGGCAACCTGCCTACCTGTCTGGCTTAAAATGTTCACTTGAAATATGTTGATATGAAAGAAAGAAATATAATGCTTGGTGTTGTAAACATTGCTCTGGCAAGTGCGGGCATGCTCAGGCTCACCAAAATAACCACACTCCTCACCAATAAACACACCCATATTTTATCACCCTTATAAAAAGCAGATCGCCTGAAAATATTAAAAACCTTTTGGAATATTTGAGATGGCGGACCTTACCGAACTGAGTTGGGATAATTTTCAAATGCCGATGGAGGTAAGATTATCTTTCAATATTTACAGTTTGATTTATGCATAGAATACGACTAGCAGGGGAACCCGGCATCGCCCGGCAATGCCAGGTCCTTCCTCCCACCCCTTCCCTCCCTCCTCCCACCCTGCCCTGACTCCTTCCACCCCCTTCTCCCTCTGACTTTTCAAATAAGCTTTAATTCAGTATAAAATAATTGCCTATTATTTAAATATATTTTACTTACTAAGGGATTTTATGAAATGATAGATATAAGGTACCAGCAAACTTGAAAGGAGAATGTTATTATAACTAAACTGGAATGTTGGTCTAATTCTAAGGAAATGTCCAGATGTATTCACGAAACTCAGATTGCTTCATATTATATATAATTCCCGAGTCTGTTAAGAAGCAGACTGAACTTTCCCCTTCCATTTCACAAATTGTATGTGATCCATCAATGTACCCAAAGGATTTCAGTTTTGATGTCCTTCTCTGCTGGGAGAGATTTTACACATCTGGTCTTGAAATACATGCTACAATCCTTCAAAATTAGGCTGATTGCTGCACAAAAGCTGAAAATGATTTCCACCTGGAAATACATCGACTTGACAAACTGTGGCACCAGCATTTGAAAATAACAAAGAGCTGTGTCTCACTGAACACTAGAAAAGAACTAAAATTCTCCATGTATTTCAGAGATCTGGAACAAGACTGTGTTCTTTTTTTCAGATCCTCCATATGCGCATTTGTATTTGTTTGCTTGTATTTGTTTATGTTGTTTGTTAAATAAATGACTCAAATGTACAGGATGACTTAATAATTTCTTCTACAATTGGCAAGCCAGGCAGGAGAATTAAAGACCTGGAGGAGTGTGGTTGCAGAGTGGGCTGATGGTAAACATGAGCTCACAGATCAGATAAGGTGAGAGAAATTGATCTTTGTGGGTGAGTGTGTGCTGCCAGCTCAATGTACACCTCGTTCTTTGTGCGAAAGGGTTAATATGCTCCAAACTAAAAAAATTGAGCCATTTATTTCTTTGAAACATGTTAGCCTTAACAGATTCCCCTTAACCTTAACGATTCACATGCACATCCTATTCGTAAACTTGTTTCTCCAAAACTGTGATATCCACAACGAGACCTTGATGGAATGTACATCGCAAATTGAGTGCCGTCCATCATGAAAAAAACATCTTGCAGCTTCTTGTGTATGATTTGATCACTACTGTGAATACTAGCAATGCAAATGCTTTCTTAAACATTCACAAGCTTTTGCTGTTTGTTGTCTCTTCCACTGCCATTAATCAGTGCTGCTTGTGAATGGGGTTTTTCACATGTCAATGTGATAAAAAGTAACTACAGGTCCCACCTATCAGTTTCTTTCCTTTCTGCCCTGATGCACATTCATTTGTGTAAGATGACAACGGAAACATTTGACCTGATGGCTGCAATGGAACTATGGATGCAGTCAGCACATCGCTGGTTAAATCAGATCTCCAAGAAGGGTGACCAAAGCACAGCAAGCACATCAGCCCAATTGTTTGAAATGACTGAGGAGGAGGAAGAACATAATAGTGAGTTGGATGAAGATTAAAAAAAATTTGTGAGCACCAAACCATTTCTGCTGGTACTCATTGGAGAACCTAATTTAAAAAAAAATAAAATTGTGTGAACCCCTGATCATAGCTGTCTTCTGTACCAATGGAGATACTATTGTGAGAGATGGTATGAAGAGGTATTAAAATGGTCATATTTGGTCCATAGCAGAACATTTACTAATTGCATATTAGCTGGTTAGTGGAATTCAAGCTATTCCTTTAAAGTGCTTGGAAATGTATTGTTGTGGTTGATGAAATTCGCAAACCACCATTCAGGTCCCTTAGGTGAGATATCTCTGTAAGTATATGTGTAGTTAGGCCCAAACCCGTTGTTTAGAGGGAATAAATGTCATTCATGCGGGCTGCGACCCTTTTAGATAGCCGTTTTTCTTTTACTATCTTTATTTTGGACCAGCCGCCATTACTACCACCACCAACCACGTCTCAACAGCCATCACACAACAACCACCAACCGCAACGCCGCTTCACAACAACAGCCACGACCTTTACCGTCACAACTCGCCCTCGCAACCATCGCATCACCGCCATTTCCGCGCCGCTTGTGGGCACCGATACTGGACTCGTGCAGGGCGCGCACCGAGCAGCGTGTGCAGAAACATCACAGCCTTTCCGAAGAAAACGGATCAAAAAAGACTCACGCCCACTTCTGTTCCGTCCTATCGGCGAGCGTGGGGCGATTTGGCCCCGCCTCCAGGTGCGTTGGAGTGTGGTCGCTATATGCAAATTCATGGATCAAAAAGCATTCACGCCCACTTTTCCTCGGTCCAATGGGGAGCCAGTTAGAGGTGAAGGGTCGGAGGTAAAGGGTCGAAGGTGAAGGAGCGAGGCCACGGGGCATATAAGGGGCCGCGTTCATCAGTCAAGGCAGTCAAGAGTTCGGGGTGAGTGAAGAGTTGGGACGAGTCAAGAGAGGAGTCGGAGAAGGCGGTTGGACGGAGCTGTGGAGAGGTGGCGGTGGCGAAGGCGGTCGAGGGGGTGCTCGTGTCAGAGTTGGGGAGCTGCAGAGGGGAGAGGCCAGCAACGCGACCAAGGTCGTGGTGGAGACGCTCGTCGCGGGACCCTAGACAGGGAGATATCCTCCTTCCCCCGAGCATCAACAACCCCCTCCTGTTTCCCCCCGCGCTGAGATAGTGCGAGAAGGGGGCCCCGTTCCCACCCCATACCAGGCAGTCCCAGCGAGGCCCGCGGAGTCGGGGCGCCACCGCCATTTTGCGGCTCATCATCAGACGGGTAGGCCCGACGCGGTCTCGGCCCCAGGCCCGCCTGCCCCCCCTCATCCTAGAGGGTGGTCCTTTTCTTTTGCTTTGGGTATATGTGTTGTCGGCGCCGTCTGTGAAGTAAAACTGTATAAGTGTTGCCGTGTGCTCGGTAGTCGGTTAGATCTGCATTGTTGCATTTGCTTTTTGTGTATTATTGTGTGTTTCTGCTTCTTTTACATTTGCTTTTGGTGTAATTGTATATGTGTGCTTTCCGTTCATCGCGAAATAAATGTGCTTTATGTTGAACTGTTTTTCCCATTTCGCTTCGTCTTTTCCTTTGTTGAATCTCCATCTTACTTCACGTAAAGGGTTGGTCGTGGGCTAAAACGCCCGATAATTAATCGAACCGTCGAGGCCGACGATAACACCGCTCGGTTATCCCGATAGTACGGAACGGGTCGCTTAAAGTGGCCCGTGTCCGAAGTCGACCTGCGGCGAGGTGCGGTCGCCCGGTCTACCCTCCGTGTGGGTACTTAGGTAGGTCGAATTTGGCGAGCAACCCTATCCCACGCGGGGGCCGATTGGCACAATCGTGGTGAGGCCGAAAGGCCCACCCGTGACTAGTTCCCGGCGTTAGTCCGAGAGGGTCACGACGGGATTGTCCGTCTGGTGGGCGACGTGCCGCGATTCGAGTTACGTGGCCGTTCGCACGCCGGCGGGCGCGAATCCGCAACAGTATTTTAAAGCAAGCCTTCAGTGCTCTTCATGTCTTTGTTCAGCTAGCAGGCTGCACGTCCTTGGGTGTAACTATTTTTGCTTTATCTGCTGACACCCTACATCCCACAGATTCCAGGTTCTGGGAATAACAAGGGTTTTATCAACATGTGTCAGGAATGATTAGTGGCTTAAGTGTAGGAGGGTTTGAATTGCTTGAGGAAAGTTGCTGTGTTGCAAGATCTGGGGTCTGACCGATTCAACTTCCTCGAAGGCCTCGAGGGAGGGGGAAAGGAGCCCACTGCCACATTTATTTCTTTATTTATTTAGTTCTTAGTCCACACTTTTAGTCCACACCCAGTTCCCCTTTAAACTCCAACTAGGGATAGAAGATATTGTTGTGGTTACCAAATTCGCAAACCACCATTCAGGTCCCTTAGGTGAGGTATCTCGGTAAGTACATGTGTAGTTAGGCCCAAACCCGTTGTCTAGTGGGAATACATGTCATTTATGCGTGCTGCGACTCTTCAGGATAGCCGTTTTTCTTTTACTATCTTTAATTTGGACCAACCGCCATGATTACCACCACAATCACAACATCAACCACCAACCACAACGCCGCTTCACCACAACCGCCACGACCTTCCCGTCACACCTCGCAACCGTAGCATCGCCACCGTTCTTGCCCCGCTGTGGGTACCGGTGTTGGACTCGTGCAGGGCGCGCGTCGAACAGCGTGTACAAAATCACGGATTTTGTGCTTCAAAAACGGATCAAAAACGACACACGCCCACTTTTTGCCATCCAATCGGTGAGCGAGGGGCGAATTGGCCCCGCCCCCAGGGCGATCGATATATGCAAATTTATGGATCAAAAAGCCTTCACGCCCACTTTTTCTCGGGCCAATGGGGAGCGAGGTGAAAGGTCGAAGGGAGGGGGTCAAAGATGAGAGGGCGAAGCTACAGGGCGGATAAAAGGACCGTGTTCGTCAGTAGACGAGGAGAGTCCAGAGGCGGAGAGTAGGAGAGGAGGAGAGTCGGAAACAGAGAGTCAAGACTTCGCGGGCGGTGGAGCTGCTCGTCGTGTGCGTTGGAGTCGGAACGGAGGGGACGGAGCTGTGGAAAGGCGGCGACACCAGACGAGGGGGTGCTCGCGTCGTGCAGGGAGCTGCACCCGAGGGAGGCCGACAGCGCGACCTGGCCGAGGTGGAGACGCTCGTCGCGGGATAATAAAGATCCTCTATACCCCGAGCATCAGCAACCCCCTCCTGTTTCCCCCCGCGCTGAGATAGTGCGACCAAGGGGGCCCCTTTCCCACCCCCTACCAGACACTGTCCGCGAGGCCCGCGGAGTTGAGGAGCCATCGCCGCTCCGCGTCTCATCACCAGACGGGTAGGCCGACCCGGTCTCGGCCTCAGGCCCGCCTCATCCTTGAGGGTATTTCTTTTCCTTGGTTTTGGGTATGTGTTGTCGGCGCCGTCTGTGAAGTAGAATTGTATAAGTGTTGCTGTGTGCTCGGTAGTCGGTATTAACTCTGCATTGTGTTTTCGCTTTTATATTTGCTTTTTGTGTAAATTGAATTGTGTTTTTCTTTTCTGTGTGCTTTTGGTGGAATTGTATATGTGTGCTTCCCGTGTGCCGCGAATAAATGTGCTTTGTGTTGAACTGTTTCCCGCTTCGCATCGTCATTTCTTTCTTTGAATCCTCATCTTGCTTCACGTAAAGGGTTGGTAGTGGGCTGAATACGCCCGATAATTAATCGAACCGTCGAGGTCGACGAATAACACCGCTCGGTTATCCCGATAGTACGGAACGGGTCGCTTAAGTGGCCCGTGTCCGAAGTCGACCTGCGGCGAGGTGCGATCGCCCGGTCTACCCTCCGCGTGGGTACTTAGGTAGGTCGAATTTGGCGAGCAACCCCATCCCACGCGGGGGCTGATTGGCTCGATCGCGGTGAGACCGAAAGGTCCACCCGTGACTGGTTCCCGGCGTTAGTCCGAGAGGGTCACGACTGGATTGTCCGTCCGGTGGGCGACGTGCCGCGATTCGAGTTACGTGGCCGTCAGCACGCCGGCGGGCGCGAATACCGCAACAATATACAAGTGTGAGCTTGTAGTGTGAACTTAATGTGAACTCCGGAGGCTCTTAAAGAAGGGGTCGTTGCGCCACATTCCGCATGCATTGTGCTATCTTCTGAAATAAACCGTATTATTCGAGAATCCTCATTCGACTCTGTCATCATACTCGGCCGGGTGAAAGAGTCACCACAACTACCATCACTATCATAATCCCCAAAATCTTCAGTTGTCTAATGACTCATTTATTGAGATGGGGGGGGGGGAGGAGAATTAATAATAAAAAAAAGAGTTGAAAATTATATCTTAAGCGAAAAAATATCTATAAAAAGAGCCGAGTGAAAAATACATACAAGAAAAATCATAAAGACTGCAAATATAACAATCACTTATGAACACTCACACACAAGAAGAATGAAGGATACTTGATTGAAAGCACTGATGAAGCATTTACAGGTCATATAAAAGAAGAACATTTTGGTTTAAAACTCTAGAACAAAAATCGATAACCGAATCACGCCTTAAAATTCGCTCACAAATCTAAACTTAAGCTCTGAATAATCAAAATTAATTCGGTAGTAAATTTAAAAATACCGTGATCTATCTATCCATCTCTCTAATTAGGTAGTAAAAAAGCTATCTTAATTGTAAATTTAAAATTACAAAAACACAAAATGAAGAAACCAAAGAGGAGGAAGTTTACATGAGAACAAAATACCGTGAACTGATAACATCCCCTCAAGAGTTTTATGAAAAAGGTCATGTTTTGGATGAGCTTCAGAGATATCAATGAGGTGATGATGAAAATACTATGAAGAAAGTGGATTTAACTTGAATAAAATTATTTTTTGGATATACACATCATGAAGTCAAATCCTCTTCATGCTTCTTTATATTATCATATTGATTTGGCAGGAGAAATAAAATTTAAAAAGGCAGTCGTTAATGTTCAAAACAAAGATAAGTGTTTTCTCTGGTCCGTTCTCGCTCAAAATAACTACATGGACAACTTTGACAGATTAATGAAACACAACTCCCTCCTTAAGAGTGCTTTTATAACAAACTTAACAAAAGTCATATTGATGATAAAGAATATCAACATGCACAAAATATCAGGAATATGTGCAATATCAAAACCCTCGGTGAATACCATGACCTCTATCTCAAGACCGATGTTTTGTTAACCGATATATTCAAAACCTTTCGAGAAATCTGTCAGAATAAGGATTCATAAGGATTAGACCAAGCTCAATTTTATACAGCAACCGGTCTGGCTTGGAGTGCTATGTTGAAGATGAGTAAAATAACCTCTCAAGTTAATATCAGATGTGGATATGTTGTTGGTTATTGAGAAAGATAAAAGAGGTGGAATATCACAAGTCTGTTCAAAGAGATATGCTAAAGCAAATAACAAATAATTATCTCCCAGATTAAAACCCCTCCAAAGATGATTCCTATCTCATGGACAATGTCTCAAGCTTTACCATATGGAGGTCTCAAATGGGTAAAAGAGAAACATTATGGAAGTGTTGCAAAATATCATGAACTCTACTTTTAAATAATTCGATGAATCAATAGTTGGATATTATTTTGAATTGGATTTAAAATATCCAGAAGAAATCCATAACAAACAGAAAGACTTGCCATTTGCTCCAGAAACATAAACACCTAAAGAAGAGTGGTTAAGTGATTATCAGCAATCATTTATGACTACAAATTATCATATACCAACAGAAAAATAAATCACCGCACTACATGACAAAGAAAATTACATGCTACGTCAAATAAACTTGAGACAATATCTATCGGTTGGTTTAATGATAAAGAAATTCATAGAATTTTAAAGTTCAATCAAAGTCATGTGATGAAAAAGTATATCGATTTCAAAACGAAGAAAAAGTATATCGATTTCAATTCAATCGGATGAAAGTTGACAATTTTACGGAACCTCGACCATTAACGTTTTCACGTTATAACAATAGGCTTCCAGCTAATGCAGGATGTTATGTTTTGTGAAGATCAGAGTAAAATTGCGACCTGCCAGTGAATGACAAAGGCAGACAGACAAACAGAATAAGAGAGCAGACCAACCAATATACTTGTGAATCTTGGATTTTCACAAGTAACAAGTAAACACAGTGTGATGTGTTCTCTGCATAACTCGGCTTACCTTCCATCAGATGAGCAACGTTGCTGGAATCCTTGGAAGGAGAATCACATGGTTCCTGCTTCACAGGTAACCAGGGATATGTCATCAAAGTGTCCCGAGAAGTCTGAAGAAAGTTTGTTTGGAATGTTTCTGACTTCACCACATGAGCTGTACCTGCAACCCACGTGAAGATCTTTTGTGTATACTCCAGAAGGAATCTGTATTATCACCACTCACGGTCTACCATACGAAGATTTTTTGTTGTTGTTCAAACTTTTGGTGATTGAGCAGTAATCATCAACCAAGTCAGACTCCACCTGTACTTCCACAATAAAATCTGAAAATAACATCTCATTCAAAATCAACCTCAAGGAGCATTTATGGAAAGAAAAATGGTGCCATTGTTGTGATGTCGCCAGAACCCAGAGTATCCCAGGAACTGGTGGCACTTCCCCCAAGCTCAGTGGATGCGTTAAGTTTTTGTCTCGTTAGTATGTCAGTATGTCCGTGTGTGTGTGTGTGTGTGTGTGTGTGTGTGTGTGTGTGTGTATGTATGTGTGTGTATGTGTGTGTGTGTATATGTGTGTGCTGCATTACGAGCCTTCGACCTTGTATTTAAAAATATATATAATTTATGGTGCTTACAAACAAACTCATAATATAAATTTGCAGTTTCCTGCGGTGTTATAGCTCTTCTTCTCTTCTCTGAGTGACCGACTTCAAAAATTAAGTGAACCATTCCGGATTTGTCTCTGTTTCTGTCGATTGTTGTCTACTTTTGTTTGTTGTTTATATCATTTGCTCATTGCCATGTCTTTTGTGTGCAGCCTGCTTGGTTCTTTTGATATGTGTCTTCAGCTTATATATGCCTGGTGTTGGCTTAGTGGTTCGGGTGGCGGGCTTTGGATCCTATGGTCCTGAGTTCAAATCCCATTCAGCTGTTGAATTAATACCAGGTGGGGTTAACTTGGCCTATCATCCTTCCGAGGTCGGCAAAATGAGTGCCAGCATGCTGGTATCCTGTGTCGGGGTGGCGACCCGTCGAGGATTGTGCCCAGTAGCCAAGGAGACTACTTAAGCAGCACCAACGCTGTGCACAGAGAATGGTCCCAATCTCCTCCTCTCCTTAGACCTACCAATTTCCCCCCTGACATGTACATTCATTTGTTGCGCTTTCCACCCATCGCCCTCACTATCCTAATTCCCACCGGAAAGAGGGTACAAGACAAGAAAGGAGGCAGTAGAAGACAGAGAGACCACCGACCAGTCTGCTACGTGAAAGTGCTATGCCCAGGGACTCAGCTGCTCTGCCACACTTGCACATCCTCTTTCTGCTCTGTTCACTCTATCATTTTACCTCGGTCCCCTTCCATCTACTTGGAGGTCAGCCAAAATCACTACAATTACACAAACATGGTGCAAAATCAGATCCTATTACAGGCCGATTAATACATGTACATTTATAAGCAAAGTTATGGAATCCATAAACGCAGTTGACGTCAAATCCTTGCTTTTGTCGAACCTCCTGATCTGAGATGATCAGTTTGGATTCATACCCGGTAACTCCACCCTGGACATGCTGCTTCTCCCAATATTAGATGGAGAACCTCAATCTCAGACATGAGATCATGGCCGTCTCTCTGGAACTGTCTCGAGCATTTCATAGTACGGCACTTTACATTGCTTTCCAAACTCTACCTCCATCATCCAAGGTCCTCTCCTCTCTTGACTTACTATCTCTTCCACTATATCCATATTCTAGTTCCTCCATGAGCCTCGACTTCCTCGACCATGAAAAAGTGTCAATTCTCCAGCTGGTGTTTATTTTTCAATCTCCTGAAAAATACATTTTTCTAACCAACTTGGAAAAGTAAACCCGATGATCTGACCTTCTGATGGTCAATATCTGGCATCTGAAAATCCAGGTGGAGGAAAAATAGATTTTGTTGATCTCACCCATGTGTCAGATAATCACTTCACCAACAGTTAATAACTCATCTGATAACTGGGATGTAAATATTTGCTTGTATTTCCTTATATCTGAACTGCATGTTCCTTTCAAAGCTTGTTTTAGGGGGGGAAATGCATTAGGAGCTATCTACAAAGTATGTATGCTGAAGTGACTGAATATTTGATGAACTTACCCCCGGGGTTTTTTGGGGGAGCAATCAAGGCAGCGGCTTGTTGCCTATGCACCACCCAGATAAAAGAACGTCTCAGAAGAAGGTGTTGCACATGGTTGACACTTTGGCCTTTCACCAGCCAGATTCGCTGATTTTGGCCTATTTTGTTGTCATTTGGCCGACAAAAAAAAGTTGGCAAATCCTTTTTTTTGGTCGTTTTAAAAAAAATAAAAATAAAAACTTGGGCTTTTTTATTTCTTGCCAAAAGGTTAAATTCCTTTTGGCCTTTTCTGGCCAGTTTGTGACTTCAGCTGATCTCTCGGTGACCATAGCCAATCAGAGCCACGAGTACAAAGCGCCCCTTTCCCACCTGTATGAGTAAATGTCCCATATGCACAAGTGTAATGGCCGCAAGCACTGGTACTATCCCAGCGCGCATGCACATGTTTGATGGGTCACATGTCGCAATCGTGGTGTGCCATTCCAAATATGGACTTCACGGCAAAATATGGACGTGGCCAGATATTTGAAGCAATAGATTTCAAAGTATTTGATTCGGAAGTGCGAGCTTTGAGAACTTTTCTACAAATCAACCTGCTGCAACCACGAACCACATGGTTGGCCCGTCGGCCTCCTCCACTCATGAGGCGCCGTCGCTGGTGAGCACGATTCCCTTGTCAGGTCAGACCAGATTAGATCTGTGACTTGCGACAGGTACCATGTAAACCGAGACTAACCTGTTCCATAGTCGGGTTGTTGGCGATTAAACCGTCTCCCCCACCTGGTTTCCTGGTGAGGAGGGTGTATGGATATGGAAACTCAGCAGGATTAAAAACAAAACCTGTCAAAGGGCAGAGCAACTACTTGTGAGCCAACGGTCATCCATATCAAGCACCCAACTGTGTCTGCGGACGTCCTCCTGCAGTTAGGTTACTTTTTTATGAGGTTGGTGGCAGGATTTGCACTTCGGCCATCTTAAAACCCTTCACTCCGCAAAAAAAAAAAAAACCAACTGAAAACCCATTCCATGGGAGTATCTCTTGTGCAGCTGCCCTTCGCAGAGCGGCTCACCGGATGACGGGATTGGTGTAAAGCCTTTGGGACCCCCACTCTTTGATAATGGGAGGAAAAACACAGGCTAACCTTCCTGGGTGAGATTGCGTAAGTGTGTGTCAGGGTGGTGCTGAGGTGTTGTCCACCAGACAGCAGTCTCCTTGGGTTCACCTGAGGCGGTCATTCTGGTGGGTGCCTGGAATGTCCCATCCCTAAGAGAGGATGATCACCTGTCTCTGTTATCATCTGAGCTCAAGGTCATTTGACCTGACCTGACAAGAGAATCGTGCTATCACTCCTTGGGTGTTGTTTCCCTGGCAACTGTATTTACTCCGACTGAGACGAGTGATCTCACAGTGAAGGACGCATTCTCTGCTACGCTCGAGTCTGTGGTTGATCAGTGCCCCAGACGAGATACTCTTCTCGTCTTGAGGGATTTCAATGCATCGACTCAAACTGATAGGGATGGTTATAAGACGTGTGTTGGTCCCCATGGGTCTGAAACTGTGAACCAGAATAGCACTAAGTTCCTTGACTTTGCAAGAAGTCATGGATTAGGGTGGCTGGTTCATGGTTTCAGCGCCCACAAGCTCATCGCTGGACTTGGTATTCCAACGCTGGTGTTATGGCAAAGGAGATTGACCATGTGGTCGTTGATGGTCGCTGGAGGATGATCCAGAACTGCAGGTTCCACCGGAGTGCTCAGTTCCTCAATACCGACCACAGGCTTATTTGCAGCAACTCTGAAGTTTCCGCTTAAATCCGGGAGAAGGGTACTACCATCCCAGCCTAGGCTGGATGTTGGCAAGCTAAAGGATGAGAGGGTAGCTGAGGAGTTTGCAAACGGGCCGAGTGGGGAAGTTGGGGGGGGGTCTGGGTGCTTTGGGGATCCTGAAGAGTTGTGGAGTACCTTCAAGACCACCATCCTTAAAGCTGCCGGTGGATGTCTTGGAACTCACGGAAGGGCAGAGAAGAATGTTGTCTCTTAAAGGATACTGGATACCATTGACCACAGTCTCAGGGCCAGGCTTAATTGGCAGAGCTGAGCTGTTCAGGGAGTTGAGGCTTCAAACTGTACGTGCACTGAGGGTGGACAAGGAGGCCTTTGTGCGAAGAATCTGTGAGGGGTAGAGCATCACCTGTGGTCAAGCGATTCTCATCCTGCTTACATGGGAATTCGTGCATTGCGTTCCTCCAAGCCCATCCCTTGGTGTACTGCAATTAGAGCGGAGGGGGATGGGCTCTTGACAGAGGAGTCCGAGGTGAAGGCCCGCTGGGAGGGTTACTTTGAGCGGCTGAACCAAGTTGATCCACCAGTTGTTGAATTGGATGTCAGGGGTGTTACAATCCTGATTGCTGACCCTCCAATTAACTGTGGTCCACCGTAGTTTGTGGAAACACAGGCTGTGGTGATCCACTTGAAATGGGGTAAAGCGCCAGGGATCTGTGGCATCCATGCTGAACTTCTCCAGGCTGGTGGAAATGCTGTACTCACATCGTTGCATGCAGTTTTGTGCTCTGCCTGAAACACAGGCATCATCCCAACTAACTGGAAGAGGGGCCTTGTTGTCCCTCTCTGGAAAGGGAAGGGTGATTGCCAGAACTGCAACAATTACCAAGGTCTTTGCTCATTTAATTCTTGAAAGGGGTCGCCACCATCTGCTTGAGCACCAGCACCCAGAGCAGTCAGTCTTTACACCAAAGAGGTCAACGATTGACCGTATCCTTGCTCTTCGGGTCCTCACCGAACACAGATGAGAGTTTCAGTGGAGGCTGCTTGCAGCCTATGTTGATCTCTGTAAAGCATTCGATTCAGTGCATCGGGATGCCCTCTGGAATATTCTTGGTCTTCGTGGGGTGCCACCAAAACTCATCAATCCTCTGGCTGAACTATACTCTGGTACTGAGAGTGCTGTGAGATGTGGTGGTACCATCTCTGACTTATTTCTAGTTGTTACTGGAGTTTGTCAGGGGTGTGTGCTGGCCCCCACACTTTCCAACACTTGTATGGACTGGATTCTCGGAAGGATGTCGGAGAAATCAAGCTGCGATGCATTGTTATTCCCGCGCTTTCGAAGAAAAGCGGGAATATTGTGATTGTCTCCGCTGTCCGTCCGTACGTCCGTCTGTCTTACCCTGTAACTCCTCCTACACCGTTTGAAATAGGAACTTGAAACTTTTGGACATAGTAGATATATGTATGGGGAAGTGCACAACACTGTCGGATTTTTGATATGACCCCCAGGGGACGGGCCAGAGGGGGTGGGGTCATGCGGGCTGATAAAAAGAAAAAATTTCACCTAGCGTTAATGGGACAAAGCAGTGCGCACGGGAATATGCGATGGTGTGCCATCGACAACGTAGTTCTAGTTTGGGAATGTCAAGATCTCTGAGCTTGATTTCGCAAATGATGCAGTCATCTTTGCGGAGACTGGATATCCTTTTGGGTGCTGTCGAGGTGCTGAATGAGCAGTCGAAAGAACTGGGACTATGGGTTTCCTGGGTCAAAACCAAGATCCAGGCTTTCAATGACATCTTGGATGCTGCTGTCCTGTCTGTGCCTGTTTGTGGTAAGGATGTTGAGGTCGTGGAGAGATTCACTTACCTTGGCAGTGATATTCATGTCTCTGCTGGCTGTGAGCCAGAGGTCAATAGACGTCTGGGTCGGGCCTGGGGAGTCATGGATTAAATGAATCATGGGATGTGGCGCTGCCGATACCTGTGCAGGAGGACAAAAGTCCGAGTCTTCAGATCATTGGTGCTTCCAGTCCTGCTCTATGGATATGAGACTTGGATTCTGACCAGGGATCTCACAGAGACTTAATTCCTTTGATATTCAGAGAATCCTTGGCTTTGTGTCCAACGAGCGGTTGCTGAGAGAGACTCGGATGAGATTTGTTACCTGCATAGTCCGTGAGCGTCAGTTGGGGCTGTATGGACATGTGGCTCATTTTCCTGACGCTGATCCTGCTCAGTTTGCGGACGTCCTCCTGCAGTTGGGTTACTTCTTATTAGGAGGTTGGTGGCAGGATTTGCACTCTGGCCACCGTAAAACCCTTCATTCCGCAAAACGCAAAAACGCAAAAAAATCTGAAAACCCACTCCGTGGGAGTACCTCCTGTGCAGTTTCCCTTCGCAGGGCAGCTTACCGGATGACGGGATTGGGGCAAAGCCTTCGGGACCCCAATCTATGATGAGAGGAGGGAAACCACGGGGTTCCTGGGTCAGATTGCGGGAGAGTGTGTCGGAGTGGTGCTGAGGTGTCGTCCACCAGACGGCGGTCTCCTTGGGTTAACCTGAGGTGGTCCCTTCGGGTGGGTGCCTGGAATGTCCTATCCCGAAGAGAGGATGATCACGTGTCTCTGTTATCATCTGAGCTCAAGCGTTTAGACATCGGGATTGCAGCTCTCTCTGAGGTTCGGAGACCGGATTGCGGCGAGATAATGGTGGGTGGTTACACCTACTATTGGTCTGGTCGCTCTGATGGTTACCATACCCAAGGAGTTGCTGTAGCTGTGTCCAATAAGCTGACCCCAATGATAATTGAGGTAACACCGGTCAACGAGCGTATTATGAGATTAAGGATTCGTCACTCCTTAGGTGTCATTTCCCTGGTCTCTGTTTATGCTCCGACTGAGGCGAGTGATCTCACCGTGAAGGATGCATTCTACGCCACACTCGAGTCTGTGGTTGATCAGTGCCCCAGACGAGATACACTTCTAGTCTTGGGGGATTTCAATGCACGACTGGAACTGATAGGGATGGTTATGAGGTGTGTGTTGGTCCCCATGGGTCAGGAACTATGAACCAGAATGGCACTAAGTTCCTTGACTTTGCAAGAAGTCATGGACTTAGGGTGGCTGGTTCATGGTTTCAGCGCCCACAAGCTCATCGCTGGACTTGGTATTCCAATGCTGGCGGTGTGGCAAAGGAGATTGACCATGTCCTCATTGACGGTCGTTGGAGGATGATCCAGAACTGCAGGGTCTACCGGAGTGCTCAGTTCCTCAATACTGACCACAGGCTTGTTGTAGCAACTCTAAAGCTGCACCTTAAATCCTGGAGAATGGTACCATCCCAGCCTAGGTTGGATGTTGGCAAGCTCAGGGATGAGAGAGTAGCTGAGGAGTTTGCGAACAGGCTGAGTGGACACTTGGGGGGTCTGGGTGCTTTGGGGGGTTCTGAAGAGTTGTGGAGCGCCTTCAAGACCACCGTCCTTGATGTTGCCGGTGGATGTCTTGGAGCTCACCGCAGGGCAAAGAAGAATTTTGTCTCTCAAGGGACACTGGATAACATTGACCAGAGTCGCAGGGCCAGGCTGAATGGCAGAGCTGAGCTGTTCAGGGAGCTGAGGCGTAAAACTGTACGTGCACTGAGGGTGGACAAGGAGGCCTATGTGCGAGGAATCTGTGAGGGGGTAGAGCATCACCTGTGGACAGGTGATTCTCGTCCCGCTTACAGGGGAATTCGCGCATTACGTTCATCCAAGCCCATCCCTCGGAGCACTGCAGTTCGAGCAGAGAGTGGTAGGCTCTTGACAGAGGAGTCCGAAGTGAAGGCCCGCTGGGCCGGTTACTTTGAGCGGTTGTACCAGGCTGATCCCCCAGCTGTCGAGTTGGACGTCAAGGGTGTTACAATCCCTGTTGCTGACCCTCGAATCAACTGTGGTCCACCTACGCTTGTGGAAACACGGGCTGCGGTGAACCAGTTGAAACGGGGCAAAGCTCCAGGGATCTTTGGCATCCATGCCAAACGTCTCAAGGTTGGTGGAAATGCTGCACTCGTGTCGTTGCATGCAGTTTTGTGCTCTGCCTGGAACACAGGCATCATCCCAACTGACTGGAAGAGGGGCCTTGTTGTCCCTCTCTGGAAAGGGAAGGGTGATCGCCAAGACTGCAACAACTACCGAGGGGTGACGCTGCTCTCAGTGCCGGGCAAGGTCTTTGCTCGGATAATTCTTGACAGGGTTCGCCACCATCTGCTTGAGCACCAGCGTCCAGAGCAGTCAGGCTTTACACCAAAGAGGTCAACGATTGACCGTATCCTTGCCCTTCGTGTCCTCACCGAACGCAGACAAGAGTTTCGGCAGGGGCTGCTTGCAGCCTGTGTTGATCTCTGTAAAGCGTTCGATTCAGTGAATCGGGATGTCCTCTGGAGGATTCTTGGTCTTCGTGGGGTGCCACCAAAACTGATCGATCTGATGTCTGAACTCTACTCTGGTACTGGGAGTGCTGTGAAGTGTGGTGGTGCCATCTCTGACTTATTTCCAGTTGTTACTGGAGTTCGTCAGGGATGTGTACTGGCCCCCACACTTTTCAGCACTTGTATGGACTGGATTTTAGGGAGGATGTCGGAGAGATCAAGTTGCGGTGCATCGTTTGGGAATGTCAAGATCTCGGACCTTGATTTTGCAGATGATGGAGTCATCTTTGCGGAGACTTTAGACATCCTTTTGCGGGCCCTCGAGGTGCTGAATGAGGAGTCGGAGCCGCTGGGATTACGGGTTTCTTGGGTCAAAACTAAGATCCAGGCTTTCGGTGACATCTTGGATGCTGCTGTCCTGTCTGTGTGTTTGTGGTGAGGATGTTGAGGTCGTGGAGAGATTCACTTACCTTGGCAGTGATATTCATGTCTCTGCTGGCTGCGAGTCAGAGGTCAATAGACGTCTGGGTCGGGCCTGGGGAGTCATGGATTCACTGGATCATGGGGTGTGGCGCTGCCGGTACCTGTGCGGGAGGACGAAAGTCCGAGTCTTCAGGTCCTTGGTACTTCCAGTCTTACTCTATGGATGCGAGACTTGGACTCTGACCAAGGATCTGAGATGGAGACTTAATTCCTTTGGTACCAGGTGTCTTCGGAGAATCCTTGGCTATCGCTGGTCGGATTTTGTGTCCAACGAGCGGTTGCTGAGAGAGACTTGGATGAGATTTGTTACCTGCATAGTCCGTGAGCGTCAGTTGCGGCTGTATGGACATGTGGCTCGTTTTCCTGACGCTGATCCTGCTCACCAGATTCTCTCAGCGAGGGAGTCTCATGAGTGGAAGAGACTAGTGGGCCGACCACGTGCCTCGTGGTTGCAGCAGGTTGACCATCATCTCAAGGAGATTGGGATGGGCCTGGCATCTGCCTGGGGGATGGCCAGACGGAGGCCCCTGGAGTACCGGCGGAAAGTGGACGCAGCAACGCGCTGTTCTGGCACATGCTCCCATACCTGACCTGACCAGATCCTGCTCACCAGATTCTCTCAGCGAGGTAATCTCGTGAGTGGAGGAGGCCAATGGGCTGACCACGTGCCTCGTGGTTGCAGCAGGTTGACCATCATCTCAAGGAGATGGGGATGGGTGAGGCATCTGCCTGGGGGATGGCCAGAGGGAGGCCCCTAGAGTACCGGCGGAAAGTGGACGCAGCGACGCGCTGCTCCGGCGCATGCTCCCATACCTATCCCTATCCCTATCCCTATCCCTATCCCTATCCCTATCCCTATCCCTATATCTCTCTCTCTCTCTCTCTCTCTCTCTCTCTCTCTCTCTCTCTCTCTCTCTCTCTCTCTCTCTCTCTCTCTCTCTCGTGCAGTCTTGGGCTGCTGGTTGCATCATTGGTTGGGATGCGGCTGTGCCACTGATGCAGTGTCTCCCTCACCAGTACACTGGTACTCATTTTGCCGACCTCGGAAGGATGACAGGCTGAGTCAACCTTCTGGTACATTTAATTCAGCGGCCAACGGGGCTTGAACTCAGGACCCTAGGATCCCAAGCCACCACCCTCACCACCAATCCAACACTGGGCTTGCTCCCATACCTGACATGACCTGACGTTCCCATCAATTTGAGAACTTTTCGAAGCGATTTGGCTCAGACAGCCGAAAACAAAACAAAACATGGAAACCTGGTGTTGCACGCTTGAAACATGATTGCCTGTCAGGGGAGGACACTGTGAGTTTACTTGTGTGGCGCACAGCACGGATCCCGTACGGGATCCACAACAAGGTAAACAGAACTTCACGGTAAATAAGAACGTCACCTACCGGGTCCCAACTCCGCGTTCTCGGATGGACCGACCCTCGACCCATGGACCACGTGAGAACCTCCCGGACTGAGCGCGTTTCCTCCATCGGAGCAGCTCGGGGATCCAGAGGGGTTCGCGGTGTGCTCCTCACCGGAGACATCTCGGTTCATAACGTACAGTGCAGTACAGTGCAGTGCAGTACAGTGCAGTGCAGTACAGTGCAGTGCAGTACAGTACAGTGCACTACAGTACAGTGCCGTACAGTGCGGTACAGTGCAGTGCGGTACAGTACAGTGCACTACGGTACAGTTCCGTACAGTGCAGTACAGTGCAGTGCAGTGCAGTACAGTGCAGTACGGTACAGTCGACCAACAGCGTGTTTGGACAGTGCGCTCCAGCTATTATTCAAGCGCTTATTTAAAACGAGCAGAGTACCCGCTCTCCAGGCGATCTTGGTCCAAGCATGTATACCCTTTATTTG
>NC_140977.1:22376231-22388731 GCF_056783735.1 Eptatretus burgeri
CCAGCAATGGCACGGACATCCGTGAGCGTCTGCTCGACAGACGAAGCAGTCACGACCGCCGAGTCGAATGTGATGTCGGTTAATCGCAGAATAGCCGCTACCATCTTCGCGTCTCGCAGACCAGAAATAAAACGATCTCTGAGCCGTGTCGGACGCTCCTCTGCCGTGAATTTGCAAGGCACAGCCGAATGCTTCACTCGTGCCACGAAGTCCGCAACGCGCTCCTCGCCACCCTTAGCGAGATGATCGAACTGGAACCGCGCGAGATGTAACGACTTCTCCGGCGCCAAGTGGGTCTTCATTTTCGCTACGATGTCCTGAAAGGATAGCACATCATCACTGGGTCTATTTGGAGCCACCAAATCACTCAGCAGGCGGTAGTGCTCCGTTGATAGCGAGGCGAGCAAGATCGCCTTGCGTTTCTCTTCATCCTCTACATCATTCGCCCGAAAGTAGCAACCTAACTGTTCAGAAAACAACTCGAACTCATCTCCCCCGAACACGGGTACACGTCCGTGTGCCGTGCTGCGACCTTCCGCCATGCTCCGTGAGACCCTTGGCTCCGTAGCTTGGAACCGCCCTTACACACGCCGATCCGCAGATCCTCGTTCGCCAACTGTACTGTACTGAAATGGGAGATGCTTAGCAGGCAGACACGAAGCGGAGGAACAGTCGAGCCGGGCTGTGTTGCACGAGTGCGAGCGCGGGCGTACTGTGCCCGGCAGCTCTCCTTTATTCGTACTCGGTACACTCACGAGCCGGCCGACTCCAGCATTACTACGACACCTCAGGCGGCGCGCACACCTCATATCCCTTGCCGACCCCCACGGCCACCCCTCTCATCATCACGCCCACCATGCATCATCACCATGCCCTTCCCCATAGGCCCGCAGACTCCACCACCGAGACCACCCCGGGCAAAACACTGACCAGTCCAAGAATACTCTAGAAATGATTCAGGGAAAGTGGGAAAATAAAGCTGTAACGGAAATTATGGACCTAGGTCATGTGATTAATTAGAATCATGCTATGAATGAATATAAAAGTACCCATATGCATTCGTAGAATAAGATTCGTTAAGATATGCATATGTGAATAAGCCCGAACCAAACTTGAAGCTTGTAAGATGTGAAGGGAAGAAGCATGACAAATAAATAATGTTGGAAAAAGAAAAAAGAAAAGTTGTAAGTGTTAAGATTAAAAGAATAAGTTGAGAAAACACCTTGCCCCACCCGTGCAACTGCAGTACACAGAGCAGGGAAATCAAGAGAGAATACCAGGTAACTCATCTGAGGGTTTCCTTAATCCGTCGAGGTTGTGTCCAAACCTGGAAGGTACGAGGTCGCTGGCCACGACTTTTGCCTTCCCGGTGAGGAGGTGGAGGAAAAACGCAGGCGGAAGGGAAGGTTACAGTGCAGCAAACTCAAAATCGGTAAAATATCCATTAAAAGAACAGGAATTGAGATTAGTTCTGATGTGATAATATTTGGAAATTTAAAGCGAGGTGCTGAAAGAACAGCGGACGAAGCTAGGCTGCTCGTGAAAACGATGTGTGGAAATGGAAGGTGGGAGGGAATGATAACCCACAGAGGGAAGGATGCCCCATTGTGAGAATGATAACCCACAGAGGGAAGGATGCCCCCATTGTGAGAATGATAACCCACAGAGGGAAGGATGCCCCCATTGTGAGAATGATAACCCACAGAGGGAAGGATGCCCCATGGTGAAGTGGAGGAATGTGTGCGCCTTGCCTGAAGGGTAAAGGTGGGGGTCGTGTTCTTTGTCCGTGGGTCGGGTCGTCTTTGAGAATTTTTTTTTTTTTTAACGACTCAAAAACGAGTCAACGGGAAAATTTGTGGCAGATGTGCCGAATAAAGCCTTGATTGTGATCTCCAAGTCCAGGAGTCCATACAACACGAATTAAATTGAGAATTATTTAATCGCGGTTGGAAATAAATAAAAGGTAATTTAATATAGAGTCAAATAGTTCTGAAATGTGTTTAAATTGATTTGTATACGTTTTAATGTGTGGGTCGAACGTATGTACGCAGTTTGTTGTGGATGTGGAGATGGGGAGAGACGCGGGACCAAGGTGCGAAGGAAGGAGGGGTAGGATAAAAGGTGGGGGCGAGCTGTGTCGAAGTGCACATGCTGTGCCCAGAGGCGTGCTGTGTCTTCACTCGTCGGTGAATGAAACAATGACATCCAAGAACCAGGACAAAGACATTCGGCAAGCTGCAGAAATGTTTTTGGGGGAGATGACTAGTGGTCTTTGAACACGTGGCCATTGCGGACCTTGTCACGGAGCATTAATCCTCTGCCTGGCGCGATCGAGGTTTTTGTATGAAAGCGGACAGAGGAGCATGTTTGTTGTCCTTATATGAGCCTCGATCTGTCAGGATAAATTATTTGGATTAAAATTGACCATAAAAGCGGTTATCGTGCTCAATGTGTTGGTGCCCTGCTGTGAAGTGCGGGCTGTGCGCGATCTTTGCTTGGGAGAGTCGGGCTGCGTGAAGTTTGCCTGAACACGGGGAGAAGCTTTGGAAAAGAAATATCTTTTTTAACGAGTGAGGCAGGAAAATTATCAACACGGTTGGTGCATCATTATTGTGAGGAGCTCGGTTTTACAATCAATTGTGGTTGGCATCTGTGGTTGAATGTACGAAGTAAGCCGTGTGTGGAGCCCTCGAAGGAGGGAGGGCTGTACGGTGTGCGAGATGGAGCACGAAGCACGAGTGTGGTCAACATCTGGGCCGCACTGAAATCGGCCGTGCCGAGGGTGCTGTGTAAATTTTCGAACCAGTTCATCCTGGCCTTGTAAGTTTGCAAGTACACATGTGCAAATGGACAAGACCATTGTGTGCTGGACCCTGAGTAAATTCCACAATGTGCCAACCCCCTGCATCCCCCTGCACCTCCGAAGAGTCTGGAGGTATGGCTGCCCTTTGAGCTGTGCAACCTCGGTTCAAATCTCAACGCAGCTCTAAACTGCCATCCTGGTGTTTCACATGCACTGCGAGATCTGCTAACATCGGTTCGTGGACATTAAAGATCCCACGATGCTTTTTGCGAAGAGTTGGCAAGTTATTGCAGGCACCCTGAACATTAAGCTACAAAACTGCTGCTCGAACGTGCAGGGGCACAGCTGCTGTCATGATGGGCATGGGTAGGGACTCGAGTCGTCAGTTGTGTGCAGTACGTGGCGACAGATTAGTATCAATTGTCACAAGGACGTGTTAGTGCAAATGATGCAGTGTCCCTCCACCGATACACACATTGGAATAAATAATCTCACCGACCTGGGAGGAATGACAGGCTGAGTCAACCTCAGGAACCAGGGATACTGAGAGTCAGGAGTCGCCAAGAGCCACAAACAATAGACAGTGTGCTCTGACGGTTTGAAAGAGGAAATGCGAATCGTGCAAGTGAGGTGTGGAGTGTGTGTTGGGATTTACTTTAGGCTCATGTAAAAGATAAGTGAGAATTTGGCAGATTTTAAAAACAATTACCATGACATGTTTTGAATGAAGAATGAGTTAAAATCGCAACTGTGGCTGTGGACATAATTACATACACAACTCAGCCGGGAACAGAGGAAAATACTTTATTTCATTTTATTTTGGAAAGCACCAAATGCTTTGCAGAAGTGTGGTCCAAATGGATGAATGGATGATATCTGATTATGCAGTGTTGGTTGACTCACTGCTGGAGTGAAATGTGGTAATCGAAAGATGTCCGGTACTGGACATAACTGTCAGGGTATGTAGTGTACACTGAGAATAACATCTTGGAAAGTGATTCTGTGCTAATTGCGGTATGCAATCTAGCCGAGGGTGAAAGCATATTCCTGATATGTGTATACTGTACAGATGGCACAATGTAGGGGAACTGTGGAAATAAGAGGATATTTAATGTCGCAAAGTGTGCTAGTCAAGAATAGTTAAATCGATAGTAATATATTGAGCACATATGAAGCAAAAAAAAAAACGACAACAACGACATCCTCCCTGGCTACCTTCCACCATTGGCCTTTCCGATGAGCATACGTGCTGAGCATCTGTGGGGGAGTTATTTGGCAATCAACGCTACCTAACTACCTGGTGCTTGCAGCGGTATCGAGTTGCAGGTTCAAGTACCATCGAGCCGGATTGTCAAGGATTGCACGAGGCAGGAAGGTCCAAGGAAGCTTCTCACCTCCAGCTCACCTTCCCTCCGAGGGGGGAGTATCAATGAAGACCCAACGGGGTCCCTTTTTTGGGGGGGGTGTGTGTGTGTCTGGTGGGGGCCAGTCCTTAAGCAGCACCTGTATGGGTGCTTGTGTATAAATTTCCATTTATTTTATATTCTAATGACTCTGCCCTTATGTGCTTCTTATGGGCTTCATGATGGTGCCCAGGGAGCCACTGGGTTGTCTGGACCGCCTGGAGAAGCGGGAGGAAATGGAACTGTTGATGGTTCAGGTCCTATCGGACCTCCAGGCCCAAGTGGTCATGATGGCATGATTGGCCCTCAGGGCAATGCGGGAGACAGGGCTCTGCAAGGGGAGTCTGCAACACCAGGACGCCAAGGGGCGATTGGGATAATTACACCATCAGGATCGTCTGGGTCAGTGGGTGAGCAAATGGTGGGTGCAGGTGAGCACATGCATCTGTGGTGAAGGTCGTGGTCTGAACCCATGGGTCGGTTCGGGCAGGCAGAATTCACATCTTTGTTTATGTTGAGATCTGAATTTGTTGTCTTCTGACGTCAGCATCGGTTGGTATTTTAAAAACGCGTTTTTCATATCATAGCAGCCACCGTACCTGGGAAGGCTCTCCTGTGCATTGTATTGTCATAATGGTAGACCGTGGGGCTGTGTACGCTCTCTGATGACGACCAACTTATGAATGGGAAAGAAGGGTGCAGTCGGTGGAACTGACTCTACTGCTCCCTCTAGCAGTCGTGCTTGCTGCTGATACCCAGCCCCCACAACAAAGTGGTGACCCAAAAAGGTTTTGCTCGTTTTGGCTCATAAAAATGAGCTGCACGAACAAAAGGGGGATGATGTAGAAGGAGATGCTGAGAATATGGTACACTCAAGAACTTGCAGAGGTGGGAGAAAATTGAAAATTTGTAAAATCGAAAGTTTTGGAAGCAGCTATGTATTATCAAATGTTTGTGGTGTGTGCTGCCTTTGGGCTGTTGGTTGCATCACTGGTTGGAGCATGACTGTGCTGCTGATGTGGTGTCCCTATTACCAATGTACTGATGTTCATTTTTTTTTGCCAGTCTTAAAGGAGTTACAGGCTGAGTTAGCCCTCTGGGGTTCGTTTAGTGGTAAATGAAACTTGAGCTCAGGGCTCTGGGATCCTGGTCACCAATTTAAGGGCAAGGCCAAACAGTACATACAATTATTGATAGAATGTCTGTAAAATATATGGACATGTATAAATGAATATTAACTCTTGTAATGCGAATAAATATTGCGAAAGAGTTTGACAACAGGGTGTTCGAATGGAGGAACGTCCTGAAGACGCAGTGGACTGGACTTTTTCAGGTATTATTGGTTACCCATGGAGCTGTCAAGAAAAGGTAAGCCAATCATGGATTCACGCATCTCATTGCAAAAGGATACAGGAAATCGAAAAGAGAAAGAATGTTACTGGAGGTTTATGACAGATGTGGCAGTGTTTGATTAGCGTGTGTATAATCGTGATAATATGGACAATAACAGATAGTGAGGACATTTTGGGAATGTCATAGAGATCAGAATGTTTGGTAGGTCAATGGTAGGGGAAACAAGGAATAGGTTGTGACAGGGTGCACAGGGAAGAAAAATGGTAAACATTGGGATCAATTGCATTAGGAAGGCGTATATGGAAAAAACACTTATATGGCCCTTTTATACAATTATGCATCTCGTGTGCCACGGGATGAAGGGGACAAAGGCATTGTATGCCTGGAACAAGGCATATTGTTACATGAAGGGATAACTGGGACAAGGATAGAGATAAGGATACGAATAAATAATCTTGCAGAATCCCAGAAATCATTAAATGGTATATTTCTGTGACCTAGCGGAACACCTAAGGAAGGTAACTGCAGAGTACCATGACTATTTTAAGGAAGAAGGGTTCAGATCATGGGTAATGGAAGTGTTTGGTGAAGGGGGAACATGGATATTCCACATATTGATCGTTGGCCTTATGATATTCAGTGCTAATGTCATCATGGCAGAAAAGTAATGTGTGTGTGTGTGTGTGTGTGTGTGTGTGTGTGTGTGTGTGTGTGTGTGTGTGTGTGTGTGTGTGTGTGTGTGTGTGTGTGTGTGTGTGTGTGTGTGAAAATTTACCACAGTGACACAATGGTGGTGCATGAAGTTCCCCTGGACCAACCATCTCTGAAAACCCAGAAAACCCAGAAAATGAAGAACCTAGTTTAAAATTTAGTCGAGACACCGTGATGGTGGTATTATTTTTTGGGAAATATGAAAGTACAGACACTAGTGCTTTCGGGAGTAAACACTCTGCTTAAACTCACATTGGATGAGTGTCTCGAATTGCTTGTACCAATGACGAAGATGGAAAGAAATGTTATCTAAACATTGCCTTGTTGGAAAATGTTGGGACTTTTCTTTAAAATTTTTCTTTCACTCTGGCTTGCAGTTTAAAAAATTATATTCTTTTTGTTGGTTCATAAAGAACACGATAAATAGCAAAAAAATATATTCTTACTTGTTGTTTATAAAAATTATATTCTTGTTTGCTGATTCTTACTTGTTGTTGATAAAAATTATATTCTTGTTTGCTAATTCTTACTTGTTTATAAAAATTATATTCTTGTTCATAAAGAACCATAGTTAGTTGAAAATATATGTATCTTTTTGTGTGTGTGAAATAATTTTTGTGTGAGTTGTTTTTGAAAGGTAATTTTTGCTTCCTCATATATTCTATATTCAAGTTATAATTGTTGAAATGTACCCACTATTCAATAGAGGGGTGGGGTATTGGTGGGCCGGTCGGGATGGTGGAGGGGGGGCTTTTCAATGAGGCTAGAAAATGCGGGCGGAGCTTTCATGACGTTATGGCCCACTTGGAGCTACTCATAAAAGTGTGCCACCTCTGGAGGAGACTCCCTTCTACCACCTTGCCGCTCCATCAAGATTCCATCTCTAAAAATTATTATAATTGTGGTGTTCCTTTTTCACTATGTTTCTAAGTAACAGAGGGGCAAATGTGGAGCTGTTGAACAGCTCCCAAGATGAGAGTAGCCATTTTAATAGGATTACCTTTTCTTAAAATTGAATGTAGCATTTAATTGAGGAAGCCAAAGCATTAAAGATGCTCTCAGTAAGCTACCGTTTTTGACTGTTGGTAATCAAAGCAAGTCGGCTATATCTCTCTCTCTCTCTCTCTCTCTCTCTCTCTCTCTCTCTCTCTCTCTCTCTCTCTCTCTCTCTCTCTCTCTCTCTCTCTCTCTCTCTCTCTCTCTCTCTCTCTCTCTCTCTCTCTCTCTCTCTGTCTCTCTCTCTCTCTGTCTTTCTCTCTCTTTTTTCTCTCTCTCTCTCTCTCTCTCTCTCTCTCTCTCTCTCTCTGTCTCTCTGTCTCTCTCTCTCTCTCTCTGTCTGTCTGTCTGTCTCTCTGTCTCTGTCTCTGTCTCTGTCTCTGTCTCTGTCTCTTTGTCGTGCAGCTGAACATCTGGCTTTCTTGTTGGCCCTTGTAACAACATTCTTTGAGCCTTGAGCTCGGAGAAGCCCAATCATAAATCAGCACTGTTTTGGTATAGTTCAAAAGGGAACATTTTGCAGTAGACTGAGACGATAATATGTATTGTGATAAAGATCTGCCAGACCAATAACAGATCTTCTTGCTAGTGAAAAGATCAATGCTTTGTCAGACCAGGAGAGAACCAGTGCTGGGGTGTTGTTACTTTAAAAGAATACCATATCTAAGAAAGAAACTATAAATCTGATGAAAGTTGGGAACTCATGAAAACAGATAAGCAGGGAAAAGTATATATAAAGGAAACCAAACTGCTTGCAGGCCAGAGTTTGACTGAGCTGGTATACTGTAGGTATTCTGTGCCTTTCTACTCTCGTGTACACTTTTGGTGCGTATTAAAGCTCTTCTCTACGACGATTGGTGTAGTCATTGCTTGATTGCAAACCCTGATCTCGACATTTTGGCGTAGTTGGCAAGGGGTAAAAACAGAGCAAAAGAGGGGAACTTCTTGCTTGGTGAGACAAAAAGAGGACAGCAGCCGGCCGGCTTAAAGACAAGGTAAGAACTGCCTCTTTTTCTCGCACCGGGACATACAGGTTCGCTGCTCTTTGTGATCTGTACTTATCTTAAAAGAACGGGAAAAGAGGGAGCTTTGTGCACATCAAAAGAGGGGTACCCCGGGGTTTAAGTGTTCGCAGGGGGTTGAAGTTGATGCTTGCAGGCTCATCTAAGAAATCCCTGGAGAACAGTGTCTAAAGGGGAGGTTGCAAGGTACAAACCCTGGGAGGGTAATCTGAGAAATCTCCAAGAGACAAGGTATTTCTGTGGGAGATTGAGGACGTGGAAGGTGTGCAAGGGAGTGTGAGGGTTTGTGGAAAGGTGTGAAAGACACCCAACCCAACCCGAGACCACCCCGGGCAAAACACTGACCAGTCCAAGAATACTCTAGAAATGATTCAGGGAAAGTGGGAAAATAAAGCTGTAACGGAAATTATGGACCTAGGTCATGTGATTAATTAGAATCATGCTATGAATGAATATAAAAGTACCCATATGCATTCGTAGAATAAGATTCGTTAAGATATGCATATGTGAATAAGCCCGAACCAAACTTGAAGCTTGTAAGATGTGTAGGGAAGAAGCATGACAAATAAATAATGTTGGAAAAAGAAAAAAGAAAAGTTGTAAGTGTTAAGATTAAAAGAATAAGTTGAGAAAACACCTTGCCCCACCCGTGCAACTGCAGTACACAGAGCAGGGAAATCAAGAGAGAATACCAGGTAACCCATCTGAGGGTTTCCTTAATCCGTCGAGGTTGTGTCCAAACCTGGAAGGTACGAGGTCGCTGGCCACGACTTTTGCCTTCCCGGTGAGGAGGTGGAGGAAAAACGCAGGCGGAAGGGAAGGTTACAGTGCAGCAAACTCAAAATCGGTAAAATATCCATTAAAAGAACAGGAATTGAGATTAGTTCTGATGTGATAATATTTGGAAATTTAAAGCGAGGTGCTGAAAGAACAGCGGACGAAGCTTGGATGCTCGTGAAAACGATGTGTGGAAATGGAAGGTGGGAGGGAATGATAACCCACAGAGGGAAGGATGCCCCCATTGTGAGAATGATAACCCACAGAGGGAAGGATGCCCCCATTGTGAGAATGATAACCCACAGAGGGAAGGATGCCCCCATTGTGAGAATGATAACCCACAGAGGGAAGGATGCCCCCATTGTGAGAATGATAACCCACAGAGGGAAGGATGCCCCATTGTGAAGTGGAGGAATGTGTGCGCCTTGCCTGAAGGGTAAAGGTGGGGGTCGTGTTCTTTGTCCGTGGGTCGGGTCGTCTTTGAGAGTTTTTTTTTTTTTAAAGACTCAAAAACGAGTCAACGGGAAAATTTGTGGCAGATGTGCCGAATAAAGCCTTGATTGTGATCTCAAAGTCCAGGAGTCCATAAAACACGAATTAAATTGGGAATTATTTAATCGCGGTTGGAAATAAATAAAAGGTAATTTAATATGGAGTCAAGTAGTTCTGAAATGTGTTTAAATTGATTTGTATACGTTTTAATGTGTGGGTCGAACGTATGTACGCAGTTTGTTGTGGATGTGGAGATGGGGAGAGACCCGGGACCAAGGTGCGAAGGAAGGAGGGGTAGGATAAAAGGTGGGGGCGAGCTGTGTCGAAGTGCACATGCTGTGCCCAGAGGCGTGCTGTGTCTTCACTCGTCGGTGAATGAAACAATGACATCCAAGAACCAGGACAAATACATTAGGCAAGCTGCAGAAATGCTTTTTGGGGGAGATGACTAGTGGTCTTTGAACACGCGTCCATTGCGGACCTTGTCACGGAGCATTAATCCTCTGCCTGGCGCGATCGAGGTTTTTGTATGAAAGTGGACAGAGGAGCATGTTTGTTGTCCTTATATGAGCCTCGATCTGTCAGGATAAATTATTTGGATTAAAATTGACCATAAAAGCGGTTATCGTGCTCAATGTGTTGGTGCCCTGCTGTGAAGTGCGGGCTGTGCGCGATCTTTGCTTGGGAGAGTCGGGCTGCGTGAAGTTTGCCTGAATACGGGGAGAAGCTTTGGAAAATAAATATTTTTTTTTTAATGTACGAAGTAAGCCGTGTGTGGAGCCCTCGAAGGAGGGAGGGCTGTACGGTGTGCGAGATGGAGCACGAAGCACGAGTGTGGTCAACATCTGGGCCGCATTGAAATCGGCCGTGCCGAGGGTGCTGTGTAAATTTTCGAACCAGTTCATCCTGGCCTTGTAAGTTTGCAAGTACACATGTGCAAATGGACAAGACCATTGTGTGCTGGACCCTGAGTAAATTCCACAATGTGCCAACCCCCTACAGCCCCCTGCACCTCCGAAGAGTCTGGAGGTATGGCTGCCCTTTGAGCTGTGCAACCTCGGTTCAAATCTCAACGCAGCTCTAAACTGCCATCCTGGTGTTTCACATGCACTGCGAGATCTGCTAACATCGGTTCGTGAACATTAAAGATCCCACGATGCTTTTTGCGAAGAGTTGGCAAGTTATTGCAGGCACCCTGAACATTAAGCTACAAAACTGCTGCTCGAACGTGCAGGGGCACAGCTGCTGTCAGGATGGGCATGGGTAGGGACTCGAGTCGTCAGTTGTGTGCAGTATGTGGCGACAGATTAGTATCAATTGTCACAAGGACGTGTTAGTGCAAATGATGCAGTGTCCCTCCACCAATACACACAATGGAATAAATAATCTCACCGACCTGGGAGGAATGACAGGCTGAGTCAACCTCAGGAACCAGGGATACTGAGAGTCAGGAGTCGCCAAGAGCCACAAACAATAGACATTGTGCTCTGACGGTTTGAAAGAGGAAATGCGAATCGTGCAAGTGAGGTGCGGAGTGTGTGTTGGGATTTACTTTAGGCTCATGTAAAAGATAATTGAGAATTTGGCAGATTTTAAAAACAATTACCATGACATGTTTTGAATGAAGAATGAGTTAAAATCGCAACTGTGGCTGTGGGCATAATTACATACACAACCCAGCCGGGAACAGAGGAAAATACTTTATTTCATTTTATTTTGGAAAGCACCAAATGCTTTGCAGAAGTGTGGTCCAAATGGATGAATGGATGATATCTGATTATGCAGTGTTGGTTGACTCACTGCTGGAGTGAAATGTGGTTATCGAAAGATGTCCGGTACTGGACATAACTGTCAGGGTATGTAGTGTACACTGAGAATAACATCTTGGAAAGTGATTCTGTGCTAATTGCGGTATGCAATCTAGCCGAGGGTGAAAGCATATTCCTGATATGTGTATACTGCACAGATGGCACAATGTAGGGGAACTGTGGAAATAAAAGGATATTTAATGTCGCAAAGTGTGCTAGTCAAGAATAGTTAAATCGATAGTAATATATTGAGCACATATGAAGCAAAAAAAAAAACTACAACGACATCCTCCCTGGCTACCTTCCACCATTGGCCTTTCCAATGAGCATACGTGCTGAGCATCTGTGGGGGAGTTATTTGGCAGCCAACGCTACCTAACTACCTGGTGCTTGCAGCGGTATCGAGTTGCGGGTTCGAGTACCATCGAGCCAGATTGTCAAGGATTGCACGAGGCAGGAAGGTCCAAGGAAGCTTCTCACCTCCAGCTCACCTTCCCTCCGAGGGGGGAGTATCAATGAAGACCCAACGGGGTCCCTTTTTTGGGGGGGGTGTGTGTGTGTCTGGTGGGGGCCAGTCCTGAAGCAGCACCTGTATGGATGCTTGTGTATAAATTTCCATTTATTTTATATTCTAATGACTCTGCCCTTATGTGCTTCTTATGGGCTTCATGATGGTGCCCAGGGAGCCACTGGGTTGTCTGGACCGCCTGGAGAAGCGGGAGGAAATGGAACTGTTGGTGGTTCAGGTCCTATCGGACCTCCAGGCCCAAGTGGTCATGATGGCATGATTGGCCCTCAGGGCAATGCGGGAGACAGGGCTCTGCAAGGGGAGTCTGCAACACCAGGACGCCAAGGGGCGATTGGGATAATTGCACCATCAGGATCGTCTGGGTCAGCGGGTGAGCAAATGGTGGGTGCAGGTGAGCACATGCATCTGTGGTGAAGGTAGTGGTGTGAACCCATGGGTCGGTTCAGGCAGGCAGAATTCACATCTTTGTTTACGTTGAGATCTGAATTTGTTGTCTTCTGACGTCAGCATCGGTTGGTATTTTAAAAACGCGTTTTTCATATCATAGCAGCCACCGTACCTGGGAAGGCTCTCCTGTGCATAGTATTGTCATAATGGTAGACCGTG
>NC_140977.1:22393731-22398731 GCF_056783735.1 Eptatretus burgeri
ATAAGCCCGAACCAAACTTGAAGCTTGTAAGATGTGTAGGGAAGAAGCATGACAAATAAATAATGTTGGAAAAAGAAAAAAGAAAAGTTGTAAGTGTTAAGATTAAAAGAATAAGTTGAGAAAACACCTTGCCCCACCCGTGCAACTGCAGTACACAGAGCAGGGAAATCAAGAGAGAATACCAGGTAACCCATCTGAGGGTTTCCTTAATCCGTCGAGGTTGTGTCCAAACCTGGAAGGTACGAGGTCGCTGGCCACGACTTTTGCCTTCCCGGTGAGGAGGTGGAGGAAAAACACAGGCGGAAGGGAAGGTTACAGTGCAGCAAACTCAAAATCGGTAAAATATCCATTAAAAGAACAGGAATTGAGATTAGTTCTGATGTGATAATATTTGGAAATTTAAAGCGAGGTGCTGAAAGAACAGCGGACGAAGCTCGGCTGCTCGTGAAAACGATGTGTGGAAATGGAAGGTGGGAGGGAATGATAACCCACAGAGGGAAGGATGCCCCCATTGTGAGAATGATAACCCACAGAGGGAAGGATGCCCCATTGTGAGAATGATAACCCACAGAGGGAAGGATGCCCCCATTGTGAGAATGATAACCCACAGAGGGAAGGATGCCCCATTGTGAAGTGGAGGAATGTGTGCGCCTTGCCTGAAGGGTAAAGGTGGGGGTCGTGTTCTTTGTCCGTGGGTCGGGTCGTCTTTGAGAGTTTTTTTTTTTTTAAAGACTCAAAAACGAGTCAACGGGAAAATTTGTGGCAGATGTGCCGAATAAAGCCTTGATTGTGATCTCCAAGTCCAGGAGTCCAGACAACACGAATTAAATTGAGAATTATTTAATCGCGGTTGGAAATAAATAAAAGGTAATTTAATATAGAGTCAAATAGTTCTGAAATGTGTTTAAATTGATTTGTATACGTTTTAATGTGTGGGTCGAACGTATGTACGCAGTTTGTTGTGGATGTGGAGATGGGGAGAGACCCGGGACCAAGGTGCGAAGGAAGGAGGGGTAGGATAAAAGGTGGGGGCGAGCTGTGTCGAAGTGCACATGCTGTGCCCAGAGGCGTGCTGTGTCTTCACTCGTCGGTGAATGAAACAATGACATCCAAGAACCAGGACAAATACATTGGGCAAGCTGCAGAAATGCTTTTTGGGGGAGATGACTAGTGGTCTTTGAACACGCGTCCATTGCGGACCTCGTCACGGAGCATTAATCCTCTGCCTGGCGCGATCGAGGTTTTTGTATGAAAGTGGACAGAGGAGCATGTTTGTTGTCCTTATATGAGCCTCGATCTGTCAGGATAAATTATTTGGATTAAAATTGACCATAAAAGCGGTTATCGTGCTCAATGTGTTGGTGCCCTGCTGTGAAGTGCGGGCTGTGCGCGATTTTTGCTTGGGAGAGTCGGGCTGCGTGAAGTTTGCCTGAACACGGGGAGAAGCTTTGGAAAAGAAATATCTTTTTTAACGAGTGAGGCAGGAAAATTATCAACACGGTTGGTGCATCATTAGTGTGAGGAGCTCGGTTTTACAATCAATTGTGGTAGGCATCTGTGGTTGAATGTACGAAGTAAGCCGTGTGTGAAGCCCTTGAAGGAGGGAGGGCTGTACGGTGTGCGAGATGGAGCACGAAGCACGAGTGTGGTCAACATCTGGGCCGCACTGAAATCGGCCGTGCCGAGGGTGCTGTGTAAATTTTCGAAGCAGTTCATCCTGGCCTTGTAAGTTTGCAAGTACACATGTGCAAATGGACAAGACCATTGTGTGCTGGACCCTGAGTAAATTCCACAATGTGCCAACCCCCTCCAGCCCCCTGCACCTCCGAAGAGTCTGGAGGTATGGCTGCCCTTTGAGCTGTGCAACCTCGGTTCAAATCTCAACGCAGCTCTAAACTGCCATCCTGGTGTTTCACATGCACTGCGAGATCTGCTAACATCGGTTCGTGGACATTAAAGATCCCACGATGCTTTTTGCGAAGAGTTGACAAGTTATTGCAGGCACCCTGAACATTAAGCTACAAAACTGCTGCTCGAACGTGCAGGGGCACAGCTGCTGTCAGGATGGGCATGGGTAGGGACTCGAGTCGTCAGTTGTGTGCAGTACGTGGCGACAGATTAGTATCAATTGTCACAAGGACGTGTTAGTGCAAATGATGCAGTGTCCCTCCACCAATACACACAATGGAATAAATAATCTCACCGACCTGGGAGGAATGACATGCTGAGTCAACCTCAGGAACCAGGGATACTGAGAGTCAGGAGTCGCCAAGAGCCACAAACAATAGACAGTGTGCTCTGACGGTTTGAAAGAGGAAATGCGAATCGTGCAAGTGAGGTGTGGAGTGTGTGTTGGGATTTACTTTAGGCTCATGTAAAAGATAAGTGAGAATTTGGCAGATTTTAAAAACAATTACCATGACATGTTTTGAATGAAGAATGAGTTAAAATCGCAACTGTGGCTGTGGGCATAATTACATACACAACTCAGCCGGGAACAGAGGAAAATACTTTATTTTATTTTATTTTGGAAAGCACCAAATGCTTTGCAGAAGTGTGGTCCAAATGGATGAATGGATGATATCTGATTAGGCAGTGTTGGTTGACTCACTGCTGGAGTAAAATGTGGTAATCGAAAGATGTCCGGTACTGGACATAACTGTCAGGGTATGTAGTGTACACTGAGAATAACATCTTGGAAAGTGATTCTGTGCTAATTGCGGTATGCAATCTAGCCGAGGGTGAAAGCATATTCCTGATATGTGTATACTGCACAGATGGCACAATGTAGGGGAACTGTGGAAATAAGAGGATATTTAATGTCGCAAAGTGTGCTAGTCAAGAATAGTTAAATCGATAGTAATATATTGAGCACATATGAAGCAAAAAAAAAAACGACAACAACGACATCCTCCCTGGCTACCTTCCACCATCGGCCTTTCCGATGAGCATACGTGCTGAGCATCTGTGGGGGAGTTATTTGGCAATCAACGCTACCTAACTACCTGGTGCTTGCAGCGGTATCGAGTTGCAGGTTCAAGTACCATCGAGCCGGATTGTCAAGGATTGCACGAGGCAGGAAGGTCCAAGGAAGCTTCTCACCTCCAGCTCACCTTCCCTCCGAGGGGGGAGTATCAATGAAGACCCAACGGGGTCCCTTTTTTGGGGGGGGTGTGTGTGTGTCTGGTGGGGGCCAGTCCTTAAGCAGCACCTGTATGGGTGCTTGTGTATAAATTTCCATTTATTTTATATTCTAATGACTCTGCCCTTATGTGCTTCTTATGGGCTTCATGATGGTGCCCAGGGAGCCACTGGGTTGTCTGGACCGCCTGGAGAAGCGGGAGGAAATGGAACTGTTGATGGTTCAGGTCCTATCGGACCTCCAGGCCCAAGTGGTCATGATGGCATGATTGGCCCTCAGGGCAATGCGGGAGACAGGGCTCTGCAAGGGGAGTCTGCAACACCAGGACGCCAAGGGGCGATTGGGATAATTACACCATCAGGATCGTCTGGGTCAGTGGGTGAGCAAATGGTGGGTGCAGGTGAGCACATGCATCTGTGGTGAAGGTCGTGGTCTGAACCCATGGGTCGGTTCGGGCAGGCAGAATTCACATCTTTGTTTATGTTGAGATCTGAATTTGTTGTCTTCTGACGTCAGCATCGGTTGGTATTTTAAAAACGCGTTTTTCATATCATAGCAGCCACCGTACCTGGGAAGGCTCTCCTGTGCATTGTATTGTCATAATGGTAGACCGTGGGGCTGTGTACGCTCTCTGATGACGACCAACTTATGAATGGGAAAGAAGGGTGCAGTCGGTGGAACTGACTCTACTGCTCCCTCTAGCAGTCGTGCTTGCTGCTGATACCCAGCCCCCACAACAAAGTGGTTACCCAAAAAGGTTTTGCTCGTTTTGGCTCATAAAAATGAGCTGCACGAACAAAAGGGGGATGATGTAGAAGGAGATGCTGAGAATATGGTACACTCAAGAACTTGCAGAGGTGGGAGAAAATTGAAAATTTGTAAAATCGAAAGTTTTGGAAGCAGCTATGTATTATCAAATGTTTGTGGTGTGTGCTGCCTTTGGGCTGTTGGTTGCATCACTGGTTGGAGCATGACTGTGCTGCTGATGTGGTGTCCCTATTACCAATGTACTGATGTTCATTTTTTTTGCCAGTCTTAAAGGAGTTACAGGCTGAGTTAGCCCTCTGGGGTTCGTTTAGTGGTAAATGAAACTTGAGCTCAGGGCTCTGGGATCCTGGTCACCAATTTAAGGGCAAGGCCAAACAGTACATACAATTATTGATAGAATGTCTGTAAAATATATGGACATGTATAAATGAATATTAACTCTTGTAATGCGAATAAATATTGCGAAAGAGTTTGACAACAGGGTGTTCGAATGGAGGAACGTCCTGAAGACGCAGTGGACTGGACTTTTTCAGGTATTATTGGTTACCCATGGAGCTGTCAAGAAAAGGTAAGCCAATCATGGATTCACGCATCTCATTGCAAAAGGATACAGGAAATCGAAAAGAGAAAGAATGTTACTGGAGGTTTATGACAGATGTGGCAGTGTTTGATTAGCGTGTGTATAATCGTGATAATATGGACAATAACAGATAGTGAGGACATTTTGGGAATGTCATAGAGATCAGAATGTTTGGTAGGTCAATGGTAGGGGAAACAAGGAATAGGTTGTGACAGGGTGCACAGGGAAGAAAAAAGGTAAACATTGGGATCAATTGCATTAGGAAGGCGTATATGGAAAAAACACTTATATGGCCCTTTTATACAATTATGCATCTCGTGTGCCACGGGATGAAGGGGACAAAGGCATTGTATGCCTGGAACAAGGCATATTGTTACATGAAGGGATAACTGGGACAAGGATAGAGATAAGGATACGAATAAATAATCTTGCAGAATCCCAGAAATCATTAAATGGTATATTTCTGTGACCTAGCGGAACACCTAAGGAAGGTAACTGCAGAGTACCATG